>NC_141879.1:727769789-728079395 GCF_056163025.1 Triticum urartu
TACATGCCTCCCTCTGAAGACGAGGCAAGCCTCGACGATGACGAATTTGTCGTGCCTGAGGATCCCGACGAGCAAGAGCGCTTCAAGCGCCGGCTTATAGCCATGGCAAATAGCCTTAAGAAAAAGCAACAGCAGCTTCAAGCCGATCAAGATTTGCTAGCTGATAGATGGACTGAAGTCCTTGCGGCCGAGGAATATGAACTCGAACGCCCCTCCAAGAGTTACCCAGAGCGCAGGTTGCAACCCCAACTGGAGGAGGAAGCATTAAAACCTACATCTCCAGCGTATGACGCGGCTGATCGGCCACCTCGTGGCCGCGATAGAGAGGCATTTCAGCCAAAAGCTCAACCCACACCCCGATGCCACTCAAATAAAAATTTCAAGGCACGGGGAAACACGCTAGACCTGCGAGACATATTGGAGGACAAAGCAAAACACGCAAGATCGATAACCGGATCACGAGGGCGCGCCACTACGCGAGACGATAACCGTCACGTCAGATAGAGTAAAAGTAAATCTGGCCGGGCCGAACACAGCGGACAAGACTCATTTGAGCTGTGTCGCGACATAGCCCAGTACAGAGGCGCCGCACACCCCCTATGCTTCACAGATGAAGTAATGGATCACAAAATCCCAGAGGGTTTCAAACCCGTAAATATCGAATCATATGACGGTACAACAGATCATGCGGTATGGATCGAGGACTTCCTCCTGCACATCCACATGGCCCGCGGTGACGATTTACACGCCATCAAATACCTCCCACTCAAACTCAGAGGACCAGCTCGGCATTGGCTCAACAGCATGCCAGCAGAATCCATTGGCTATTGGGAAGATCTAGAAGCCGCATTCCTCGACAACTTCCAGGGCACTTATGTGTGACCACCAAATGTCGATGACTTGAGCCACATAATTCAGGAGCTAGAGGAACCGGCCAGGCAATTCTGGACATGGTTCCTGACAAAGAAAAATCAAATCATCGACTGTCCGGATGCAGAGGCCCTAGTAGCTTTTAAGCACAACATCCGCGACAAGTGGCTCGCACGGCACCTTGGCCAAGAAAAGCCGAAATCTATGGCAGCCCTCACGACACTCATGACCCGCTTTGCGCGGGAGAGGACAGCTCGCTGGCTCGAAGCAACAACATATCAAAGAACCATGGTACTTCAGATACCAAGGATAGCAATGGCAGGTCACGTCGCAACAAACACAAGCGCCGCATCAACAGCAACAATACCGAGGATACGGCAGTCAATGCCGGAGTCAGAGGCTCTAAACCCGGTCAGCGGAAAAAGCCATTCAAAAGAAGCACTCCGGGCCCGTCTAGTTTGGACCGCATACTCGATCGCTCGTGTCAAATACACGGCACCCCCGATAATCCAGCCAACCACACCAACAGGGAATGTTGGGTGTTCAAGCAGGCCGGCAAGTTAAATGCTGAAAACAAAGATGAGGGGTTACATAGCGATGACGAGGAGGAGCCTCGGCCGCCGAACACCGGAGGACAGAAGAGGTTCCCCCCACAAGTGCGAACGGTGAACATGATATACGCAACCCACATCCCCAAGAGGGAATGGAAGCATGCGCTAAGGGACGTATATGCGTTGGAGCCAGTCGCCCCAAGGTTCAACCCATTGTCCTCCTGTCCGATCACCTTCGATTGCAGGGACCACCCCACTAGTATCCGTCATGGAGGATTTGCCGCACTGGTCCTAGACCCAATCATCGACGGATTTCACCTCACTCGAGTCCTTATGGACGGCGGCGGCAGCCTGAACCTGCTTTATCAGGACACACTGCGCAAAATGGGTATACACCCATCAAGGATGAAACCCACAAAACGACGTTCAAAGGCGTCATACCAGGTGCAGAGGCCCATTGCACAGGCTCAGTCACACTGGAAGTGGTCTTCGGATCTTCGGATAACTTCCAAAGTGAGGAGTTAATCTTTGATATAGTCCCGTTCCGCAGTGGCTATCACGCACTGCTCGGGCGAACCGCATTTGCGAGATTCAATGCGGTACCGGATTATGCATACCTCAAGCTCAAGATGCTAGGACCTCGGGGGGTTATCACAGTCAATGGAAACATAGAGCGCTCTCTCCGCATGGAGGAGCACACTGCGGCCCTCGCAGCAGAAGCACAAAGCAGCCTCTTCAGGCAATCCACCAGTTCTGCGATTAAACACCCGGACACCGTCAAGCGCGCCCGAAGTAATCTGCAACAAGACCGCCTGGCACGTTCCGAGCTCGCATAGCAATGCGGCACCCACCCCAGTCCCAGCCAAACGGCGAAATCCACGCCACGCATACATAATTACGCATTGAAAATACCATGGGCATAGGTGGGGGAACGACTAAGGCACGCCCCAAAACGCGGCTCAACCGCACTAGGGGCTACCCTCTTTGTTATTTTTTCTCTCTTTCAGGACTTTACTCTCTGGAAACCCCGTCCGGCAGTACGATTGTCGGACACACGATACAACAACCGAGGAGGCAGAAAGCTACGTCGCACCATGGAATTCCCAGGTGGTCTCTGGTAACGAGTGAAATACCTGCTTTAAATACCATTCCTCGGCTTGCCCTTGGAGGGGACATGTCAAATAGTCCTACTTTTTTCTTATCACACTACTTGTATCATTCTGCTTCGACGCACCTTTTTGAATAAACAATGCACAGCACTAGACTATTACCGCATTCTCTATTCTTATATATATATATATATATATATTCATTCATGACATTTAGCACCCTACACTCTGGTACGGCCAATACGCCAGGGGCTTAAGCGTACCCCATAATATGGCGTGAGAAGTCAGAACACTTTCGACAGTGCGGCACCCCGAACATATAGCATTATATGCATCAGCTCCGAATCATGTCTTGGGTCAATAGTTGGGTTTGCCCGGCTCCCATGTTTTGGTACCTTACGTTCCGCTATGTCGGCTAAGGTAGCACTCGGAGAACTACCGCGATTGTGCCCCGGTTCATCTGGGCAAGCACCTCCGTAGAGAAAGCTAAAACTGACTGTCATGATAAGGCGAGAGCTGGTCGTTGTTCGAGAGGTCTCGAGTCCCTAAAGACTTATGCCGCTTAGGGCGAAGAGTCGGCTTTGTCCGGCTTAGGCATGTATAGCGCCCCGAATTCGGCCTTCCGAATACTAGGGGCTTAGCTAAGATTTAAAATTGTAGACTTCTATGGCTAAGTGAGAGTGATAAAGCATTATAGTCTGATTGCCTTGTTCGTTTCGCTAAGCACCTCCCTCGAAGGACCCAACAATGGGAAAAAGAGTGCTCAGATTTATCCCGAACACCCCAGCACTCGTGGCATGGGGGCAAAAGCCGACGACTGGCCATCTCTCAGATTTGATAAACAACCGTATAGAAGGTTATATTTTAAATTCAAACAAGCGTTGCATAGCGCACATGAACCATTTTTCATAATACAGGATCACACGAGCAAGTTCATTCAAAAATTACATCCTTCGCACACTCGTCCGCCACAAGACGGGAACCCTTCAGGACACCCTCATAATACATTTCAGGGTGGCGATGCTCCTTGCCCTGCGGCGGCCCCTCCTTCACCAGCTTCTCGGCGTCCATCTTGGCCCAGTGCACCTTCACACGGGGAAAAGCCCGGCGTGCACCTTCGATGCAGATGGACCGCTTTATGGCTTCCAGCCGTGGGCAGGCATCTACCAGCCGCCTCACCAGGCCGAAGTAGCTGTTGGGAAGGGAGTCGCCAGGCTACATCTGGACTATAAGCCCCTCATGGCCTGTTCGACTGTCTTGTGCAGCTCGACCAGTTGCTTCAGCTGGTCGCTCACGGGCATCGGGTGTTCGGTCCCAGTATACAAAGACCAGAACAACTTCTCCGTCGAGCTTCCCTCCTCGGCCCGGTAGTACTTTGCGGCATCCGATGCGCTGCGAGGCAAATCTGCGAATGCTCCTGGAGAGCTCCGGACTCGGGTAAGTAACAAGTAATTTACTTTCACATGCTTGCTTTGTACAATGAATGCCTTACCCACCGCTATCTTCCTCATCGCCTCCATTTCCTGGAGGGCCTTTTGGGCTTCAGCCTTGGCATGCTTTGTGCTCTAGAGGGCCGCGGCAAGCTCAGAATCTCGCGTCTTCGAGTCAAGCTCCAAGGTCTCGTGCTTCTTCACGAGAGCCTGGAGCTCTTGCTACACCTCGCCCACCAGTGCCTCTTGTTTCTCCCGCTCGGTGCGCTCCTTGGCCGCTTTGTTTTCGGCCTCGGGTAGCGCTTGCTTCAGGGTCGCCACTTCGGTCGTGGCCCCTGGCACACACATGATGATCCTATCATTTTGCAACCACACCTTTTTTTTATACATATAGACAAGGTATTACTTACCTTTGTTCTCCTCGAGCTGCCTCTTGGCAAGGCCGAGCTCTTTCTTGGACCGCTCAAGGTTCTGCTTCAGTGCAGCGACCTCCGCGGTCAGTGCGGCAGAGGTCAGCAGTGAAGCCTGCCTACTCATATAGACATACTTATATTAGACTCCTGCAGATGTTATTTGATCCTCTATTCGGCTTTTCTTTGTGAACACCAAAAAGAGCATCAGGGGCTACTGTATATGCGGTAATGTTATCCTATATTTTAAATACTTACCTCAAAGCCTGTTAGAAGGCTAGCACAGGCTTCAGTCAGTCCGCTCTTGGCGGACTGAACCTTCTTGATCACCGCACACATAATAGTGTGGTGCTCGTCGTTGATGGAAGCGCCGCGAAGCGCTCCCAACAGGTTGTCTGGTGCCTCTGGATGGACAGAGGTCACTGGCACGGGCGGCTTGCCCCTCTTGGAAGGGGGGCGCCTGCCGGAGTCCGGAAACATTGGAGGTTCCGGCATGGTGTTCGGCTGAGGGCCGAACTTGGAGCCCTTGGGAGTCTTTCTCCCTTTGCGCCTGAAGTCCGGAAGGTTGCCTTGAGGCGCCTCCAGGGCTACCTCCCCTCGGCTCGGTGCCCATTGAGACAATACCTCGACATTGTCCGTAGGGCGAGGAGAGGAGGCGGTTGGAAGTGACTCGCTATTCATATCCGACGAGTCCAAGGAACCATTCGACGCGGTTACGTCGATGCGGGCCCGGGGCGGACTGCATGATCATATTCGACATTAGGAGAAGCAGTGCAATAAAAGTATGCTATGAGTTACTCTAGTATCCGAATACTTACAGCTTCGCCAAGGGCTTGGCCCTGAGTAACCACTCGTTTTCGCTGTCGGCGGCGGTGGCGGAACAGTCCGGAAGGAGAGTCCTTCCCTTCTTGGACCCTCCGGCCTCCCCGGTTGGGGCGGCCTTCCTTTTCCTGTCTCCCCCGGCTGGAGGGGGAGAACCGTCATCTTCCTCCTCCTCGTTTTCACGGGAGGAGTGCGCCTCGGAGTTATCGGACGATGAGTCCGATACCACCTGGCGCCGGGAACTCTTTCGGGTTCCCGTGGCCTTCTTCTTGATCTTCTTCTCCGGCACCTCATAAGGAGCCGGAGTCCACATCTCCGTCAGGAGAGCGTCTGCAGGGTCTTCGGGCAGAGGGGCCGGACAGTCAATCTGCTCTGATGTCTCCACCCAGTCATGTCAAAGGCATGGGAGCTCAGACCCCGCACATGGTTAAACTATGGAAAATAAATACCCTACGAGGTGTACAGAACTTACCGGATTCACAGGGTGCGTCGCGCTTAGCCCGCGGTCCTCGGTAAGGGGAGGCGAGACCTCGGCGCCCTTGAACAACACCTTCTAGACGTCCTTATGCGTCGTGTCGAAGAGCTCGCGTAGAGTCTGGTGCTGGGCCGGGTCGAACTCCCATAAGTTGAAAGCCCGTTGTTGACACGGGAGGATCCGGCAGAAGAGCATGACCTGGACTATGTTGACAAGCTTGAGTTTCTTGCTTGTCATGTTCCTGATACACTTCTGGAATCCATCCAGCTCCACCGATGAGCCCCAGGACAGGCCCTTCTCCTTCCAGGAAGTGAGCCACGTGGGGATTCCGGATCGAAACTCGGGGGCCGCCGCCCAGTTGGTGTCACACGGCTCGGTGATGTAGAACCACCCTGATTGCCACCCCTTTATGGTCTCCACGTAGGAGCCCTCGAGCCATGTAACGTTGGGCATTTTGCCCACCATGGCTCCGCCGCATTCTGCTTTTTGGCCGCCTACTACCTTCGGTTTGACATTGAAGGTCTTCAGCCACAGGCCGAAGTGGGGTCGGATGCGGAGGAAAGCCTCGCACACGACGATGAATGCCGAGATGTTGAGGATGAGATTCGGGGCCAGATCATGGAAGTACATCCCATAATAGAACATAAGGCCACGCACGAATGGATGGAGGGGAAACCCCAGTCCGCAGACAAAGTGGGTGAGGAAAACCACCCTTTCGTAAGGTTCCGGGGTAGGGACGATCTACCCCGCGACTGGCAGCCGGTGCGCGATATCCGCGGCTAAGTATCCGTCCCCGCTTAGCTTTTTGATGTCTCCCTCCGTGATGGAGGAGACCATCCACTTGCCTCCCGATCCGGACTTGTTTGGAGAGAGTTGAGGAGAAGGATGTGGACTTGTGTGCTGGAGCTCGAGTGCGTGAGAATGGATGAGCAAGGAGGAAGACGGCGTGGGTAGAAAAAGGTGAACCCTTTTCCCTTTATAAGGGTGGATGAAACTATGCGCCCCCACCAGCCTGGTAAAACTAGCTTATCCCCCAAGCGCTGTAATTGATGGCGCGGTTGGGTTACCCACGTCCGTATTGATGGGAATCCCGTAATAAGGGGACACGACCTCTGCTTCGACAAGACGTGCCAAGGAAACCGCCTCGCGAAACACGCCGAGGTTGGTTGTGAAAAATGATTCGAATGGTGACCTGGCTGTGGTGTGATATAACACTGCGGAATGCATCGACAGATTAGATTTCTGAAAATATTATTCTCTCTACAGTTGTATGTGGAACTTGTTTTGTAGAGTCGGACATGATCCTCGTGTTTAAAATCTTCTATGAAGTATTCGGAGGAGGAACCTGCCTTGCAATGACGAAGACAATCTGCGCGCCGAACTCATCGTCATTGAAGCCTAGTTCAGGGGCTACTGAGGGAGTCCTGGATTAGGGGGTATCCGGACAGCCGGATTATATCCTTTGGCCGGACTGTTGGACTATTAAGATACAAGATTGAAGACTTCGTCCTGTGTCCGGATGGGACTCTCCTTGGTGTGGAAGGCAAGCTTGGCAATACGGATATGTAGATCTCCTTCCTTGTAACCGACTCTGTGTAACCCTAGCCCCCTCTGGTGTCTATATAAACCGGAGGGTTTAGTCCGTATGACCAACAACAACAATCATACCATAGGCTAGCTTCTAGGGTTTAGCCTCTTCGATCTCGTGGTAGATCAACTCTTGTACTACTCATATTATCAAGAACAATCAAGCAGGACGTAGGGTATTACCTCCATCAAGAGGGCCCGATCCTGGGTAAACATCATGTCCCCTGCCTCCTGTTACCATCTTCCTTAGACGCACAGTTCGGGACCCCCTACCCGAGATCCGCCGGTTTTGACACCAACACCTAGGATTGAAATTTCCTCTATACGCGTTGTTACCAAAATTGTTCCTACCAACAAAATTCACATCCATATATTCATTATTATTCTCAATCAAAGTATACAAGGGCACATCATTAGGATCAGAAGAAACACTCTTATTAGCAAATAATTTCATAAGTTCATCCATCTTTCCACTCAAAACATTAATTTCTTCTATCACATGCACCTTTTTAGTAGATCTTTCAGTATGCCATTGAGAATAATTAACCATAATATTATCTACGATTTTAGTAGCTTCTCCTAAAGTGATTTCCATAAAAGTGCCTCCCACAGCCGAATCTAAAAGATTTCTAGAAGCAAAATTCAATCCGGCATAAAATTTTTGTATAATCATCCACAAATTCAAACCATGAGTAGGGCAATTACATATCATTAATTTCATTCTCTCCCAAGCTTGTGCAACATGTTCATGATCAAGTTGTTTAAAATTCATAATATCGTTTCTAAGAGAGATGATGTTAGTGGGAGGAAAATACTTAGAGATAAAAGCATCGTTGCACTTGTTCCATGAAACAATACTATTTTTAGGCAAAGATGAAAACCAAGCTTTAGCACGATCTCTAAGCGAAAAAGGAAATAGCTTCAATATAACAATATCATTATCGACATCTTTTTTTCTTTTGCATGTCACACAAACACTAGTACAAAACAGGGCTTTGGTCCAGGCCGGGTCAGCCCATTAGTCCCGGTTCAGTCCAGAACCGGGACCAATGTGGGCATTGGTCCCGGTTCGTGGGCCCAGGGGGCCGGCCGGGCCACATGGGCCATTGGTCCCGGTTCATCTGGACCTTTTGGTCCCGGTTGGTGGGATGAACCGGGACCAATGGGCCTCGCTCCTGGCCCACCACCATTGGTCCCGGTTGGTGGCTTGAACCGGGACCAAAGGCTCCCCTTTAGTCCCGGCTCATGCCACCAACCAGGACCAATGAGGTGCCTATATATACCCCTCGCTCGCGAGCAGAGCACCCCAGTGCTCTGTTTTTCTCTGGCCGAGGGGGAGAGGGCTTGGTGGTGCTCTAGCTCACCTCCTATGCACACAAGGTGTTCGATGGAATGCCCGAGCCACACTACTTAATCTTTCTCCTCTCCAAGCTCCATTTTCCATAATATTTGTGTAGGTTTAGCGGTCCGTCACACCCCGTCCCCATCTTCACCGCGGTCGATCACCTGCGCCGAGCTCATCGCCGGCACCACCATGGTGAGCCTCTTGTTCTTATCTTCTTTCTGAAAGGAAAAATATTCTTACTTGTATGTTTACACAGATACTTGTATTATTTTCTTACTTTTATTATTGCATCTTATATAGTGCGATGGTTTTGGTATCCGCCCCCGTCGGCCCTCGTCCTGTCTATGATTCGGATGTGGTATATATATTATCTTTATAACTATTGGTTCATTTATTGTTTATGAAAATTATGCCGACCAACGTGACATAGATTTTATTTATGTAGGATGTATGTGAATCGGAAATGCCAACCGACCCTATTGTCGAGAGGTTAAATTTAGTTGAAGAAGAAAACAATTTTTTCAAGGAAAAAATAAAAAAAAATTGAGGAGGAGAAGATGATATTGGAGTTGCATGTTGCGGATGTCGCCGATGATCACAAGATCAAGATGGATGCAATGCGCTTGAAGATTAGAAATATTAGAAAATATGCCATTCATACCGAGGCTTGGTATCATTATGCCATTGGATCAATTGTTACCTTGGTTGCGATTATGATCGCATTTGTTTTCGCATTGAAATGTTTTACATAGTTTCAATGTATGGTTTAATTAATTAGATGCTCTGGAGAGCTATTGTTGTTAGATGAGAACTATGTATGCACTTTGGTTTTAATGTGATGATGAACTTCTATTAATTTGGACACTTAATTATATATAATGCACGCAGATGAACCGGCAATGGATGTACGGTGACAGACACACCTGCGAGTACATTAAGGGCGTGCATGAGTTTCTCGATGCGGCTGAGGCAAACAAGCAGAATGGTTTTATGTGTTGTCCATGCACTGAATGTGGGAATACGAGGTCTTACTCTAACCGGAAAATCCTTCACTCCCGCCTGCTTTACAAGGGTTTCATTCCACACTATAATGTTTGGACGAGGCATGGAGAAATAGGGGTTATGATGGAAGACGGCGAAGAAGAAGAGTACGATGACAACTATGTGCCCCCTGAATACGGTGATGCTGCAATGGGGGGAGCTGGTGAAGATCAAGAGGAACCAGACGATGTGCCCAATGATGCTGCAACAGGTGAAGCTGCTGAAGATCAAGAGGAACCAGACAATGTGCCTGATGATGATGATCTCCGCCGGGTCATTCACTAGTAGAAAACAGGGCTTTGGTCCAGGCCGGGTCAGCCCATTAGTCCCGGTTCAGTCCAGAACCGGGACCAATGTGGGCATTGGTCCCGGTTCGTGAGCCCAGGGGGGCAGCCGGGCCACGTGGGCCATTGGTCCCGGTTCATCTGGACCTTCTGGTCCCGGTTGGTGGGATGAACCGGGACCAATTGGCCTCGCTCCTGGGCCCCCACCATTGGTCCCGGTTGGTGGCCTGAACCGGGACCAAATGCTCCCCTTTAGTCCCGGCTCATATCACCAACCGGGACCAATGAGATGCCTATATATACCCCTCGCTCGCGAGCAGAGCACCCCAGTGCTCTGTTTTTTCTCTGGCCGAGGGGGAGAGGGCTTGGTGGTGCTCTAGATCACCTCCTATGCACACAAGGTGTTCGATGGAATGCCCGAGTCACACTACTTAAGCTTTCTCCTCTCCAAGCTCGACCTCCAAGCTCCATTTTCCATAATATTTGTCTAGGTTTAGCGGTCTGTCACGCCCCGTCCCCGTCTTCACCGCCGTCGATCACCCGCGCCGAGCTCATCGCCGGCACCACCGTGGTGAGCCTCTTGTTCTTATCGTCTTTCTGAAAGGAAAAATATTCTTACTTGTATGTTTACATAGATACTTGTATTATTTTCTTACTTTTATTATTGCATCTTATATAGTGCGATGGTTTTGGTATCCGCCCCCGTCGGCCCTCGTCCTGTCTATGATTCGGATGTGGTATATATATTATCTTTATAACTATTGGTTCATTTATTGTTTATGAAAATTATGCCGACCAACGTGACATAGATTTTATTTATGTAGGATGTATGTCAATTGGAAATGCCAACTGACCCTATTGTCGAGAGATTAAATTTAGTTGAAGAAGAAAAACAATTTTTTCAAGGAAAAAATAAAAAAAATTGAGGAGGAGAAGATGATATTGGAGTTGCATGTTGCGGATGTCGCCGATGATCAGAAGATCAAGATGGATGCAATGTGCTTGAAGATTAGAAATATTAGAAAATATGCCATTCATACCGAGGCTTGGTATCATCATGCCGTTGGATCAATTGTTACCTTAGTTGCGATTATGATCGCATTTGTTTTCGCATTGAAATGTTTTACATAGTTTCAATGTATGGTTTAATTAATTAGATGCTCTAGAGAGCTATATGTTGTTAGATGAGAACTATGTATGCACTTTGGTTTTAATGTGATGATGAACTTCTATTAATTTGGACACTTAATTATATATAATGCACGCAGATGAACCGGCAATGGATGTACGGTGACAGACACACCTGCGAGTACATTAAGGGCGTGCATGAGTTTCTCGATGCGGCTGAGGCAAACAAGCAGAATGGTTTTATGTGTTGTCCATGCACTGAATGTGGGAATACGAGGTCTTAATCTAACCGGAAAATCCTTCACTCCCACCTGCTTTACAAGGGTTTCATGCCACACTATAATGTTTGGACGAGGCATGGAGAAATAGGGGTTATGATGGAAGACGGCGAAGAAGAAGAGTACGATGACAACTATGTGCCCCCTGAATACGGTGATGCTGCAATGGGGGGAGCTAGTGAAGATCAAGAGGAACCAGACGATGTGCCCAATGATGCTGCAACAGGTGAAGCTGCTGAAGATCAAGAGGAACCAGACAATGTGCCTGATGATGATGATCTCCGCCGGGTCATTCACTAGTAGAAAACAGGGCTTTGGTCCAGGCCGGGTCAGCCCATTAGTCCCGGTTCGTGAGCCCAGGGGGGCGGCCGGGCCACGTGGGCCATTGGTCCCGGTTCATCTGGACCTTTTGGTCCCGGTTGGTGGGATGAACCGGGACCAATGGGCCTCGCTCCTGGCCCACCACCATTGGTCCCGGCTGGTGGCTTGAACTGGGACCAAAGGCTCCCCTTTAGTCCCGGCTCATGTCACCAACCGGGACCAATGAGGTGCCTATATATACCCCTCGCTCGCGAGCAGAGCACCCCAGTGCTCTGTTGTTCTCTTGCCGAGGGGGAGAGGGCTTGGTGGTGCTCTAGCTCACCTCCTATGCACACAAGGTGTTCGATGGAATGCCCGAGCCACACTACTTAAGCTTTCTCCTCTCCAAGCTCGACCTCCAAGCTCCATTTTCCATAATATTTGTCTAGGTTTAGCGGTCCGTCACGCCCCGTCCCCGTCTTCACCGCCGTCGATCACCCGCGCCGAGCTCATCGCCGGCACCACCGTGGTGAGCCTCTTGTTCTTATCTTCTTTCTGAAAGGAAAAATATTCTTACTTGTATGTTTACATAGATACTTGTATTATTTTCTTACTTTTATTATTGCATCTTATATAGTGCGATGGTTTTGGTATCCGCCCCCGTCGGCCCTCGTCCTGTCTATGATTCGGATGTGGTATATATATTATCTTTATAACTATTGGTTCATTTATTGTTTATGAAAATTATGCCGACTAACGTGACATAGATTTTATTTATGTAGGATGTATGTGAATCGGAAATGCCAACCGACCCTATTGTCGAGAGGTTAAATTTAGTTGAGGAAGAAAACAATTTGTTGAAGGAAAAAATAAAAAAAATTGAGGAGGAGAAGATGATATTGGAGTTGCATGTTGCAGATGTCGTCGATGATCACAAGATCAAGATGGATGCAATGCGCTTGAAGATTAGAAAGATTAGAAAATATGCCATTCATACCGAGGCTTGGTATCATTATGCCATTGGATCAATTGTTACCTTGGTTGCGATTATGATTGCATTTGTTTTCGCATTGAAATGTTTTACATAGTTTCAATGCATGGTTTAATTAATTAGATGCTCTAGAGAGCTATATGTTGTTAGATGAGAACTATGTATGCACTTTGATTTTAATGTGATGATGAACTTCTATTAATTTGGACACTTAATTATATATAATGCACGCAGATGAACCGGCAATGGATGTACGATGACAGACACACCCGCGAGTACATTAAGGGCGTGGATGAGTTTCTCGATGCGGCTGAGGCAAACAAGCAGAATGGTTTTATGTGTTGTCCATCCACTGAATGTGGGAATACGAGGTCTTACTCTAACCAGAAAATCCTTCACTCCCACCTGCTTTACAAGGGTTTCATGCCACACTATAATGTTTGGACGAGGCACGGAGAAATAGGGGTTATGATGGAAGACGGCGAAGAAGAAGAGTACAATGACAACTATGTGCCCCCTGAATACGGTGATGCTGCAACGGGGGGAGCTGGTGAAGATCAAGAGGAACCAGACGATGTACCCAATGATGCTACAACGGGTGAAGCTACTGAAGATCAAGAGGAACCAGACGATGTGCCCAATGATGATGATCTCTGCCGGGTCATTGTCGATGCAAGGACGGAATGCGAAAGTCAAAAGGAGAAGCTGAAGTTCGATCGCATGTTAGAGGATCACAAAAAAGGGTTATACTCCAATTGCGAAGATGGCAACACAAAGCTCGGTATCGTACTGGAATTGCTGCAGTGGAAGGCAGAGAATGCTGTGGCTGACAAAGGATTTGAGAAGATACTGAAAATATTGAAGAAGAAGCTTCCAAAGGATAACGAATTGCCCGACAGTACATACGCAGCAAAGAAGGTCGTATGCCCTCTAGGATTGGAGGTGGAGAAGATACATGCATGCCCTAATGACTGCATCCTCTACCGCGGTGCATACAAGGATCTGAACGGATGCCCGGTATGCGGTGCATTGCGGTATAAGATCAGACGAGATGACCCTGGTGATGTTGACTGCGAGCCCCCCGAGAAGAGGGTTCCTGCGAAGGTGATGTGGTATGCTCCTATAATACCGCGGTTGAAACGTCTGTTCAGAAACGAAGAGCATGCCAAGTTGATGCGATGGCACAGTGAGAACCGAAAGAATGATGGGAAGTTGAGAGCACCCGCTGACGGGTCGCACTAGAGAAAAATCGAGAGAAAGTACTGGGATGAGTTTGCAAAGGACCCAAGGAATGTATGGTTTGCTTTAAGCGCGGATGGCATTAATCCTTTCGGGGAGCAGAGCAGCAATCACAGCACCTGGCCCGTGACTCTATGTATGTATAACCTTCCTCCTTGGATGTGCATGAAGCGGAAGTTCATTATGATGCCAGTTCACATCCAAGGCCCTAAGCAACCCGGCAACAAAATTGATGTGTACCTAAGGCCATTAGTTGAAGAACTTTTACAGCTGTGGAATGGAAACGGTGTACATATGTGGGATGAGCACAGACAGGAGGAATTTAACCTTAAGGCGTTGCTGTTCGTGACCATCAACGATTGGCCCGCTCTCAGTAACCTTTCAGGACAGACAAACAAAGGATACCACGCATGCACACACTGTTTAGATGATACTGAAAGTATATACCTGGACAAATGCAGGAAGAATGTGTACCTTGGCCATCGTCGATTTCTTCCGACCAACCATCAATGTCGAAAGAAAGGCAAGCATTTCAAAGGCGAGGCAGATCACCGGAAGAAGCCCGCCATGCGCACCGGTGATCACATGCTTGTTATGGTCAATGATTTACAGTACGTAATCTTTGGAAAGGGTCCCAGTGGACTAGCTGTTCTGAATGACGCTGAGGGACACGCACCCATGTGGAAGAAGAAATCTATATTTTGGGACCTACCCTACTGGAAAGACCTAGAGGTCCGCTCCTCAATCGACGTGATGCACGTGACGAAGAACCTTTGCGTGAACCTGCTAGGCTTCTTGGGCGTGTATGGGAAGACAAAAGATACACCTGAGGCACGAGAGGACCTGCAACGTTTGCACGAAAAAGACGGCATGCCTCCGAAGCAGTATAAAGGTCCTGCCAGCTACGCTCTTATGAAAGAAGAGAAAGAAATCTTCTTTGAATGCCTGCTCAGTATGAAGGTCACGACTGGCTTCTCGTTGAATATAAAGGGAATAATAAATATGCCAGAGAAAATGTTTCAGAACCTAAAGTCTCATGACTGCCACGTGATTATGACGCAACTGCTTCTGGTTGCATTGAGGGGGCTTCTACCGGAAAACGTCCGATTAGCCATTGTGAAGCTATGTGCATTCCTCAATGCAATCTCTCAGAAGGTGATCGATCCAGAAATCGTACCCAGGCTAAGGAGTGATGTGGCGCAATGTCTTGTCAGTTTCGAGCTGGTGTTCCCACCATCCTTCTTCAATATCATGACACACGTCATAGTTCATCTAGTCGACGAGATTGTCATCCTGGGGCCCCTATTTCTACACAATATGTTCCCCTTTGAGAGGTTCATGGGAGTCCTAAAGAAATATGTCCTTCATCGCGCTAGGCCAGAAGGAAGCATCTCCATGGGCCATCAAACAGAGGATGTTATCGGGTTTTGTGTTGACTTCATTCCTGGCCTTAAGAAGATAGGTCTCCCTAAATCGCGGTATTAGGGGAGACTGACTGGAAAAGGAACTCTTGGAAGAGACTCAATAATATGCAGGGACGGATATTCTTGGTCTCAAGCACACTACACAGTTCTACAGAACTCTACCTTGGTGACCCCGTATGTCGATGAACACAAGAACAGTCTGCGCTCCAAACACCCGAAGCAGTGCGACGACTGGATTACATGTGAACACATTAGGACTTTCAGCAGTTGGTTGGAAACACGTCTCAGAGGTGACAACACTGTTTGTGATGAGTTGTACTTGTTTTCCAGGGGACCATCTTTGACTGTATTGACTTACAAAGGATACGAGATAAATGGGAATACATTTTACACGATCGCCCAAGATCAAAAGAGCACCAACCAAAACAGCGGTGTCCGCTTTGATGCAGCAATCGAGAGCGGAAAGGACACATATTATGGTTACATAGTGGACATATGGGAACTTGACTACGGACCTGATTTTAAGGTCCCTTTGTTTAAGTGCAAATGGGTTAATCTGTTAGGCGGCGGGGTACAGGTAGACCCACAGTACGGAATGACAACAGTGGATCTGAAAAATCTTGGGTACACTGACGAACCGTTCGTCCTAGCCAATGATGTGGCACAGGTTATCTATGTGAAGGACATGTCTACCAAACCGAGAAAAAGAAAAGATAAGGAAGCGAATACATCATACGATGAGCCAAAGCGCCACATAGTTCTTTCAGGAAAAAGGGACATCCTGGGAGTGGACGGCAAGACAGACATGTCTGAAGATTATGAAAAGTTTCATGAAATTCCTCCCTTCAATGTCAAGGCTGACCCAAGCATCCTGATAAACAATGAAGATTATCCATGGTTACGGCGCAAAAAGCAAATGACACAAGCAAAGAAAAAGTGAAGACTTTCTCCCGCAACTATTATGATGATACCATGCCAACTTTGTAACACACGAACATGCTACCATTGTCCGTTTTGTACATGCACATGCTATGTGGGTGAAATTACGATACCATCCCAACTTTCAACTTTTCCAGAGTTCATTTGAAATGCTTTCATGTCTTATGGTTCGCCCCTGGCCCATGACCATTAGTCCCGGTTTGTGCCACAAACCGGGACTAAAGGGTTGGTCCTCGTTGCGGGCAGAGTTTAGTCCCACCTCGCCAACCGAAGGGGGCTCACACCGGTTTATAAGCCCTTCCCTCTCTGCCTTGTTGAGCTCCTCTCGAAGTGAAAATAGATGCCCTAATAGAGAAAAGTTTAACATAAATTCATAGTGAATTTCTCTGAAATTCATAGAAATTTACTAGGAATTTAGGTTGAATTTTCTCTATAAGCGCATCTATTCTCATTTTTAGTAAGTTATCACATACTTGTGATTCAAACAATTTTCAAATAATTCAGATTTTAACTATTCAAATTTGAAAACTAATGGCACTAACAAAAAGTTTATAATTTTGCTAACCTAAAAGCAAACAGAATTAAAAATTAAAGCAAAAAACAAAAGAAAATAAATAATGCAAAAAACAAATCAGAAAAACAGGAAAAAACTATTTTAATAGTAAAGTTAATCACAAAATAAAATAAATAAAGCAACAAAGAAAACAAAAAAAACTAAAAAAGTGTTTTCAAATTTGAAAACTAATGGCACCAACAGAAAGTTTATAATTTTTCTAAAACTAATGGCACTAACAGAAAGTTTATAATTTTTCTAACCTAAAAGCAAACAGAATTAAAAATGAAAGCAAAAAACAAAAGAAAATAAATAATGCAAAAAACAAATCAAAAAACAGGAAAAAAACTATTTTTATAGTAAAGATAATCACAAAATAAAATAAATAAAGCAACAAAGAAAACAAAAAAACTAAAAAGTGTTTTCAAATTTGAAAACTAATGGCGTCCCCAGTGAGCCCCCAGTGAGCTCCCCCCTTCCCATCGATCCCTGTCGCTCTGACCATCGCCGCCGCCGCCGCTGCTCTCTGTGTGTGATAAAAATTTTCATATGTGTATGTATATGCTCATATGTATTTGGATTTGGCTATGTATGTATGTATATGCTCATATGTATGTATGTATGTATGTATGTATGTATGTATGTATGTATGTATATGCTCTCTGTATATGGATTTGGCTATGTATATGCTCTCTGTATATGCTCATATGTATGTATGTTCATATAGCATTTTTTCTATATATGAATTATTTTTTGTTCATGGATATATGCTAAAGAAAACGAGGGGGGTGATAGATGATGATGAGGGGTCGAGAGGGGGACGAGAGGTCGAGAGGGGTCGAGGGGAGAAAAAAATGTTATCAGGGACGAGGGTCGTCGAGGGGTCGAGAGAGGGACGAGGGGTCGAGAGGGGTACGAACCGGGACCAATACTCTGTGTATATAAGCAGGACTTAGAAAGAAGAAGAGGAGAGGAAGAAGAGGAGAAATAAATAAGAAGAAAAAAGAAGAAAAAGAAGAGGAGAAGAAGAAAGGAATAGGGGAGAAGAAGAGAAAATAGAATATATTCTATTTTCTCTTCTTCTCCCCTATTCCTTTCTTCTTCTCCTCTTTTTTTTCTTCTTTTTTTCTTCGATCTTCTCCTCTAGCTATTCCTTTCTTCTTCTCCTCTTTTTTCTTCTTCTTCTTCTTCTTCTTAATTTTCGTTGGGAACGAGGGTGTCGAGGATCGCCGAGGGGTCGAGGGTCGGCAACTAGGGTAGAGGGTCGAGGGTCGTTAAGGGGTCAAGGGTCGAGGGTTTTAGGGTCGAGGGTTCGATGGTTCTATAGGGTCGAGGGATCGAGGGTCGAGGGTTCCAGGGTCGTCTAGGGGTCGAGGGTTCCAGGGTCGTCGAGGGTTCGAGGAGTCGAGGATCGCCGAGGGGTCGAGAGAGGTTTCCTAGTGTCAAAGTATTGAAGAAATCCATGGCTTCATCATTAGCCGGAAGTAACCAGGGCATGACGAAGTCCTCCAAAATTATTTTGGAATGGTGTCCCGGATAGGATAATTTGCCTTTTTTTATGAATTTCAGCAAAGGCCTTCCAAATAACGATATTTGGAAGGTTCTTGCTGAACTTTGTACCAAAAAGCGAATTATCCTATCTAGGACTCCGTTCCAAAATAACTTTGGAGAGCTTCGTACCATCATGCACCTGTTACTTTCGCCTAATGATGACGACATGGTTTTGTTGAATCCTTTGACACTAGGCAACCTCCCGACCCCTCGGCGATCCTCTCGAACATGAGAGGAAGAAGAGGATCGCCGAGGGGTCGAGGGTTCTAGGGTCGTCGAGGGTTCGAGGGGTCGAGGATCGCCGAGGGGTCGAGAGAGAGATTTCCTAGTGTCAAAGTATTGAAGAAATCCATGGCTTCATCATTAGCCATAAGTAACCAGGGCATGACGAAGTCCTCCAAAGTTATTTTGGAATGGTGTCCCGGATAGGATAATTTGCCTTTTTGTATGAATTTCAGCAAAGGCCTTCCAAATAATGATATTTGGAAGGTTCTTGCCGAACTTTGTACGAAAAAGTGAATTATCCTATCTAGGACTCCGTTCCAAAATAACTTTGGAGAGCTTCGTACCATCATGCACCTGTTACTTTCGCCTAATGATGAAGACATGGTTTTGTTGAATCCTTTGACACTAGGCAACCTCCCGACCCCTCGGCGATCCTCTCGAACATGAGAGGAAGAAGAGGATAAAAAAAGAAGAGGAAGAAGAAAAAAAAGAGGAGAAGAAAGAATAGAGGAGTTCTACTCCCCTATTCTTTCTTCTCCTCTTTTTTTTCTTCTTCTTCCTCTTTTTTTTATCGGGAACGAGGGTCGTCGAGGGACATAGATGTAGTGTCATCGTTGTCGATATATACCCCCTCCCGATAGCTTCAACACGTGGGGGGGTCGATATTACCCCCTCCTTGAAGCGTTCTCGAGGCCACCCCAAACCCTTGAAGCGTTGTCGAGGCCACCCCAAACCCTAGAGAAGCAGCGTCGAGGCCACTAATTCTATGTTTAGGTAGCTAGTTCTATGTTTGGCACTAATATATCCATCTGTCATGTTTGAATAATAATTGCCATGTTGTAAATATTTTTAGAAACTATGGACACCGCCCGAGACGAAGCAAAAGAAGCGTTGTTGAGGGACATAATCGCAGAAGGAAGTGATGCCGTCTCGTTGTATCTCAACGACACAGATGGTCTAGAAGGAGAGGGTGAAGAAGCTGGCTATGGTGACCTAATGCCGGTGCAAGAAGAAGAACATGAGGACGGCTCCGGTGACCCAATGCCGGTGCAAGGAGACCGTGATGACGGCTCCGGTGACCGAACCGAGTCCGGCCAGGTATATATATTAGTTAAGCCTGTGCTGACTAGATGATTGATGCATTCATTGTTTTTGTATGTACACATATTAATTAAGTCTTTGTTCTTTTTTCTAGCCCTCCGGATCGAGCACAACTTCGGTAAAGAGACGAGGCCCGAAGAAAAAGTTGAGCTCGGATGAAAGGTTTGAGATCATAGCAATCGCGCCCGACGGCCAACCGATTGAACCCATCCAAACAAAGAACGCATTTGTTGGTCAGTGCGGGGTTCTGGTTAGGGACAAGATCCCGATAAGCATCCAGCAATGGTTTAAGCCGGCTACAGAAGACCCTGAGGTGTCTTATGTCAATGATATGCAGAAAAATGATCTTTGACCGAGCTGAAGTCAAATTTCACCCTAACGCCAAAGGATAATCCAGAGAACCCAGTTAAAGAGCAATTAATCAAGTCTTTTGCTCTTAAGAGGATGGCAGAACTATTCAGGAGGTGGAAGAAAGAGCTGAATAAGTTTGTCGAAAATAATGAGACACCAGAATTCAAGGGCAGATATGAGAAGATCAGAGATATCTGGCCCGCATTTGTGGCCGAAAAGACATCGGAAAAGAGTAAGGAGATGTCGATGACAAACAAGCAAAATGCTGCGAAGAAGAAGCATCACCATCGCACGGGGTCAGGTGGCTACCTCGTAGCCCGGCCTAAGTGGGCCAAGACTGAGAATGATCTGGTTGATAAAGGGATCGAACCAGAGACAATTAACTGGCCAGACCATTGCCGGACTTGGTTCTTCGGGGCTGGCGGAACCTTGGACCCTGTAACAGGGAAGTGCATTTGGACGAACGATCAAATGGACATACCAGTCAGGAAGCTTAAGCAGTATATCGAAGCAGCGCAGCAAGGGACATTCTTTCCAGACAGACAGAACGACAAGCTCACAATGGCCCTCAGGAATCCTGAGCACCCTGGACGGACACGAGGCATGCCAGGCTCCATTCCATGGAAGGTTGGGTTTCCGGACGCAGGCAGTTACAAATCCCATGAGAGGAGGAAAAAAGTGGAGCAGACCCAAATGCAGGCGCTGAAGCAAGGGTAGACGCGATAGAGGAACGAGAAGCAAATCGCAGCAAACGTATTGCCGAAACTTCCCCCGAAGCTACCCCGCCATCTCAGCGCAGAAGCAGCGTGGCTTCCACCGAGCTGCTTCAGCCGGAGCATGCCTTGACGGCTCCTGCCAGCTATCCCGTGGATGCTATCACGTAGTCTCAAAATTGCCACCTTATGACACAATGGATGAATTTGAAGGTCAAGGCGGCTGTTGGCTCTGTTTATCCTACTGAACCTGGCACAACTTTTCACTGCCGGCCGACTCCAGAAGGATATGCTAGGGTGATGGTGGATGAAATAACGGAGGAATTTGAGGACCTCCAGCTTGACCACCCTACCAGTGAAGGGGAGACTCGGCTGGGGTCTGCTCTGAAGACTCCATGCCTATGGCGGAAGGAGCTCATCAACCTTCCGAACTGGACGCCTCCCCCTCCTCCTCCTCCTCCGGCAAGTCAGGGCACTCCGCCTCCTCCACCGCTTCCTCCTCCGGCGAGTGACGATCAGGGCCCTCGGCCGGCTCCTTCTCCGGTGCGTGGCGGCACTCTGCCTCCTTCTCCACCTGCGCCGGCGCGCCCGAGCAGCGAGCCTCCTCCTTCTCCGCCTCGTCAGCAAGGGCGGAAGAGACCCGCCGCCGCTCCGGCAGCTGCTCCAGCGCGTCGTAGTCCTTCTTCTCCGCCTCGTAAGCAAGTAAAGAAGACAACCGCTCCGTCTGCTCGGCCGGCGTCTAGCAGTACAACCAGAGGCGGGAGGACATACAGATCCGGTCCTGCTCTGAAGAGTTCACAGAAGTTACCATACGAGAGGACCCCGGAGGAGAACGCGAAGATCGCACGAACCGAAGTGGATGACTGGTTTCAAGGGTTGAAAGCAAAGAGACATCCACCTCAGGAGGAGAAGGTAGATCCGGTGAAAGTGAAGCGCACTCTGGCTGCCCTGGCAAAACCACCCAAGTCTCCGCCGAAAGGCAACTATGAGCGCATTATTGCAAAGACATGGGCCGAAGTGGAGCGGTCGGGAAGTACAGTCAGTCATCAAAGGCTGAAAGAACGACGAGCAGCTGGGAAACAAATTGCCCAGCTCGGTGAACAAGCGAAGCAATCATGCCCCCCGCTCAAGGTGCCTAGCGACATCGTCGATCCGAGGATGGTGCCCGGTTATTGCAATGTTGACGATTACCTGCACGACGATGTACATTATGATCCCATGGAGGTGTAGATACACAAATACGAGTACGGGAAGCCTCTCGTCAAAGATGAAAAATCTTTAACAACGATGATCCGAAGATTACATGATTGGTACTTGAAAATCTGCAGAGAGTCTTGGGGGAGGAGTACTTTGTATGCGAGAGTTAAACCGGAGCATGACCTCGTTGGAATTGAACTGTTGCCTATTCCATTTGAGGAGTTATATCAGTTTTTCAATCAATTGGCCCTCGATAAAACAACGGTCACCTGCTACTGTCTGTAAGTACTACTACTTCTGTCATTAAGTCTCTCTATATATCTCATCTCTTTCATTGCATGTATTTATAATTATCCTCACTATATTATGCAGATTGAAGAACGCCGAATTGAACAAAAGACAAATCGGTGATATTGGGTTCGTTAACACATATCTCATAGATGCAACTGAGGTTGAACATCGTCCCGAAGATACCGAGGCCAACTTGCTACGATCATTCAAAAAAATGAAAACAAAGATATAATACTCTTTCCTTACAACTTCAAGTGAGTGTTACTGTCTTGTGCATATTCGGTTTCCCTTATATATTAGTCCAGGTTATAGTAATGTAATTGATGAGTTATGCATGCATGCGCAGGTACCACTATATTCTCCTAGAGATTAGGCTTGAGCAGGGAGTAGTAACTGTCTTGGACTCTAAACGAAAAGATCCCCAGGAGTATGCGGACATGACTGAAATCCTCAAGAAGTAAGTTAAATCGATCATTATCCACCATATCAGCAACTTTGTTCATTTCCTGATATCAAGTAATTGTTTTCTTTGTCCGGCAGGGTTTGGAGAAAATTCACCAGAAAAGTTCCGGGACTGCCGAAGGAGCTGGAATTTAGACACCCGAAAGTAAGTACTATAGTAGCATGTTCCGCGCATCTCCTAGTGATTCAAGCGCTAGTTTCATCAATACCATTTAGCATTCTTGCTTATCAGTTTGATTGACCTCTATTTCTTGTAAAGTGGTTGTGGCAGGAACAAGGGAATGATTTCTGTGGATACTACGTCTGCGAGTCCATCCCCCACACGACCTGTGAGCGGGGCGGGTACTCTGACGAACAATATGAAGTACGTAAATAACAACATTCACAATTTTATTTTATTACCATCATTTGTGTTGAGTTTCATTCATTCATATATATATGTATTAACCCCCTTCTTCAAATTAGATGTTTCGGAAGCGGGATGAACTCCTAGCACCAGCTCGCATGCGAGCAATTCAAGAGGAATTGGCGGCATTCTTTCTTGACCACGTGATCGCCAAAGACGGAGAATACTATGTGGACCATGAGTCCGTATGATTATATTTGTAAGAGATAATTATTGTATATATGTAGCCGGTAGTGTCGGATAGATATACGAGAACTTGTTGTTCGACCAATCTCTCGAAGAAGGAGAGGTGGTCGATATCACTTCTCTTTGTATGCATATATGTTCATGACGATCTTCTGTTTCCTTCGTTTGCTTACTAGCTAGCTAGTGTGTCTAGTCCTCTCTATACGTATGTATAGTACGTAGTGTCGACCAATCACGGACATAAGAGAGGACACTTCTCTCTATTAATTATAGCTAGCTAACACAATATATGAAACACCTAAATTAACCCCCCAAAACCCCCAACCCCCCCCCTTTCAAAAAAAACAAAAACCCCAGCCACAGAAATGCTGACGCGTAGATGCCTATTGGTCCCGGTTGGTGCCACCAACCGGGACCAAAGGGTCTCCTGCCTAGGCTCCGCGCACAGGCCACGTGGAGGCCCATCAGTCCCGGTTCTGGACTGAACCGGGACTAAAGCGCCATGGCATTAGTACCGACCCTTTAGTCCCGGTTCAGGAACCGAGACTAAAGGCCCTTACGAACCGGGACTACAGGCCCTTTTTCTACCAGTGAAATCAACGAAGCTATTAAGATGTGTAGCGGCATCTTCACTAGGAAGGCCGGAGAATGGATCTTTCATGACAAGATTCAACAAAGCAGTGTTAATTTCACAAGATTCAGCATCGATAAGAGGAGCAATCGAAGTGCGAAGGAAATCATTATTATTGGTATTGGTGAAGTCACACAATTTAGTATTATCTTAAGCCATCGCGACAAACAAGCAAACTAACACACGAGCAAACAAAGAGAAAACGAGCAAAAGAGGCAAATAGAGAGGGAGGATAGAGAGACAGGGCGAATAAAACGGCAATGGTGAAGTGGGGGAGAGGAAAATGAGAGGCAAATGGCAAATAATGTAATGCGGGAGATAGGGATTGTGATGGGTACTTGGTATGTTGACTTTTGCGCAGACTCCCCGGCAATGGCGCCAGAAATTCTTCTTGCTACCTCTTGAGCACTGCGTTGGATTTCCCCGAAGAGGAAGGGATGATGCAGCAAAGTAGCGTAAGTATTTCCCTTAGTTTTTGAGAACCAAGGTATCAATCTAGTAGGAGGCTACGCTCGAGTCCCTCGTACCTACACAAAAACAATAGCTCAACGCAACCAACGCACTTAGGGGTTGTCAATCCCTTCACGGTCACTTACGAAATTGAGATCTGATAGAGATGATAAATAATATTTTTTTGGTATTTTTGGTATAGAGATGCAAAGTAAATAAAGTAAAAGCAAAGCAATAATAAACTGATGGAGATTGATATGATGAGAAAGAGACCCGGGGGCCATAGGTTTCACTAGTGGCTTCTCTCAAGAGCATAAGTATTCTACGGTGGGTGAACAAATTACTGTTGAGCAATTGACAGAATTGAGCATAGTTATGAGAATATCTAGGTATGATCATGTATATAGGCATCACGTCCGAGACAAGTAGATCAAAATGATTCTGCAGCTACTACTATTACTCCACTCATCGACCGCTATCCAACATGCATCTTGAGTATTCAGTTAAAAACAGAGTAACGCCTTAAGCAAGATGACATGAAGTAGAGGGATAGTTTCATGCAATATGATAAAAAACCATCTTGTTATCCTCGATGGCAACGATACAATACGTGCCTTGCCGCCCCTTTTGTCACTGGGAAAGGACACCGCAAGATCGAACCCAAAGCTAAGCACTTCTCCCATGGCAAGAACAACCAATCTAGTAGGCCAAACCAAACTGATAATTCGAAGAGACTTGCAAAGATAACCAATCATACATAAAAGAATTCAGAGAAGATTCAAATATTATTCATAGATAGACTTGATCATAAACCCACAATTCATCGGTCTCAACAAACACACCGCAAAAAGAAGATTACATCGAATAGATCTCCACAAGAGAGGGGGAGAACATTGTATTGAGATCCAAAAAGAGAGAAGAAGCCATCTAGCTACTAGCTATGGACCCGTAGGTCTGAAGTAAACTACTCACACTTCATCGGAGGGGCTTGGATGATGATGTAGAAGCCCTCCATGATCGATGCCTCCTCCGACGGAGCTCCGGAACAGGCCCCAAGATGGGATCTCGTGGATACAGAAAGTTGCGGCAGTGTAATTAGGTTTTTGGCTCCGTCCCTGGTCATTTGGGGGTACGTGGATATATATAGGAGGAAGAAGTACGTCGGTGGAGCTTCGAGGGGCCCACGAGGCAGGGGGTGCGCCCTAGGGGGGGCGCCCCCTACCCTCATGACCACCTCGTGGCTTTCTTGATGGAGGGTCCAAGTCTCCTGGATCTTATCTGATGAGAAAATCACGTTTCCGAAGGTTTCATTCCGTTTGGACTCCGTTTGATATTCCTTTTCTTCGAAACCCTAAAACAGGCAAAAAACAGGAATTTTGGGTTGGGCCTCCGGTTAATAGGTTAGTCCCAAAAATAATATAAAAGTGGATAATAAAGCCCAATAATGTCTAAAACAGTAGATAATATAGCATGGAGCAATCAAAAATTACAGATATGTTGGAGACGTATCAAGATACAATATCTGTGACGTCCCCGATTCAATCGTACACTAATCATACACGCAAACGTGTACGATCAAGATCAGGGACTCACGGGAAGATATCACAACACAACTCTACAAATAAAATAAGTCATACAAGCATCATATTACAAGCCAGGGGCCTCGGAGGCTCGAATACAAGAGCTCGATCACAGACGAGTCAGCGTAAGCAACAATATCTGAGGACAGACATAAGTTAAACAAGTTTGCCTTAAGAAGGCTAGCACAAACTGGGATACAGATCGAAAGAGGGACAGGCCTCCTGCCTGGGATCCTCCAAAACTACTCCTGGTCGTCGTCAATGGGCTGCACGTAGTAGTAGGCAGCTCCAGCGTAGTCGCGGCAATCGGGTATAGGAAGGGGGAAAAGAGGGAGCAAAGCAACCGTGAGTACTCATCCAAAGTACTCGCAAGCAAGGATCTACACTACATATGTATGCATTGGTGTCAAATGGATTAAGAGTATCATATGTGGACTGTACTGCAAAATGCCGGAATAAGAGGGGGATAGCTAGTCCTTTCGAAGACTACGCTTCTGGTAACCTCCATCTTGCAGTAGGAGAAGAGAGTGGATGGTAAGTTCACCAAGTAGCATCGCATAACATAATCCTAACCGATGATCCTGCCCTCGTTGCCCTGTGAGAGAGCGATCACCGGTTGTATCTGGCACTTGGAAGGGTGTGTTTTATTAAGTATCCGGTTATAGTTGTCATAAGGTCAAGGTACAACTCCAAGTCGTCATGTTACCGAAGATCACGGCTATTCGAATAGATTAACTTCCCTGCAGGGGTGCACCACATAACCCAACACGCTCGATCCCATTTGGCCGGACACACTTTCCTGGATCATGCCCGGCCTCGGAAGATCAACACGTCGCAGCCCTACCTAGGCACAATAGAGAGGTCAGCACGTCGGTCTAAATCCTATGGCGCAGGGGTCTGGGCCCATCGCCCATTGCCACCTGCACGTTGCGAGGGCGGCCGAAGCAGACCTAGCCTAGCAGGCGTTCCAGTCCAATCCAGCGCGCGCCGCTCAGTCGCTGACGTCACGAAGGCTTCGGCTGATACCACGATGTCGAGTGTCCATAACTGTCCCCGCGTAGATGGTTAGTGTGTATAAGCCAGTGGCCAGACTCAAATCAAATACCAAGATCTCGTTAAGCGTGTTTAAGTATACGCGAACACCGACCAGGGCCAGGCCCACCTCTCTCCTAGGTGGTCTCAACCTGCCCTGTCGCTCCGCCTCAAAGTAACAGTCGGGGGCCATCGGGAACTGAGGCCCACCACTACCTGGATGGAGCCACCTGCCCCTTCAGCCCCCATCTCCGAACAGTATCACCGGTAATGTAATAGTGTAAAGTATATAGTATATGCCCGTGATCACCTCCCGAAGTGATCACGGCCCAGTGGTATAGCATGGCAGACGGACAAGAGTGTAGGGCCACTGATGGAACACTAGTATCCTATACTAAGCAGTAGGATAGCAGGTAAGGGTAACAACAGTAGTAGCAAGGACAGGCTATGCAACAGGATAGGATTAACGAAAAGCAGTAACATGTTACACTACTCTTATTCAAGCAGTAGAGAGTAGAGTAGGTGATATTTGGTGATCAAGGGGGGGCTTACCTGGTTGCTCTGCAGACAGAAACAGACCCTCGAAGGTGAAGTAGTCGATCACTAGTTCAACCGTGGTCTCGGGGTCTATCAGAAAGAAGTAACGAGGGGGAACACAATAAATAATAGAGCAATCAAAGCATCACAAAACATAACAAGGCAATACGCGGTGTTAGGGGGTGACCTAACGCAGTATGAGGTGATACCGGTGAAGGGGGGAAACATCCAGGAAAATATCCCCGGTGTTTCGCGTTTTCAGACAGATGAATCAGAGGGGGAAGTTGCATGTTCGCTATGCTAGGGATGTGTGACGGACGAACGGACTGCGTATTCGGATTCATCTCGTCGTTCTAAGCAACTTTCATGTACAAAGTATTTTCATCCGACGTACAATTTATTTTATATTAAGTTTTTAAAGTTTTAATGGATTTTCTAAATTAACATATTTAATTTAATTATTAAATTTCAAATTTAAACAGTGAAATACATTCAAAGTCAACATGTACTTAGACTGAGCCAGCCACAATCAATGACATGTGGGGCCAGTCAAAGTCAACAGCACAGTTAGTTGTTGACTTGGTCATCTAGTGATTAGTGCAAGTGGGTCCCGTGTGTCATAGATAGTTCTTTTTAACAGGGTTTTAATTTTGGTTTAATTAATGGGGGGGCCTACTGTCAGTTTCTGATTAATCAATGGGTTAATTTTAACTCATAAAACAGTTTTAATTAAGCGCAGGGCCTACATGTCAGTGAGAGTTTTAGGGTTAGGCTTAGTGGCTAGTTAGCTGGTTAATGACCTAGGCACACGAGTCAGTGGCCCATGCGACGGTTTTAGACCGATGCGTGCACTCCAGCGAGGCAGGGTGTGGCGGCGAGCTACAGGGGCGCCGGCGACCCACCAGAATGCGCCCTGGCGACCAAGTCGGGCGCGAACAGAACCGGTTGGATGCCCGCTCAGTGGTGGTACGAGCGTGACCAAACGGTCTCTAGGTAGACGCCGGCGACGACATCCTGCGGTGCTCGATGGTGGTGTTCAACTGAATCGAGCGTATGGGGCACGGTGGTGAGCGGGAGGAGGTCAGGGGGGAAACGGGAGCTCACAACATGGCTCGTGCAGCGCTCGGCGAGGGCGGAGAAGCAGCAGTGGCGACGTGGTGGTGGCGGCCCGAGCGGAGGGGCTCGATGCGGCAATGTCGGAGGAGCTGCGGGGCGGAGGTGGCGGTCCTCGGGCGCGTGCGTGCCGACAGGAGGCAGCCGGAGCTGGCAGCGTTGGAGTTGTCCGACGGTCCAACAAGCTGGGTCTTGCGCCGGAGGGTAGCAGGAGGCGGCGGGGAGTCGCGGCAGCCATGGCAATGGTTGGCGTCGGGAGGAAGTAGACGCGCCAGGAGGGAGCGCTCAAGAAGGCGGCGGCGGCGAAGCTGGAGAAGAGGGGCGCGGGGAACTATTGGGGGTGGCAGGACTCGCCAGCGTCAAAGGGCCGGGCGAGCATGGCTGGGACCGAGCGCGAGCGCTCTGTCTCACGTCCCTGGCGGCGCGAGGTGGGGGGTCGAGGGGAGTGGGACGGGAGGAATGTGGATCGGGGGAGAGTTGGGTTATCTAACCCTAGCAGGCCAGCCAGTGGCCCAAGGCCTAGGGGGAATGAGGGTTATGTGGGCTGGGCTGTGTACTATAACTGTGGGCTACACTGCATAGTATTTCTTTGTTGTTTTTTTATATCTTTTCTATTTTAGATTTTGCTTGTTGTTTTCTATTTATTTTCTATATGTTTTACCTTTTAATAAATACCAAAGCCATACCTAACATAGTATTTATAATTATGCCACTACCACAATTAACTTGGCACCTAAGATAAAGTAGTTCGTAATTGTTTATTATTTTAAAAACATTCAAATAATAGTTTTCGTTACTGTTTTATTCATCTTATAATATTTAAACATTTTATAAAAGTGTGGTTTCTCCACCATTAATATTTAGGATTTATTTGTTCCATTTTGAACATTTTAGTTTTAATGTTTGAAAACTTTTATTGTTTGCCTAGATTTTGAGTTTTGAATTTGAATCGGTTTCGAACTAACGCAAGATTGGCAACAGTAATCGAAGTGACGTGGCATCATTAGCAGAGAGTTACTGTAGCTTAATTACCCGGGCATCACAATTCTCCTCCACTACAAGAAATCTCGTCCCGAGATTTAAGAGGGGAAGTGAGGGGTAAGATTTGGTTACGAAATTCTAACGGATCTTCCCGTCTTTGGTTGCTCTTCTCAAAGGAGTTGATCCATCGCTTTGATGTCTTCAATTCTCTACTTCAGGTCATCATGATGAAGTCATCATCCTTTCTTCAGGATCTTCAACGTACTTACGAAAGGGTAAGAAGAGAAAACTCTATAAGGACGGACTCTAACAAGATCGAGCATCGGACGGTTAATCTCCGGGGAACAAGCATAAGTATGTCTCGAATTGAAACTTAAGAAGATACCGGGAGCAAAGTAAGAAGGAACCATGAGAAGTTTCAAACGGATAGGCAATCGTTCGATGCCTAAAACAAAGTGTGAAAGGGGTTTAGAGCAATGGGAATAAGCATTGCGTCTGATACCAGAATAGATCACTAGGCAGGTGGCCCGTGAATTACATATGAAGTCAAGCGCGAGGAATAACTTTGGCAACAGGGTGTACAGGAGAGTCAGGTTTCGATCATGTGGAACTTGTGGGTTATGGGCCCACCATGCGGGTTAAAAGTAGAAGCAGCGGTGACATCTTGCATGATCATGTAAGCAAGGCATGTCAGGGGATAGCATGTTAGTTATATCGGCAACATCATCGGTACCAAGGGCGAGGGACGAAGAGAACCACTTTCCTGCTCGTTGAACGAGGCGGACCAATGGGCAAAGTTCTCGTCCATCGGTGGCTACCGGAATGTCATCAACAATAGTAACAGGGTCTTACTGATAGGGTGGTACAACGAGGTGCTTACCTAAGGAGGGAATTATCACTGCTCAGTTAAGTCAGATTACAAGAAAGGTTAAACAAAACAATGGAAAGGAAAATGTATTTAAACACATATTTCAGGGGTATATCCTTCCCAAGGACAGGCAGAGCAATATATCCATGATAGGATATAAAGTAGAAAATACTTTGGGTAAGGGGAGAGAAATTTCATGACATTGCCCATACAATGACGTTTGGATAATTTAGCAAGAAACAGTTAGCATTGTGCTTCAATTGTTCTGGTGGAAAATCAGAGTACCACAGATATGCTTCGAGACAGCATTGACATGGTCTACGGGTGAAGATCAGACTCTGGAGACACAAAGGATCCATCAGGAATAACTTGAAGAATAGGTCTTACAATTCCGTCATGGAAGAAGGGATAACCTTGCTGAAAAGGAATCTATAACAACAAGTCCTCCGGCCAGGTGTGATAGGCATGACCCCACCTTACCGATATATAAGGACCAATGTAATAACTCTTGGAAATATGTTCCAACCATCATATCTGACCGAGATTCAGATTTGATTGGTGCCAGGATGCTGCAGACTCAGGATGCCTGAGAAGAAAAGGTGCAACACAATTGACGAGATGACAATGTAAGATTCTCGGCAAATGTACTATGGAAGCGAGTTCCAAAACAATAGTTCATCATCAAAACCAAGGGGAGGATGAAGAGGTGGCTGATGAACTTAGCGACAATTCATTGAGATTTTCAAAAGATGGATTTCCACACTTATGTGAAGAAGGAGTCAACATTTGTCGGATCAAATGATATAAGGATGTATGCCCGAGGAAAACATACACAATTAAGCACTGGTTGAAAAGTGCACCCAAAATATGGTCTTAGGTAGCATGATCTATGTTAGAAAGGTGATTCAACAACCAATAGTCTAAGAATGAAATATCGAGCATTAACTTGAAAGCAATAGGGTGCTAGAGACACGAACAAGTTTGTGTTGAACGGAAGGCAATAAAATGGTTGATGATAACACAAATCATCGAGGGCAAGGAGGGTACTTCTCATCATGAATTCAATTAATATCTTGGAAGGGGTCAAAATGTTGATGATGATCACGACAAATCTTGTCGAGAGGCTCCATGAGGATGCAATCGCTCAGCGATGACATCAAGCCAAGGGAATGGTGAAGCAAAAGGTTATTATAACCATAGATAAGATGCCGTCTCAGAATTCAGAGTTGTCTCTCAATACAAACAATATGATGGTGAAAGTTCGATGTAGGCTTAGAGCACTGTCGGGATTGTGTCCCGAGGATGAAGAACATAGGTAGAATGGTCAAGCAGTCAGCCATACGATGATGATGTAGTCAATCAGCTGGGAATGACACTATCGAGTCCAAACTCGTAAGCATTGAAGATTACTAAGAGTTGTTGAATCGCAGTGCGGACTCGATTCAGTTATCGATGTCTTTGAGTGTTAAATTACCCAGAGCCCATGAAAAATTGGAATCAATGAGAATGTAGCACTTGATGAAGAACTCATTAGAAGTTATGCAGTTCCGTGATAATCTTCAGATACCAGGAGGGTAATACTTGACGACAAATCAAAGTAGTGGTTGGTCTGGGGTATTACTCCACAGAAGACAAGTGCTTAAACTTGCACGAGAAATGGTACTTAAAGGAGAACATGGTCGGAACCATGATTGCAAAAGGCCAGATCCCAGATATAAGATGAACTTATACCAAAGGAATAATTAATTAAGAGAAGCTTTAATGATAAGATCTACATCGTGTCCATGGGCATGAACGCAAGGTTGAAGGTCGACTCCCACTTCTTCAATGCATAATCTTTCATTCACTGCTCTAGATAAAAATGATTTCAATGTCAAAACCTACCTGGTGAATTACCAGAGGAGTATGACCTGTGAAAACTTTCGGGTTCACACAGATTATCGAAACAACGACGAGTATTTCGGGGTATCTTGTAATAACAAGACTAACTGGGGATGAATGTAAGAATAACAACTGCAAGTAGTTATCCATAAGGGTTGACGGTGGAAGGGGAATTGCAAACGCGACGAACACAAGTTCTCGGGTTAACAGCGAAGAGTATCTTCAGGGTCTTCACGTGCAGCAGACGATCAACAGTAATAAGGGGCTCTCCGGGTGAAAGTGATAACGAGATCCTAATGTTAGATTTAGCAAAATTTATTTAACCCGAGTAGAAGAGAGATCAGAGTGCCAGAGTATAGACAAGGAGTAAAAGATCTCAATACCACCCAATGGCGATGTGGGCCCGTAAGCCACACAGACATGTTAGTGAAAGTGTTTCAATGACTAGACTCGACTTCGGCCAAGGAGTGTGGAAGGGGGATTCCTACAGGCAGTCGGCTATGATACCAACTGGTGACGCCCCCGATTCAATCGTACACTAATCATACACGCAAACGTGTACGATCAAGATCAGGGACTCACGGGAAGATATCACAACACAACTCTACAAATAAAATAAGTCATACAAGCATCATATTACAAGCCAGGGGCCTCGAAGGCTCGAATACAAGAGCTCGATCATAGACGAGTCAGTGGAAGCAACAATATCTGAGGACAAACATAAGTTAAACATGTTTGCCTTAAGAAGGCTAGCACAAACTGGGATACAGATCAAAAGAGGCGCAGGCCCCCTGCCTGGGATCCTCCTAAACTACTCCTGGTCGTCGTCAACGGGCTGCACATAGTAGTAGGCACCTCCAGTGTAGTAGGAGTCGGCGTCAACGGTGTCGTCTGGCTCCTAGGCTCCAATGTCTGGTCGCAGCAATAGGGTATAAGAAGGGGGAAAAGAGGGAGCAAAGCAACCGTGAGTACTCATCCAAAGTACTCGCAAGCAAGGAGCTACACTACATATGTATGCATTGGTATCAAATGGATTAAGGGTATCATATGTGGATTGTACTGCAGAATGCCGGAATAAGAGGGGGATAGCTAGTCCTTTCGAAGACTACGCTTCTGGAAACCTCCATCTTGCAGCAGGAGAAGAGAGTAGATGGTAAGTTCACCAAGTAGCATCGCATAGCATAATCCTAACCGATGATCCTCCCCTCGTCGCCCTGTGAGAGAGCGATCACCGGTTGTATCTGGCACTTTGAAGGGTGTGTTTTATTAAGTATCCGGTTCTAGTTGTCATAAGGTCAAGGTACAACTCCAAGTCGTCCTGTTACCGAAGATCACGGCTATTCTAATAGATTAACTTCCCTGCAGGGGTGCACCACATAACCCAACACGCTCGATCCCATTTGGCCGGACACACTTTCCTGGGTCATGCCCGGCCTCGGAAGATCAACACGTCGCAGCCCTACCTAGGCACAACAGAGAGGTCAGCACACCGGTCTAAATCCTATGGCGCAGGGGTCTGGGCCCATCGCCCATTGCCACTTGCACGTTGCGAGGGCGGCCGGAAGCAGACCTAGTCTAGCAGGCGTTCCAGTCCAATCCGGCACGCGCCGCTCAGTCGCTGACGTCACGAAGGCTTCGGCTGATACAACGACGTCGAGTGCCCATAACTGTCCCCGCGTAGATGGTTAGTGCGTATAAGCCAGTGGCCAGACTCAGATCAAATACCAAGATCTCGTTAAGCGTGTTTAAGTATCCGCGAACACCGACCAGGGCCAGGCCCACCTCTCTCCTAGGTGGTCTCAACCTGCCCTGTCGCTCCGCCTCAAAGTAACAGTCGGGGGTCGTCGGGAACTCAGGCCCACCACTACCTGGATGGAGCCACCTGCTCCTTCAGCCCCCATCTCCAAACAGTATCACCGGTAATGTAACAGTGTGAAGTATCTAGTATATGCTCGTGATCACCTCCCGAAGTGATCACGACCTAGTGGTATAGCATTGTAGACGGACAAGAGTGTAGGGCCACTGATGGAACACTAGCATCCTATACTAAGCAGTAGGATAGCAGGTAAAGGTAACAACAGTAGTAGCAAGGACAGGCTATGCAACATGATAGGATTAACGGAAAGCAGTAACATGTTACACTACTCTAATGCAAGAAGTAGAGAGTAGAGTAGGCGATATCTGGTGATCAAGGGGGGGGGGGGGGGGCTTGCCTGGTTGCTCTGCAGACAGAAAAAGACCCTCGAAGGTGAAGTAGTCGATCACTGGTTCAACCACGGTCTCAGGGTCTATCGGAAAGAAATAACGAGGGGGAACACAATAAATAACAGAGCAATCAAAGCATCACAAAACATAACAAGGCAATACGCGGTGCTAGGGGTGACCTAACGTAGTATGAGGTGATACCGGTGAAGGGGGGAAACATCCGGGAAAATATCCCCGGTGTTTTGCGTTTTCGGACAGATGAATCGGAGGGGGAAGTTGCGTGTTCGCTATGCTAGGGATGTGTGACAGATTAACGGACTGCGTATTCGGATTCGTCTTGTCGTTCTGGGCAACTTTCATGTACAAAGTATTTTCATCCGACGTACAATTTATTTTATATTAAGTTTTTAAAGTTTTAATGCATTTTCTAAATTAACATATTTAATTTAATTATTAAATTTCAAATTTAAACAGTGAAATACATTTATACTCAGACTGAGCCAGTCACAATCAATGACATGTGGGGCCAGTCAAAGTCAACAGCACAGTTAGTTGTTGACTTGGTCATCCAGTGAATAGTGCAAGTGGGTCCCGTGTGTCATAGACAGTTCTTTTTAACAGGGTTTTAATTTTGGTTTAATTAATGGGGGGACCTACTATCAGTTTCTGATTAATTAATGGGTTAATTTTAACTCATAAAACAGTTTTAATTAAGCATAGGGCCTACATGTCAGTGAGAGTTTTAGGGTTAGGCTTAGTGGCTAGTGTTGGAAATATGCCCTAGAGGCAATAATAAATTGGTTATTATTATATTTCCTTGTTCATGATAATCGTTTATTATCCATGCTAGAATTGTATTGATAGTGAACTCAGATACATGTGTGGATACATAGGCAACAACATGTCCCTAATAAGCCTCTAGTTGACTAGCTCGTTGATCAATAGATGGTTACGGTTTCCTGACCATGGACATTGGATGTCATTGATAACGGGATCACATCATTAGGAGAATGATGTGATGGACAAGACCCAATCGTAAGCCTAGCACAAGAACGTGTAGTTCGTTTGCTAAAGCTTCTCTAATGTCAAGTATCATTTCCTTAGACCATGAGATTGTGCAACTCCCAGATACCGTAGGAGTGCTTTGGGTGTGCCAAACGTCACAACGTAACTGGGTGGCTATAAAGGTACACTACAGGTATCTTAGAAAGTGTCTGTTGGGTTGGCACGAATCGAGACTGGGATTTGTCACTCCGTGTAAACGGAGAGGTATCTCTGGGCCCACTCGGTATGACATCATGATAATGTGCACAATGTGATCAAGGAGTTGATCATGGGATGATGTGTTACGGAACGAGTAAAGAGACTTGCCAGTAACGAGATTGAACAAGGTATCGGGATACCGACGATCGAATCTCGGTCAAGTATCGTACCGCTGGACAAAGGGAATTGAATACGGGATTGATTGAATCCTCGACATCGTAGTTCATCCGATGAGATCATCGTGGAGCATGTGGGAGCCAACATGGGTATCCAGATCCCGCTGTTGGTTATTGACCGGAGAGTTGTCTCGGCCATGTCTGCATGACTCCCGAGCCCGTAGGGTCTACACACTTAAGGTTTGATGACGCTAGGGTTATAGGGAAAGTACGTACGCGGTTACCGAATGTTGTTCGGAGTCCCGGATGAGATCCCGAACGTCACGAGGAGTTCAGGAATGGTCCGGAGGTAAAGATTGATATATAGGAAGTATGTTTTGGCCACCGGAAGTGTTTCGGGCATCACCGGTAGTGTACCGGGACCACCGGAGGGGTCCGGGGGTCCACCGGGAGGGGCCACGGGCCCCGGAGGCATACATGGGCCTAGTGTGAGAAGGGACCAGCCCCTAGGTGGGCTGGGGCGCCTCCCCACCAAGGCCCATGCACCTAGGGAGAAGAGGGGGGCAAACCCTAAGCGCAGATGGGCCCTAAGGCCCATGCCTGGTGCGCCTCCCTCTCCCCCCACTTGGCCGCCACCCCAGATGTGGATTGGGGCTGCCGCCACCCCTAGGGTGGAAACCCTAGGTGGGGGCGCAGCCCTCCCTCTCCCCCTATATATAGTGGAGGCAAAGGGGCATCCCAACACATGAAGTTCCTCCCCTGTTGGCGCAGCCCTACCCCTCTCCCTCCTCGTCTCTCGTAGTGCTTGGCGAAGCCCTGCTAGAGTCCCGCTCTCCTCCACCACCACCACGCCGTCGTGCTGCTTCTGGATGGAGTCTTCCCCAACCTCTCCTTCTCCCCTTGCTGGATCAAGGCGTAGGAGACGTCACTGGGTTGTACGTGTGTTGAACGCGGAGGTGCCGTCCGTTCGGCACTAGGATCATCGGTGATTTGGATCACGACGAGTACGACTCCATCAACCCCGTTCACTTGAACGCTTCTGCTTAGCGATCTACAAGGGTATGTAGATGCACTCTCCTTCCCCTCGTTGCTAGATTACTCCATAGGTTGATCTTGGTGATGCGTAGAAAATTTTAAATTTCTGCTACGATCCCCAACAGTGGCATCATGAGCTAGGTCTATGCGTAGTTTCTATGCACGAGTAGAACACAAAGCAGTTGTGGGCGTCGATGTTGTCAATTTACTTGCCGTTACTAGTATTATCTTGATTCGGCGGCATCGTGGGACGAAGCGGCGCGGACCGACCTTACACATACTCTTACGTGAGACTGGTTCCACCGACTGACATGCACCAGTTGCATAAGGTGGCTAGCGGGTGTCTGTCTCTCCCACTTTAGTCGGATCGGATTCGATGAAAAGGGTCCTTATGAAGGGTAAATAGAAATTGGCATATCACGTTGTGGTTTTGGCGTAGGTAAGAAACGTTCTTGCTAGAAACCTATAGCAGCCACGTAAAAACTTGCAACAACAATTAGAGGACGTCTAACTTGTTTTTGCAGCATATGTCGTGTGATGTGATATGGCCAAAAGGATGTGATGAATGATATATGTGATGTATGAGATTGATCATGTTCTTGTAATAGGAATCACAACTTGCATGTCGATCAGTATGACAACCGGCAGGAGCCATAGGAGTTGTCTTAATTTATTTATGACCTGCGTGTCAACATAAACGTCATGTAATTACTTTACTTTATTGCTAAAGCGTTAGCCATAGTAGTAGAAGTAATAGATGGCGAGACAACTTCAAGAAGACATGATGATGGGGATCATGGTGTCATGCCGGTGATAACGATGATCATGGAGCCCCGAAGATGGAGATCAAAAGGAGCAAAATGATATTGGCCATATCATGTCACTATTTGATTGCATGTGATGTTTATCATGTTTTACATCTTATTTGCTTAGAACGACGGTAGCTTAAATAAGATGATCCCTCACTAAAATTTCAAGAAAAGTGTTCCCCCTAACTGTGCACCGTTGCGAAGGTTCGTTGTTTCGAAGCACCACGTGATGATCTGGTGTGATAGATTCTAACGTTCGAATACAACGGGTGTAAGACAGATTTACACACGCAATACACTTAGGTTGACTTGACGAGCCTAGCATGTACAGACATGGCCTCGGAACACGGAAGACCGAAAGGTCGGGCATGAGTCGTATAGAAGATACGATCAACATGAAGATGTTCACCGATGTTGACTAGTCCGTCTCACGTGATGATCGGACACGGCCTAGTTGACTCGGATCATGTTTCACTTAGATGACTAGAGGGATGTCTATCTGAGTGGCAGTTCATTAAATAATTTGATTAGATGAACTCAATTATCATGAACATAGTCTAAATTGTCTTTGCAAATATGTTGTAGATAAATAGCTCACGTTGTAGCTCCTTGTTTCAATACATTCCTAGAGAAAGATTAAGTTGAAAGATATTGTAAGCAATGATGCGGACTAGGTCCGTAGTCCGAGGAGTGTCCTCACTGCTACACAGAAGGCTTACGTCTTTGATGCACCGCTCGATGTGCAAACCCCTACAACGTCGTCTGTGGATGTTGTCAACACCTGACAGACACATCCTGATGACTACTTGATAGTTTAGTGCACCATACTTTACGGCTTAGAATGGGGATTCCAATGACGTTTTGAACGCCATAGAACATATGAGATGTTCCAAGAGCTGAAATTGGGATTTCAGGCTCATGCCCGTGTTGAGAGGTGTGAGACCTCTGACAAGTTCTTTTGCCAACAAGATGGAGGAGAATAGCTCAGCTAGTGAGCATGTGCTCAGAATGTCTGGGTGCTACAATCACTTAAAGAAGTGGGAGTTAAACTTCCAGATAAGATAGTGATTGATAGAGTTCTCTGGCCACTATCACTAAGCTACTAGATCTTCGTGATGAACTATGACATGCAAGGGATGGAGTTGATCCCGGAGCTGTTCGCGGTGCTTAAGACGGCAAAAGGTAGAAATCAAGAAGGAGCATCAAGTGTTGATGGTTTAACAAGGCCACTGGTTTTAAGAAGGGCAAGGGCTAGAAGGGAACTTCATGGATGGCAAACCAGTTGCCGCTCCAGTGAAGGAACCCAAGGTTGAACCCAAACCCGAGACTAGGTGCTTCTATTGTAAGGGGAACGGTCACTGGTAGCGGAATTACCCCAAATGCATGGTAGATTAGAAGGCTAGCAACTTCAAAGTATATACGTGTTATTAATATGTACCTCACAAGTACTCCTGGTAGCACCTGGGTATTGGATACCGGTTCAGTTGCTATTATTGGTGACTTGAAGCAAAAGCTACGGACTAAACGGAGACTGGCTAAGGGCGAGGTGACGATGTGTTGGAAGTGTTTCCAAAGTTGATGAGATCACCATCGCACGCTCCATCTGCCTTCGGGATTAGTATTGAACCTAGATAAATGTTATTAGGTGTCAACGTTGAGCATGAATATGATTAGATCATGTTCATTGCAATACGGTTATTCATTTAAGTTAGAGAATAATGGTTATTCTGTTTACATGAATAATACCTTTCATGGTCATGCACCCTATGTGAATGGTTCATTGAATCTCGGTCGTAGTAATACACATGTTCATGCCAAAAGATGTAGAATTAATAATGATAGTACCACTTTCTTGTGGCACTGCCGCTTAGGTCATATTGGCGTAAGATGCATGAAGAAACTCCATGTCGATGGATGTTTCGAGTCACTTGATTTTGAATCACTTGACACATGCGAGCCATGCCTCATGGGCAGGATGACTAAGACTCCATTTTCAGGTACAATGAAATGGACAAGTGACTTGTTGGAAATCATGCATGCTGATGCGTGTGATCCAATGAGAATTGAAGCGTGCGGTGGATATTGCTATTTTCTCATCTTCACTGACGATTTGGGAAGATCTACTTAATGAAGCACAAGTCTGAAACGTTTGAAAAGTTCAAGCGATTTCAGAGTGAAGTTGAGAATCATCATAACAATAAGATCATGTTCCTACGATCTGATCAAAAGGGGATTTTCTGAGTTATGAGTTTGGCAATCACTTAATACATTGTGGAATTGTATCACAGCTGAAGCCACCTGGAACACCACAAGGTAATGGTGTGTCCGGACGTCGTAATCGAACCCTATGAGATATGGTGCGATCTATGATGTCTCTTACCAATCTACCGTTTTCATTTTGAGGTTATGTGTTAGAGACAGCTGCATTCACTTTAGATAGGACACCATCTAAGTCCGCTGAGACGGCGTCATATGAACATTGGTTTGGGAAGAAACCAAAGTTGTCGTTTCTTAATGTTTGGGGCTACGATGCTTACGGCTTCAGCCAGAAAAAGCTCGAACCCAAAACGGACAAATACATCTTCATAGGATACCCAAAGGTAACAGTTGGGTATACCTTCTATCTCAGATCCAAGGGCAAAAATGTTTGTCGCCAAGAACGGGTCCTTTCCCGAGAAGGAGTTTCTCTCGAAAGAATTGAGTGGGAGGAAGATAGAACTTGATGAGGTTGTCGAACCCTCACTTCAATCGGAGAGTAGTGCAACACACAAAGATGTTTCTGTGGAACCTACGACTGTTGAAGAGGAAACTAATGATAGTGATCATGAAGTTTCGGATCAAGTTGATATCGAACCTCGTAGGTCGACAAGGATATGTACTACTCCTGAGTGGTACGGTGATCCTGTCTTAGATGTCATGTTGTTGGACAACAATGAACCTACGAACTATGGAGAAGCGATGGTGGGCCTGTATTACAACAAATGGTTAGAAGCCATGAAATCCGAGATAGGATCCATATATCAGAACAAAGTATGGACTTTGGTGGACATGCTCGATGATCGGCAAGCCATTGAGATAAATGGATCTTTAAGAAGAAGACGGACGTGGGCGGTAATGTTACCGTCTATGAAGCTCGACTTGTGGGAAAGAGTCTTTTCACAAGTTCAAGGAGTTGACTACGAATTTCTCACCCGTAGCGATGCTTAAGTCCGTCGGAATCATGTTAGCATTAGCTGTATTTTTCGATTATGAAATCTTACAGATGGATGTCAAAACAAGTTTTCTTACCAGTTTTCGTAAGAAAAGTTGTATGTGATACAATAAAAGGTTTTGACGATCCTAAGGATGCTAAAAGGTATGCTGGCTCCAGCAATCCTTCTATGGACTAGAGAAAGCATCTCGGAATTGGAATATATGCTTTGATAGAGTGATCAAAGCTTTTAGGTTTATACAATGTTTGCTAGAAACTTGTCTTTACAAGAAAGTGAGTGGGAGCACTACAACATTTCTGATAAGTATATGTGGATGACATATTGTTGATCCGAAATAATGTAGAATTTCTGGAAAGCATAAACGGTTGTTTGAAGAGTGATTTTCAAAGGAAGACCTGGATAAAGCTGCTTACATATTGGGCATCAAGATCTATAGAAATAGATCAAGACGCCAGATGATACTTTCAAAGAACGCACACCTTGACATGTTTTTGAAGGAGTTCAAAATAGATCAGTCAAAGAAGGGGTTCTTACCTAAGTTGTAAGGTGTGAAGTTGAGTAAGACTCAAAGATTGACCACGACAGAAGAAAGAGGAAGGACGAAGGTCGTCCCCTATGATCTTGTCATAGGCTCTATACGGTATGCCATGCTGAGTACCGCACCTGATGTGTGCCTTGCCACATGTCTGGCAAGAGTGTACAAAGGTGATCTAGGAGTAGATCACCAAATAGCTGTCAAAATTGTCCTTAGAGGAATAAGGAAATGTTTCTCAGTTATGGAGGTGATAAAGAGTTCGACATAAAGAGTTACGTCGATGCAAGCTTGACACCTATTCGGATAGCTCTGAGTAGAGATACCAGATACGTATAATGGAGAAATAATTTGGAATAGCTCCAAGTGGAACGTGGTAGCAGCATCTACGATATAAAGTTTTGCGAAATACATAGGGATCTGAATATGGCAAGACCCGTTGACTACAACCTCTGTCACAAGCATAGCATGATCAAACCCAGAACTCTATGAGTGTTTATCACATAGTGATGTGAACTAGATCATTGAGTCTAGTAGACTCTTGGATGTTGGTCACATGGTGATGTGACCTGTGAGTGTTAATCACATGGCGATGTGAATTAGATTATTGACTCTAGTGTAAGTGGGAGACTGTTGGAAATATTCCCTAGAGGCAATAATAAATTGGTTATTATTATATTTCCTTGTTCATGATAATCGTTTATTATCCATGCTAGAATTGTATTGATAGGAAACTCAGATACATGTGTGGATACATAGGCAACAACATGTCCCTAGTAAGCCTCTAGTTGACTAGCTCGTTGATCAATAGATGGTTACGGTTTCCTGACCATGGACATTGGATGTCGTTGATAACGGGATCACATCATTAGGAGAATGATGTGATGGACAAGACCCAATCCTAAGCCTAGCACAAGATCATGTAGATCGTTTGCTAAAGCTTTTCTAATGTCAAGTATCATTTCCTTAGACCATGAGATTGTGCAACTCCCGGATACCGTAGGAGTGCTTTGGTTGTGCCAAACGTCACAACGTAACTGGGTGGCTATAAAGGTACACTACAGGTATCTTCGAAAGTGTCTATTGGGTTGGCACGAATCGAGACTGGGATTTGTCACTCCGTGTAAACGGAGAGGTATCTCTGGGCCCACTCGGTATGACATCATCATAATGTGCACAATGTGATCAAGGAGTTGATCACGGGATGATGTGTTACGGAATGAGTAAAGAGACTTGCCGGTAACGAGATTGAACAAGGTATCGTACCGCTGGACAAAGGGAATTGAATACAGGATTGATTGAATCCTCGACATCGTGGTTCATCCGATGAGATCATCGTGGAGCATATGGGAGCCAACATGGGTATCCAGATCCCGCTGTTGGTTATTGAACGGAGAGTTGTCTCGGCCATGTCTGCATGACTCCCGAGCCCGTAGGGTCTACACACTTAAGGTTCGATGACGCTAGGGTTATAGGGAAAGTATGTACGCGGTTACTGAATGTTGTTCGGAGTCCCGGGTGAGATCCCAGACGTCATGAGGAGTTCCGTAATGGTCCGGAGGTAAAGATTGATATATAGGAAGTATGGTTTTGGCCACCGGAAGTGTTCCGGGCATCACCGGTAGTGTACCGGGACCACCGGAGGGGTCCAGGGGTCCACCGGGAGGGGCCACGGGCCCCGGAGGCATACATGGGCCTAGTGTGAGAAGGGACCAGCCCCTAGGTGGGTTGGGGCGCCTCCCCACCAAGGCCCATGCGCCTAGGGAGAAGAGGGGGGCAAACCCTAAGGGCAGATGGGCCCTAAGGCCCATGCCTGGTGCGCCTCCCTCTCCCCCCACTTGGCCGCCACCCCAGATGGGGATTGGGGCTGCCGCCACCCCTAGGGTGGAAACCCTAGGTGGGGGCGCAGCCCTCCCTCTCCCCTATATATAGTGGAGGCAAAGGGGCATCCCAACACATGAAGTTCCTCCCCTGTTGGCGCAGCCCTACCCCTCTCCCTCCTCGTCTCTTGTAGTGCTTGGAGAAGCCCTGCTGGAGTCCCGCGCTCCTCCACCACCACCACGCCATTGTTCTGCTGCTGGATGGAGTCTTCCCCAACCTCTCCTTCTCCCCTTGCTGGATCAAGGTGTAGGAGACGTCACCGGGCTATACGTGTGTTGAACGCGGAGGTGCCGTCCGTTCGGCACTAGGATCATCGGTGATTTGGATCACGACGAGTACGACTCCATCAATCCCGTTCACTTCAACGCTTCCGCTTAGCAATCTACAAGGGTATGTAGATGCACTCTCCTTCCCCTCGTTGCTAGATTACTCCATAGATTGATCTTGGTGATGCGTAGAAAATTTTAAATTTCTGCTACGATCCCCAACAGCTAGTTAGCTGGTTAATGACCTAGGCCCACGAGTCAGTGGCCCATGCGACGGTTTTGGACCGATGCGCGCACTACAGCGAGGCAGGGTGTGGCGGTGAGCTACAGGGGCGCCGGTGACCCACCGGAATGCGCCCCGGCGACCATATCGGGCGCGAACAGAACCGGTTGGATGCCTGCTCAGTGGTGGTACGAGCGTGACCAAACGGTCTCTAGGTAGACGCCGGCGACGACATCCCGCGGTGCCCGATGGTGGTGTTCAACCGAATCGAGCGTATGGGGCACGGTGGTGAGCGGGAGGAGGTCAGGGGGGAAACGGGAGCTCACAACATGGCTCGTGCAGCGCTCGGCGAGGGCGGAGAAGCAGCAGTGGCGACGTGGTGGTGGCGGCCCGGGCGGAGGGGCTCGATGCGGCAATGTCAGAGGAGCTGTGGGGCGGAGTTGGCGGTCCTCGGGCGCGGGCGTGCCGTGAGGAGGCAGCCGGAGCTGGCAGCGTTGGAGTTGGCCGACGGTCCTGCAAGCTGGGTCTTGCGCCGGAGGGTAGCAGGAGGCGGCGGGGAGTCGCGGCAGCCATGGCAATGGTTGGCGACGTGGTGGTGGCGGCCCGGGCGGAGGGGCTCGATGCGGCAATGTCAGAGGAGCTGTGGGGCGGAGTTGGCGGTCCTCGGGCGCGGGCGTGCCGTGAGGAGGCAGCCGGAGCCGGCAGCGCTGGAGTTGGCCGACGGTCCTGCAAGCTGGGTCTTGCGCCGGAGGGTAGCAGGAGGCGGCGGGGAGTCGCGGCAGCCATGGCAATGGTTGGCGTCGGGAGGAAGTAGACGCGCTAGGAGGGAGCGCTCAAGAAGGCGGCGGCGACAAAGCTGGAGAAGAGGGGCGCGGGGAACTATTGGGGGTGGCAGGACTCGCCGGCGTCAGAGGGCCGGGCGAGCATGGCTGGGACCGAGCACGAGCGCTCTGTCTCACATCCCTGGTGGCGCGATGTGGGGGGTTGAGGGGAGTGGGACGGGAGGAATGTGGATCGGGGGAGAGTTGGGTTATCTAACCCTAGCAGGCCAGCCAGTGGCCCAAGGCCCAGGGGGGATGGGGGTTAGGTGGGCTGGGCTGTGTACTATAACTGTGGGCTACAGTGCACAGTATTTCTTTGTTGTTTTTTTATATCTTTTCTATTTTAGATTTTCCTTCTTGTTTTCTATTTATTTTCCTATATGTTTTACCTTTTAATAAATACCAAAGCCATACCTAACATAGTATTTATAATTATGCCACTACCACAATTAACTTGGCACCTAAGATAAAGTAGTTCGTAATTGTTTATTATTTTAAAAACATTCAAATAATAGTTTTCATTACTGTTTTATTCATCTTATAGTATTTAAACATTTTATAAAAGTGTGGTTTCTCCACCATTAATATTTAGGATTTATTTGTTCCATTTTGAACATTTTAGTTTTAATGTTTGAAAACTTTTATTGTTTGCCTAGATTTTGAATTTTGAATTTGAATCGGTTTCGAACTAACGCAAGATTGGCAACAATAATCGAAGTGATGTGGCATCATTAGCAGAGAGTTACTGTAGCTTAATTACCCGGGCGTCACAATATCACCCGTTGGAATTGTTAGAGATGTTGAAGTCTTGTGTGGGAAAACTAAATATCCTGCTGATTTTCTTGTTCTTGGTTCCCCACAAGATAGCTTTTGTCCCATTATATTTGGTAGACCCTTCTTGAACACAATTAATGCTAGGATAGACTGCGAAAATAATGTTGTTACTATTGTCTTGGGTGATATGTCTCATGAGTTTAATTTCTCTAAATTTAGTAGACAACACCGTGAAGAGGAATTACCTAGTAAGGATGAAATTATTGGTCTTGCTTCTATTATCGTACCTCCTAGTGATCCTTTAGAACAATATTTGCTAGACCATGAAAATGATATGTTCATGAATGAAAGAAGGGAAATAGATGAAGTATTCTTTAAATAGGAACCCATTCCGAAACACAATTTGCCTGTTGAAGTCCTAGGGGATCCTCCTCCACCCAAGTGTGATCCCGTGTTTGAGCTTAAACCGTTGCCTGATACTCTTAAATATGCTTATCTTGATGAAAAGAAGATATATCCTGTTATTATTAGTGCTAACCTTTCAGAGCATGAAGAAGAGAGATTATTGAAAACTCTGAAGAAGCACCGTGTTGCTATTGGATATACTCTTGATGATCTTAAGGGCATTAGTCCCACTCTATGTCAACATAAAATAAATTTGGAAGAAGATGCCAAACTAGTTCGTGATCATCAACGAAGGCTGAATCCTAAGATGAAAGAAGTGGTAAGAAAAGAAATACTAAAGCTTCTTGAGGCAGGTATAATTTATCTCGTTGCTGACAGTCAGTGGGTAAGTCATGTCCATTGTGTCCCTAAGAAGGGAGGTATTACCAACGTTCCTAATGATAAAGATGAATTGATTCCGCAAAGAATTATTACAGGTTATAGGATGGTAATTTTCCGCAAATTAAATAAGGCCACTAAGAAAGATCATTACCCCTTACCTTTTATCGATCAAATACTAGAAAGATTATCCAAACATACACATTTTTGCTTTCTAGATGGTTATTCTGGTTTCTCTCAACTACCTGTGTCAGCCAATGATCAATCAAAGACTACTTTTACTTGCCCTTTTGGTACTTTTGCTTATAGACGTATGCCTTTTGGTTTATGTATGCACCTGCTTCCTTTCAAAGATGCATGATGGCTATATTCTCTGACTCTTGTGAAAAGATTTGTGAGGTCTTCATGGACGACTTTTCCGTCTATGGATCCTCTTTTGATGATTGCTTGAGAAACCTTGATCAAGTTTTGCAGAGACGTGACGAAACTAATCTTGTCTTGAATTGGGAAAAGTGCCACTTTATGGTTAATGAAGGTATTGTCTTGGGGCATAAAGTCTCTGAAAGAGGTATTGAAGTTGATAAAGCCAAGGTTGATGCTATTGAAAAGATGCCATGTCCCAAGGACATCAAAGGTATAAGAAGTTTCCTTGGTCACGCCGGATTTTATAGGAGGTTCATTAAGGACTTCTCAAAAATTTCTCAGCCTCTGACTAATAAATTACAAAAAGATATACCAGTTGTATTTGATGATGATTGTGTAGAAGCATTTGAAATACTTAAGAAAGCATTGATCTCTGCACCTAATGTTCAGCCACCTGATTGGAATTTACCCTTTGAAATTATGTGTGATGCTAGTGATTATGCTGTAGGTGCTATTCTAGGGCAAAGAGTTGATAAGAAATTAAATGTTATTCAATATGCTAGTAAAACTCTAGACAATGCTCAGAGAAATTATGCTACTACTGAAAAAGAATTCTTAGCAGTCGTATTTTCTTGTGATAAGTTCAGACCTTATATTGTTGATTCTAAAGTAACTATTCACACTGATCATACTACTATTAAATATCTTATGGAAAAGAAAGATGCAAAACCTAGACTTATTAGATGGGTTCTCTTGCTACAAGAATTTGATTTGCATATTGTTGATAGAAAGGGAGCTGAGAACCCCGTTGCAGACAACTTGTCTAGGTTAGAAAATGTTCTTGATGACCCACTACCTATTGATGATAGCTTTCCTGATGAGCAATTAAATGTCATAAATGCCTCTCGTAGTACTCCGTGGTACGCTGATTATGCTAATTACTTCGTTGCTAAATTCATACCACCTAGTTTCACATACCAGCAAAAGAAAAAGTTTTTCTATGATTTGAGACATTACTTTTGGGATGACCCACATCTTTATAAAGAAGGAGTAGATGGTGTTATTAGATGTTGTGTACCTGAGCATGAACAGGAACAGATCCTACGCAAGTGTCACTCCGAAGCTTATGGGGGACACCACGCTGGAGATAGAACTGCACATAAGCTATTGCAATCCGGTTTTTATTGGCCTACTCTCTTCAAGGATCCCCGTAAGTTTTTCTTATCTTGTGATGAATGTCAAAGAATTGGTAATGTTAGTAGACATCAAGAAATGCCTATGAACTATTCACTCGTTATTGAACCATTTGATGTTTGGGGCTTTGATTATATGGGACCTTTTCCTGCGTCTAATGGTTATACACATATTTTAGTTGTTGTTGATTACGTTACTAAGTGGGTAGAAGCTATTCCAACTAGTAGTGTTGATCATAACACCTCTATTAAGATGCTTAAAGAAGTTATTTTTCCGAGGTTTGGAGTCCCTAGATATTTAATGACTGATGGTGGTTCACATTTTATTCATGGTGCTTTCTGTAAAATGCTTGCTAAGTATGATGTTAATCATAGAATTGCATCTCCTTATCACCCACAGTCTAGTGGTCAAGTAGAATTGAGTAATAGAGAATTCAAATTAATTTTGCAAAAGACTGTTAATAGATCTAGAAAGAATTGGTCCAAGAAACTTGATGATGCATTATGGGCCTATAGAACTGCATATAAAAATCCTATGGGTATGTCTCCGTATAAAATGGTTTATGGAAAAGCATGTCACTTACCTCTCGAACTAGAACATAAGGCATATTGAGCCATTAAAGAGCTCAATTATGATTTCAAACTTGCTGGTGAGAAGAGGTTATTTGATATTAGCTCACTTGATGAATGGAGAACCCAAGCTTATGAAAATGCCAAGCTGTTTAAAGAAAAAGTTAAAAGATGGCATGACAAAAGGATACAAAAGCGTGAGTTTAATATAGGTGATTATGTATTGCTATACAACTCTCGTTTAAGATTTTTTGCAGGAAAACTTCTCTCTAAATGGGAAGGCCCTTACGTTATCGAGGAGGTCTATCGTTCCAGTGCCATAAAAATCAACAACTTCGAAGGCACAAATCCGAAGGTGGTAAACGGTCAAAGAATCAAACATTATATCTCAGGTAATCCCATAAAAGTTTGAAACCAATTTTATTGAAACCGTAACCCCGGAGGAATACATAAGGGACACTTTCCGGAACGTTTCAGACTCTGAAAAGGAATAGGTATGTGCTACGGTAAGTAAACCGACTTCAAAATAGTTTTTAAGGCAATATTTCTCCGTTTTGGGATATTTAGAAAAATAGAAAAATAAGAAGCAGTCCGGGAAGGACACGAGGGCTCCACGATGGTGGAGGGCGCACCCTACCCTACTGGGCGCACCCCCCTACCTCGTGGGCACCTCCTGTGCTCTCCGGACTCCGTTTTCTTGTATGTTACGTATTTTGGTCGATAAAAATTCATTACATGTTCTCCCGAAGGTTTTGACCACCGTATCACGCAATTATCCTCTGTTCTTGTTTCGAGCTGTCCTGCTGCAGATTAGAGCAACATGTCGTGCCAGGATTAGGAAGGAGAAAGCTATATGGATGATTACCTTGCAGGTCCTAAGGTCTATGGAGATGTGGAGCATTGTGGTTGGACTACGGAGAAAGAAGAGGACTATGAACCCAAGAGGAAGGAAGAAACGAGCTCAGATGAATATGAAGGCCCATTACCTCAACCTGGGGACATGCATGTGGAGTTCAAAAGGTCAAGCCTCCCTGATAGAGCAAAAAAACCTAATATCGAGTTTATCCCTTTTCGTCTCTTGCAGGAAAACAAGCATGAACTATGCAAAAAGATATTAATCCTGGAGCAGGAGATTAACGACTTGAGGGATCAAAATTCTGTCCTCAAGCACAAATTAAGGAAGAAGCCTACGCCATCAACCAAATCATCATCTTCTTCACCAACAAAGAAGGAGATATAATCACATGGGTATGGGCACTCCCCTTGGCAACTGCCAAGCTTGGGGGAGGTGCCCCGGTATCGTATCACCATCACACTCCTATCTTTACCGTTTTTCTTAGTTCGATCCTATTACTAGTATCTTGATCTATTAGAATAAAGTTTATGGCATGATCTAGTTTTGAGTTTTGCTTTATAATCCCTCTCTGTAATTGAGTCCTTGAGCTATATAATAAAGATTAGTGTTGAGTCAAGGGCTTGATTATTTTGCCATGATCTTGAGTGAATAAAAGAAAAGAGAAAAATAATAAAAAGAAACAGAGAGATCATATTGATCTTATGGAGAGTAATGACTTCACATAGAAAGAGAATGATGATTAAAAGTTGTTGGGAGTTGGCAAACATAGCTTTGGTCATCGTTGCAATTAATAGGAAGTAATAAAGAAAGAGAGGTTTCACATATAAATATACTATCTTGACATCTTTTATGATTGGGAGCACTCATTAAAATATGACATGCTAAAGAGTTGATGTTGGACAAGGAAGACAACGTAATGGGTTATGTTTTCTTATATCTGAGATGAAGTATATTGTCATGGATCATCCAACATGTTGAGCTTGCCTTTCTCCCTCATGCTAGCCAAATTCTTTGCACCAGTTTTGCCATGAGAGTCCACCATATCTACCTATGGATTGAGTAAGATCCTTCAAGTAAGTTGTCATCGGTGCAAGCAATAAAAATTGCTCTCTAAATATGTATGATTGATTGGTGTGGAGGAAATAAGCTTTATACGATCTTGTGATGTGGAAGAAATAAAAGCGACGGACTGCATAATAAAGGTTCATATCACAAGTGGCAATATAAAGTGATGTTCTTTTGCATTAAGATTTTGTGCATCCAACCCTGAAAGCGCATGGGAACCTCTACTTCCCTCTGCGAAGGGCCTATCTTTTATTATTATCTTCTACCTTATGCAAGAGTCATGGTAATCTTCACCTTTCCTTTTAATATTTTACCCTTTGGCAAGCACAGGGTGTTGGAAAGATCCTGATATATATATATATATATATATTTAATTGGATGTAAGTCAGCATGAGTTATTATTGTTGACATTACCCTTGAGGTAAAAGGTTGGGAGGCGAAACTATAAGCCCCTATCTTTCTCTGTGTCCGATTAAAACTCCGTAACCACAAGCATTGCGTGAGTGTTAGCAATTATGAAAGACTAAATGATAGTTGAGTATGTGGACTTGCTAGAAAGCTCTGACGTAGACTCTTTCTGATGTTATGATAAATTGCAATTGCCTCAATGACCGAGATTATAGTTTGTTAGTTCTCAATAAAGTTTTTGATTCATACTTTGCATTGTGAATAGATTATTACTTGAGCATAAGAAATGATATGACAATATCCATATATGTTGTTGTTATGAGAATAATCATGATGCCCTCATGTCCGTATTTTATTTTATCGACACCTCTACCTCTAAACATGTGGACATATTTATCGTTATCGGCTTCCGCTTGAGGACAAGCGAGGTCTAAGCTTGGAGGAGTTGATACGTCCATTTTGCATCATGCTTTTTTATCGATATTTATCGCATTATGGGTTGTTATTACACGTTAGGTAACAATACTTATGCCTATTCTCTCTTATTTTACAAGGTTTACATAAGGAGGGAGAATGCCGGCAGCTGGAATTCTGGGCTGGAAAAGGAGCAAATATTAGAGACCTATTCTGCACAACTCCAAAAGTCCTGAAACTCCACGAAAGTTATTTTAGGAAATAATAAAAAATACTGAGCGGAAGAAATACGTCAGGGGGGCCACCACCTGCCCACGAGGGTGGGGGCGCGCCCCCTGCCTCGTGGGCCCCCTGTTGGCTCTCCGGTGGCCATCTTCTGCTATATGAAGTCTTTCGTCGAGGAAAAAAAATCATAAGCAACCTTTCGGGACGAGGAGGAACCTTGGCGGAACCAATCTAGGGCTCCGGCAGAGCTGTTCTGCCGGGGACACTTCCCTCCGGGAGGGGGAAATCATCACCATCGCCATCACCAACGCTCCTCTCACCGGGAGAGGGCAATCTCCATCAACATCTTCACCAGCACCATCTCCTCTCAAAACCCTAGTTCATCTCTTGTATCCAATTCTTGTCTCCAAGTTCGGTATTGGTACTAGTAGGTTGCTAGTAGTGTTGATTACTCCTTGTAGTTGATGCTAGTTGGTTTATTTGGTGGAAGATCATATGTTCAGATCATATATGCATATCAATACCCCTCTGATTATGAACATGAATATGCTTTGTGAGTAGTTACGTCTGTTCCTGAGGACAAGGGAGAAGTCTTGCTATTAGTAGTCATGTGAATTTGGTATTCGTTCGATATTTTGATGAGATGTATGTTGTCTAGCCTCTAGTGGTGTTATGTGAACGTAGACTACGTAACACTTCACCTTTATTTGGGCCTAGAGGAAGGCATTGGGAAGCAATAAGTAGATGATGGGTTGCTAGAGTGACAGAAGCTTAAACCCTAGTTTATGCGTTGCTTCGTAAGGGGCTGATTTGGATCCATATGTTTCTTGTTATGGTTAGGTTTACCATAATACTTTTGTTGTAGTTGCGGATGCTTGCAATAGAGGTTAATCATAAGTGGGATGCTTGTTTAAATAAGAACAGCACCCAAGCACCAGTCCACCCACATATCAAATTATCAAAGTACCGAACGCGAATCCTATGAACGTGATGAAAACTAGATTGACGATAATTCCCATGTGTCCTCGGGAGCGCTTTTCTCTATATAAGAGTTTGTCCAGGCTTGTCCTTTGCTAAAAAAAGGATTGAGCCACCTTGCTGCACTTTATTTACTTTTGTTACTTGTTGCTCGTTACAAATTATCCTATCACAAAACTATCTGTCCACTTATTTCAGTACTTGCAGAGAATACCTTGCTGAAAACTGCTTATCATTTCCTTCTGCTCCTCGTTGGGTTCGACACTCTTACTTATCGAAAGGACTACGATAGATCCCCTATACTTGTGGGTCATCAGGGTGGGGGCTTACAGAGAGGGGAGAGACGGTGGCGGGGAGGTGCTCGGCGACGGAGAGGTAGTGGCGGCAAGGTCGGGCTCGGTATCGGGAGGCGGCGGTCCTGGGCGGGCTCGGGCGGCGGCGGTGATGTCGAGTGCGGCGGCGGTGAGGTCAAGGGCGGCGACGGTGAGGTCAAGAGCAGCGGCGGGCGGCGGTGACGCCGGTGAGGGCAAGCTCGGGCTCGGGCGGCGGCGACAGAGGAGATAGGGGAACAGGGGGGGGGGAGCAGGACTTAGTGAAATTTTGAGCCTGCGGGTGGTTAAGTCGAACTAGCAGTAGCACACTTTAGGAAACGCGCTATAGATAATTTAGCTATAGCGCATTTTAGAGAAAAACGCTACTGCTAAGTCTAACCACGCATCAAAAATATACATTGGTCATCATTGATCTTTTTGTGTAGAATCTAAATAGTCAACATGAATCCTCACAGTACCTGTATAGGTACTAGTGAAGATTCATATTGCAGCCACAAATCCTACACATATAGTTCAATGAAGACCAAGTGCTCGAGATAGTTTGAGAAGTAACATATTTAAGGTGGTCAACAACTTGTTCGCTTAGCAATATGGGACTAAACTTAATTAGGTGCAATACTTAGCAGCAACGAGTTTTGAAGAAAAACGCTGCTACTAAGTACTTTAGCAATAGCGCGTCCAGGGAAGGGCGCTACTACTATATCTAGCCTGGAGGCAACGCCGTGGCAATTATAGTAGTAGCGCTTGTTTCATCTAGAGCTCTACTGCTACCAGATTATTAGTAGCGCGGTTTTCTCGAGCACGCTACTGCTAATTAGTAGCGCTTGTTTCATCTAGAGCTCTTTTTGGGCCGCGCTGCTACTAAAATTCTGTGTATAAGGTTTTCCTTAGTAGTGCAGCCTCGCCATCGGTGGAAGACGTGCTTGCAAGGATCGAATTGGAGGCGCAAGACTGGAGGGCGGCTGGCCTACTTCGAGAACATGGCTCCTTCACATGTATGGTAGATAGGTTGGAGGATGATGAGTAATCCGCATGTGGATTTAGGGCTCTAGCAGCCGTAGAGGTGGTTGTACAAACACTGGCCTTTTCTTTTTGGCACCAATTCTGTCTATGATCCTAGATGCGTCAATCCCTTGAAAAACATGAGCTGACCTAGGGCTGCTACTAGAGTTTTTTTATTATGTCGGATCTCCTTCCTTAGCCGACGCAGTCACGCAACAAATTCACTAATCCAAGTTAAAGCATCATTAACTAGAGAAGGATTCCATCAGACTAAGAGTAGCCGCCACCACACATTCATCCAGGTGAGCACCCCGCCCTACAAAAATTCTCACCCAGCTCCATCCTACCCGATCACCACAACGACATCCGACAGGCAGCACTGTGCACACGTACAACGATCAATATCTCAAGCAAGAGCTCGCGCAGTTCGAGCTATGCGCGCCATGGCATAACAGCTTGTAGCCTTGGTTGCTGCTCTGTGTTAGGATTAAACACGACATCTTTGTCTGTGTCCGACTGGTGCACGTATAGATGCTTGTGTCCTTGTAGGTTTCCTGTCCTTTACCGAGTAGGACTAGATTAGTTGGCAGGTTAGCTAGCTAATATAAATACTCATGTACCCCTGTACCCTTTGAACCGTGGAAAAGTAATATAGAATTACAACAGGCTCGACACGAGCCTATGGCCATACAATCTCGCATGCGTTGCTTGTGTCTAATTGATCAAAGCATAGATCGATTGCTATGTTGTCTAAGTACGTGTTGTGTGATTGTTCCGGCCAGAAGTATTAGTTTAGTACCACACGTTCAAGGAATGATAGATTGCTAGCTTGAGGCTAGCTTTACACTGAGGGTGATCTATCACAAGCCAGCGTTGCTTCGTCCTCGTCTGTCGTTGATCATCACCGTCCAAGTACTTTCCCACGATGATGAGAATCGACGACAGACAAGGATGAAGCAATGCTGGCTTGTGATAGACCACCCTCGGTGTAAAGTTGTCCGATTAGCTTTCGAGCTCAGATCCGACGCCGAATACTTTCCGACGACGGTGATGATCGATGATAGATAAAGACGAAGCAACGCTGGCTTGTGATAGACCATCCTCAGTGTAAAGCTAGCCTCAAGCGAGCAATCTATCCTTCCTTGGACGTGTGGTACTAATACTAGTACTTCTGGCCGGAACAATCACACAACACGTACGTAGGCAACCTAGCAGTCGATATGCTTTGATCAATTGAACACAAGCAACGCACGCGAGATTTTATGGCCACAGGCTCGTGTCGGTTGTAATTCTGTAGTACTTTTCCACGGTTTAAAGAGTACAGCGGTACATGAGTATTTATATTAGCTAGCTAACCTGCCAACTAATCTAGTCCTATTTGGTAAAGGATAGGAAATCTACACGGACACATGCATCTATACGTGCACCAGTCGGACACAGACAAAGATGTCGTGTTTAATCCTAACAATCACCTCTTTAAACACAACGTCCTCACATCACAGCTCCAACACCAATCCTTCTTCGCATCCTCAAGAACTTCTCTCGATCCAAACCCTTGGTTAGGATGTCTGCTAACTGATCATCGGTGCGAATGTTGTTGACATCCATCTTACCTTCTTCCACGCAGTCCTTTATATAGTGATACATTGTATCAATGTGCTTGCTCCTTTTATGCCGCACTGGATCTTCGCGTAGAAAACTTTCAGACTTGCTATTAACATTGAGCACCACTTGTTTCGGATCTCGATCCATGAGATCACCGTGTAGTCTCCCTAACCACACACCTTGACACGCCAAAGTGGCCGCTGCAATTGCATCAACAGCGGTTACTTTACCGTTCTTGCTCAGCTGAAGACGAGGTTTCATTGGAGCGTCAACTGGATTGCAATCTTTCATGCCACAGCTTTCAAGTAACTTCCTTTTGTATGCCTCCTGGCATAATGTGATCCCCTCCATCTTTTGATGTACCTCTATCCCGGGGTAGTAGCTAAAAAGACCAAGATCATCCATCTTGAAAAACTCCTTCATTTGTAGCTTGAACATTGCAATCAACTCTTCATCTGCTCCGCTAATTAATAGGTCGTTGACGTAGATGCCAACTAGTAGACGATTTCTTCCTTCACCTCGCTTATACATCGCATACTCTAGTGGGGCTTTCTCAATTCCAAGTGAAATCAACGTCTGATCAAGTTTGACGTTCCACTTCTGAGAGCCTTTCCGTAGCCCGTACAAGACTTTGTGAAACTTCAGTACCTTGTGCTCTTCTCCCTCTTTGATGAAACCCAGTGGTTGATTCACATACACATCTTCTTCTATCTCGCCATTCAAAAATACGGAGTTTACATTCATGTGATGTACTTTCCATGATTTCTGAGCCGCGAGAACGATGAGTAATCTCACCGACTCTATCTTTGCAATGGGAACAAACACTTCTTCGAAGTCCACACCTTCCTCTTGCGCATACTCTTTGGCTACAAACCTCGCTTTGTTTTTCATGCACCCTTCAACATCTTTCTTGACCTTGAATTCCCACTTGAGCTCATGACGCCAACACTCTCCCGTCTTTGTGTCTTCAAAAAATTTCGGTTCCTCGATGTGCAAACATCGTTGCCCTTTACTCTTCATCTTCACTGAATTAATTTGAAGCGCTTCCTCTGAAGAGATGTCCAACATGGGTCGATCGTGTGCTATTGGAGATGACATACTTGCTTCTAAACTTGCTAAAGTTCCTGTTGTTGATGATGTTGTAGCTTCTAAACTGCTTTCTGGACTCTGCCTTAGTCCGTTTGGACAGCGTGCAACACTAGCTGAGCCGCTCCTTTCTAGCGTGCCGCCGTACATGGATAAGCTGCCCTCTTCCACTTTACTTGAAAAACCTTCAGCTGGGCTAGCTTCTCCAATTTGTGGGCTGCCAATTTCTGGCCCGTGAACTGGGCCTTGCACTCTTTTTCTCCTAGCTGGGCCACACCCCCAGCGATCAGGCTGGCCAGTGCAGCATGTGCAACTCTATTGCTGCACGATTCAACCAGTGTGCCTATCGCTCCTTGCGTCGGCTGGCCGTCTCCAAATGCATCACCTGCTGATGCATGAGCGCCTTCTACCGGGCCGCCTGCTGCTTCCCATGGTGCGTCCTGCCCCACGCCTTGGTTTCCAGCCGCGCAGCACATACTGCTCGTCGCGCCGACTGATCCGATTGCAGCTCGCCATGTGTCTCGTCTTATGTCGTGAACTTCTGGCGTCACATCTTCGCCTGCTTTCAGCGCGATCACATTGTCACGTCTTGTGTCCTGGTCTTTTGACGTCATGACTTCGCCTGTTTCTAGCGCGACCACACTGTCATGCCTTTCATCATGGCCTTCTGGCGCCACGACTTTGCCTGCTTCTCGCGTGAACACACCATCACGCATTGTGTCATGGTCTTCTGGCGCCACAACATCGTCTGGGTTTACTGGCACGGATGCACTAACCGGGACCTATGTCCAGCTGACCATGATCATCTGGATCCTCCTCATCCACTAGCTCGCACATTAGAGCATCTCCAGCCGCGCCCCCAACAGGCCTCCCCAAGCCACTTTTTCGGCGCCGGCGCGGAAAAAACGCCCCAGTCGCGCCCCTAGGATGCCAAAAATCGCTGGTTCGGCCCTTTTTTCCGCCCGGCGGTCACAGGCCGAACCCGGCGCACTGGGGAGCAGTTGGGGGCTCCGGCGCAAGGAAAAAGCATGGCTGGCCCACACCGTCAGGGGAAAAGTCAAGGTTTTCTTCCCCGACTCGCCTCCCACCCCCCGCGCCTTCGGCCACCAGTAGCTATATCCCGGCGCCGCTCGCCGCCCTACACCGCTAGATAGTCATTCCCCGCCGGAAAAATAGCAGCGCTTCGCCGTGGCAGCCCCTCCAACAGCAGCTGGGCGTTTCCTGCCGCGGAGGCGCGGTTTAGCAGCGGGTACACGCCCACCGAGCGCAAGGTGTTCGGCGATTTGCCTGCCTCGGCGATGGACTCGGATGACGAGGAAGCGCTCGCCGCGCTGCTGGAGGAGGAAGCCGAGGCCGACGTCCAGGAAGAAGAGCATCTCATGGTGCTCGCCGCCCTCGCCCAGCTGCTGGCAAGCAATGAAAAGCCGCGGCGAGGTGGCTCGGCGCCTGGGCGGGTGAAAGCAAAGAACCGGCATCGTCTCGAAGGCTACTGCATGCTCTACTCCGACTACTTCGTCGATGCTCCACTTCACGGCGAGAAAACATTTCGGCACCGTTATCGGATGAGCCGAAAGCTCTTCCTCGAGATTGTGAATTCCATCCGGGAGTTCGACAATGCACCGACGCTCTTGGATTCACCTCCATCCAGAAGTGCACGACAGCGATGAGGATGCTTGCATATGGAGCTCCCGGTGATTCACTCGACGACTATGGGCGCATGGCCGAGTCCACCAGCATAAAGTGTTTCTACAAGTTCTGTCAGGCAGTGGTGGCAGTGTTTGGACCACAATACTTGAGAACACCCAATGCGGAAGACACTGCTCGAATCCTAGCACAGAATGCAGCAAGAGGATTTCCTGGGATGCTTGGAAGCATCGATTGCATGCATTGGAAATGGAAGAATTGCCCATTTGCTTGGCAGGGAATGTACAAAGGCGCCAAAGGCGGTTGTAGTGTGGTGCTTGAGGCGGTGGCCACACAGGACCTCTGGATTTGGCACTCCTTCTTTGGTATGCCAGGAACTCACAATGACATCAACGTGCTGCAGTGCTCTCGTGCACTAGTAGAAAACAGGGCTATGGTCCAGGCCGGCTCAGCCCATTAGTCCCGGTTCAGTCTAGAACCGGGACTAATGTGAGCATTGGTCCCGGTTCGTGCGGCTAAGGCATTAGTCCCGGTTCACTCGGGCCCTTTAGTCCCGGTCTAAGACATGAACCGGGACTAAAGGGTGCGATGACCTTTAGTCCCGGTTCGTGCCTCAAACCGGGACTAAAGATTAGACCTTTAGTCCCGGTTTGAGGCACGAACCGGGACTAATGGGGTTGAAACCTTTAGTCCCGGTTCGTGCCACGAACTGGTACTAAAGGTCCCATTTTCAAACTCTACCCCCCCCCCCCCCCCCGTGGATCGCCTTTTCAGTTTTAAAAAAAATAAAAAGAAAATAATGGAAATGTCAAAAAAATAAAAGAAAATAAGTTTCTCATGTGATATGTGGTCTAGTTGTTGGGAAAATTTGCAAATGTGAATTTTGACTTTATTTGCAAAATCTCTCCGAAATTTGTAAAAATGGGCATAACTTTTGCATACTAACTCGGATGAAAAAGTTTTTTATATGAAAAATCATCTACTCGAAAAGTTGCATCCAAATTTAACGGGGGAACCCCGTTAAACATTTTCAAAATCCTCGTAAACCTAATAGAAAAAAATTTACGGGGCTTTTAAGATCTAGAGTGGAAAAAATTGAAAAATATTCAAACAGTGGGCAAACTGTGGTCAAACAATGGTCAAACTAATTATTCTAGAATATTAGTGTTACTAAATAATTATTTTAGTTATTTCAATTTTGGTCAAACTGTGGTCAAAATGTGGTCAAATAATGGTCAAACTAATTATTCAAGAAATATTAGTGTTACTAAATAATTATTGTTTTTTAAAACAATAGTTTCAAACTCAAACAGTGAAATGTGTCACTTCATGCTCAAGCAAAATTCCTGAAGGTTAATAGGATTGACATCTTACTATTGTCAGGAAAACAACAAGTGCAGACTTGGAGCGAGGGAGAATAGAACCCGGAAGTTAAGCGTGCTCAGGCTGGGGGAGTGGGAGGATGGGTGACCGTTCGGGAAGTTAGATGATTTGGAATGATGAGGGGTGATTAGAGGATAAATTGAGAAGTGATGAGGGGTGGTGATTACAGACTAGAGGATAAAATAATTCAGAAGTTTGAAAATAAAAAAAAATTCAAAAAAAAATTTCAAAAAAAATCATAAAATTTCCTTTAGTCTCGGTTGGTGTTACCAACCGGGACTAAAGGTGGAGCTCCACGTGGCCGCGCCCTTTAGTCCCGGTTCTGGATTGAACCGGGACTAAAGGGTCAGGGCATTAGTACCGACACTTCAGTTCCGGTTCAGGAACCGGGACTAAAGGCCCTTACGAACCGGGACTATAGGTCCTTTTTCTACCAGTGTTGTCTTTGCCAAGCTTGTTGAAGGTCATTCTCCTCCGGTGAACTTCGAGATCAATGGGCGGCACTACAACAAGGGGTACTATCTAGCTAATGGCATCTATCCGAGATGGTTGACATTTGTGAAGACGATCTCAAACCTTGAGCCAGGAGGCAAGAACGCCTGGTTTGTGAAGGTTCAGGAGGCTTGCAGGAAGGATGTCGAGCGGGCATTTGGTGTGCTCCAATCTCGATTTGCTATTGTCCGGTACCCCGCTCAGACCTGGTCGAAAGATCAAATGTGGGAGATTATGACTTGCTGTGTCATCTTGCACAACATGATCATCGAGAGCGAGCAAGAAGACCCAGTGTTTGACACTAAACCATACTACAGGCAGGGTCCTCTAGCTGAAGTTGATCACCAGCTACCGGCAACCTGGACTGCCTATCTCAGTATGCGTCAGGAGATCCGAGACCCACAGGTGCATCATCAACTACAGCAAGATCTGATAGAGCATCTATGGAGGATCAAGGGCGACGCCGGGCGCGATGTGTGATGAAATATGAGTTTTTATTTGTTGAACTATATAATTTGTATTGAACTATTTGTTGTTGTACTATTTTGTTGAAGTATTTGATATTTTTGTGATGAAATATATGATAAAAAAATTTATGTGCATAATTCACTGCCAAACAACGGCGAACCACGCCGAAATGGGACTGAAAAGTGGGCCAATTTCGGCGGCTCGGGGCGAGCTGGGGGCGACGACTGGGCGCGAAACCGCCCCCAGCGCCGATTGAATCGCCGGCTCGCCCCCAGGGGGCGATTTTTATGCGTCCTGGGGGGCCGAACGGCTGGAGATGCTCTTAGCATCATATCCCCGTCATCACCTTGCTCGGCCATGAGCGCCTTCTGCTTCGGTGCTTCCTCGCAGTCAGTCTTGAAGTGACCAAGGAGGCCACAGTTATAACACCTCACTTTCCTGATGTCAAACTTTCTCCTCGGTGGTGGTGCAGTCTCATCGCCTGAGTTGTTGTCCGAGTCCACGAAGTTCTTTCTCGCCCAACGTTGCTTCCCCTTCTTCTTGCTGCTACTCGTGGATCCGCCTTGCGTTTCCTTTGAGAAAGCGACCCACTGTGCCCTTGTGAGCATCACAAGCTCGTCGTTCCTCCCGTCCCCAAGACTGTACCACATCTGCTTATCGTGAGCCTTGTAACGTACGACAAGATCATCAATGGAGAGAGTCGCAAGGTCGATGCACTGCTCGATCGCCATGACATTTTGCAGGTACCGGGGAGGGTCCGCGCACAAGAACCAACGTACAACCGAGGCCTCCGTGAGGTTTTCTTCAAGTGCATGGATCCTATTGACGAGAGTAGCTACCCGTGAAGCGAACACATCCACAGACTGATCATCGCCTATGACCAAAGTCTCATAGTTTCTTAAAAGAGTTTGGAGATTGGCTTGCTTGACGCGGGTGTGTCCCTCGAACATGAGCTTCAGCGTATCCCACACCTCCTTCGCCGTTGCTTTAGCGATCAGGTGCTGGAGGACATCCATCGGCATCACCGAGTAAACCGCTGATGCCACCTGCCGATCCTTCCGGTGATCGGCTCCCTCCTTCTTGAACGCGTTGCCTCCTGGATCGACCGCGTTCCATAGCTCGTTGGCGCGAAGACCACACTCCATCAGGGCCATCCAGACCCCGAAGTTCTCGTGATCAAACCGTGAGTACGACGAACTCGCCGGAGCAACAAATACTTTAGCCGCACCGGAGTACTGGTGGTGACGGCCTGACGGGAGCGACTTCTACTTCATGGCAAGAAGAACCAGGACTTCTGCATCGTCTCTGACACCAACCTCCACATCAACGCCCACTTCATTGGCAAGGACAAACATGCCACGAGCCGCGACTTCACTCGGATCCAGGCCCTCAGCATCTGCTTCACCGACCACCACGTCTTCATGGGCGCAAAGAAGACTTCGAAGTGGAGCAACAACGTCGATCACTTGGAGATGGCATTCGACGGCGAGACCATATTCATCCCAACCGTGCTCGGTGCACAGTGGGAGTCCATGGCGGTGACAGGGGTGACGGCCACAAGGATCGCCCCTACCAATAGTTTGAGAGTGCAACTCAATGGAGTGTTCGACATCACGGCTACTGTGGTGACTACAACGGAGCAAGACTCACGTATCCGCAACTACAGCGTGACAGAGGATGACAAGCTTGCACACCTCGACATCAGTATTAAGTTCTACAACCTCACTGATAGTGTCCATGGCGTGCTTGGCCAAATCTACAGGTCCAACTACGTCAACAAGCTCACCACAAGCACCAACATGCCGGTCATGGGTGGTGGCCACAACTACGTCTCCTCCGACATAGTTGTCACTAACTGTGCCGTCGCCATGTTCGTCCGCCACGCCAACATCTCCATGCTCACATCCACTACCAGTACAACAAGCCAACATGGGCCAAGCCAGTAATAAAGCATTTGAAGAGATATTACAATTGGAGTATTTTTATTAGATTGACTATTTGCATGGGAAAAGAAGGAAGAAGGGGAAACATGTGTGCAATGGCTATTAAAAATGTAACAAAAAATGAATCAATTGAAACTGTCTCACATTTAAGTATTACATATTGCAGTAGATTAACTTGACAAAACAAAAAAGTGGTGCCACGGAAGGGTAAGGGCATCTTCGACACCACCCCTACAATGGACACACTATTTGTCCATGAACTGGTCCAGACACTTATATGGAAGCTAGCCATTCAACATTGTCCCCTAAACGTCCGCTCTTGTTTTTTTCTAAGTACACAACACTTCAAATAATTAAAAAATATAGCACAATTCATTCATAAATAACATCCGAATATCCCTAATACAACAGTAGTTCAAATGTAAATATTACATCCGTGATAAGCGGATGTTGAACAAGTTTTTGAAACCATCAATTCCAAATTCAGCGATACTTGAGTCGGAATCAGCATATGCTGTCACATGCATTCCCTTGAGCTTCGTCCAAACAATGTATAAGCGTGGCCTGCCCTCGGTCCGTGGTACATCAAGTTGCAACATTGTGTGAAGCAATGAATTGACCAACATGTAGAACAACAAGAGGCAAAACTTACGTCTTCATGGTTGACGAGTCCGATGGCCACATAGTCTCCACTCGTGCAATCACACCGCAAAACTTCATGATGAAGTTGGAAATGGTTTCACAGATGCGCTAGTGACTTCTCATTGTGGTCGTGGATCATGTGCAAGTCATAGGGCACGAAGTTCCTTTGCTCATGAACGAAGCATGCATGTTTTGTCAAAAGATCAAGCCTCCTTCCCTCATGCCTACAAAGTTTGCATATACGACCTTCCACGCATCACATAACAACTCATCGGTCATCAATGAGTAACCTGCAATTGCTTTACTCTAAGAAACAATAAGAAGGTAAAAGAAAGCTCAATGTCATTTGACCGAACACCTAGTAGACGTGGTTATTGGCAGGGGCCGGAGGGTACCTGGCTGCTGACAGATCCTGGGTGGATGATGGCGCACTCCAAGGCGGGTAGGCGTGCAAGTAGGGTTGCGGGCGTCTGAGGATGCCTAGGCGGGCGCCAGAGAGGTACAACGTCAGACGAGTAGGGTGTGGATACCAAGCAAGGGGGAGCAGGGGCGGAGTGGAAGAAAAATGGACTGAGAAGCCGATTTTGGTGGCCCTAGTGTGTCGGAAGTTCTATGTGGCAACGGTGCAGACTCCCACAAAGCCCCCCTTGTTTGCTTACCGCTTGCGGGAATTCGTACAACAAAACGTGTTGGCGAGCCGAAGAAATACCATGTTGGATGGAAAATTGCGTCCCGATAATTTGATCTGGATGGTTGCGGGCGTTTTAAGAGTCGGGGTTGGACATGCCCTAAGCCCCATTCGGCTAGTGCATTTCCGACAAGTGAATAACTACGAGATTAGCCAATTGACCCAGAAAGAGCTCCCATGTAACTGGGCACCACATTTGTCTGCCTCTCGGCCGAAGCAGGGAGAATCAGGTTCATGGGCCGTTCATCATGTCTCCGTGAGCGCATCGATCCGCCTGAGGCATGGGGACTTTCTAGGGCTAGCTATGCCCTCTCCATCATGTGGCTAATGCTTAACATTGTCGACCACACCCTGGCTTATAAGCGGAGTGCAATCATCTCGATTAGTGGTGTGTCGCTAATATCGTCGGCCAACACCAGCTGCAACACCCTCTTGTGAAGATTATACTCGCCATGGCAGCTAAGCGGCTCGAAACGCACATTGCTCTTTTAGGGTTTCTCTCTAGCCCATGGCCACTACTGCCGACTTGTTGCGCCGTCGGTGTGGCCAGGGCAGGAAGGGGCTGCACTCTGACATGTTGCGCACCCTCACCGATTGCACCCGCCGAGGAGGCCATGGCCGCATTTGATGCAGTCTTCTCTCGGCATGCGCGGTGCCTGACTGCTGCCTCGCCGGACACTAGTACAACCAGCTCCTCCACCTGCTCGTGTCCGTAGACCCCACTATGTCCACCGTCTACCCTGCCAGTTGCACACGTTGTTGCTTCGCTCACATGCTTGAGGCCGTGGCACCCCACGTCTCAATTGTAAATGCCTAGCTCGCATTTTAATTGGCAAAATTCAGATTTTGATCATGAGAAAAAAAAACACTACATTTCATATATTCATGCGGGGTCAACATCTTAAAATTTTACCAATGATTTTTTTAACAAAAAGAGGTTAAAATCTTCGCCCTTTGCATCATTGTGATGAACGCATCCATTGCCCACTGATGTCTTATAAGATTCCTTTTTTGCTGGGTGATGTCTAATAAGATTGTGTATCTTCCGGACAGCGTCGTCGCATTGCCTTGCAAAGTATATATATTATTATAAATAAAAGTTATTGTGAAAATCCAACTAAAAAAAGAAGTTATCTCTTATTTACTAATTGGAGGCACCATACGAGGCACCAAGTTAATCCTTAAAATTAAGCAGTTTAAACCGTCCAATTAATTTATGATGTGTTTGTAGCCATCGGATGAAACATGAGGTTCCACTCCCACGTACATCAGATCTCACGTACGCAAGTCGTCATGTACTTGGTCTAGCTCTCCTTTTCTCTCAGGAAAGAAAAAAAAAACAGGGTTGGAATTAAGAAGTTTAGGCCCGCTTCACCTATTCCACCAGCGTGAGATAGTTTTATTTCAGAAAAAACCAACGTGAGACAATCAGACACCTCTTTCCATCTCTTTCCTCAAAAAAAATAGTAAGGAAGTAAGATAAAACGCATCTAATCACTTTCCATCTATTTCCATAATAAAAGGAAGAAAACAACCCCAGTTGAATGGCCGATGCAATTGGGAGGAGAATTCATCTCGTGTGTTCATGCGCCTCCAGCTGCAGCAGCCGATCTTCACTCACAACAAGTCAACAACCAACACCAACATGTGGAGCAGGCAATGATTCCCCCGCGGACACTCCAGCAGCGGCATGCTTTCTGGAAGGCCAGACTATTCGATGGAGGGATCCGGTAAGCATTAGAATTTTGTGTTGCTAGCAATCTGCAATCACCAATGAGGGACAAATTTTGTATTCCTTTTTTAGTGGATCTTAGTTTCTTATTCTAGAAGCAGTGGATGATTTCCAGATTCTCAGAGAGAAAGAAACCTCGAAGACCTCCATGAAAATAAAAACACCAACTAGGCATGTACTTTAAGGAGAAGGAAACCTGCAGGTCGGTTGGAAAAGAAGCTCATATGCGCGTTGTCCCGATGAGGTGAAATGCCTATAGGAGGCTAATGGCAGGAGACGATGACGAGTACAGGCCGCCGGGAGGACAGCCGCACCATGAGCTTCTTTGGAATACCTCCAGACCCTGGCTATGGTAGGCTCGATATTATTGTGTGTGCGCTTTAGATTTGGGTCGTTCGTATGTGGGTGCTAGCGTGAAATTTCCTAACACTTTGACACATGTCTCTGCCTCCCCCATTGTCTCTCCAATTTGTGGGAGATTAAACTTTAGCACCAGCACTGTCGAGCGCTAAGTTCATGCAGCCATGTGCAGCAGCAGTGACCCTGTAAACTAAGCGTGTCAACCTCCCTAGAAGATCATGTCAGATCTAGAACTATACTTTCTTAGATATGGGTCATGCGTTGAATTGATTTTATAAGATCAATATAATTTTGACTTGGAAGTTCAGGACGACCCAGATGTTTTTTGTTTGGACTGAGTGGTTTTAGCATAATTGCAGGTCTCATAACATGAAACATTAATATGTTCGCTAAGTTAAAAAAAATCATTCAGTAATGTTGATATGGCTAGGATAGTCCGTTATGCAGTTGATTAAAAGAACACATGTTCCAGTCCGTACTCTCCAGCCATTGAATCTTATTAACTGCACGAACAGAACATATATGTGTATCTATGTAGCTTATTGCAGCCAAAGTTTAAAGTAGAAGGAGTCATACCAACCGTATTTGGTGAAGACTTGGTTGCCGCAGTCATAGGTGAGGTAGCCAGGTGTATGCATTGCAGCAAACTAGCGCACCTGAAACTGTTTAAGTTCGGCTGTTGCCCGTTACCCATGACCTAATTCACGTAGGAGCAAGTAATCCCAGTTCCAGAAGTGTTCTTTGACCCACCGTTTCATTGTACAACTCCGCCAAATTGGGATGATTCCTAATGTAGAATCACTAGAAGATAAGTTCTGCATGTTGATATATGTGCTCAAGACCTGATGAGGTGCTATACAGAGTTCTGCATGTATCAATCTGTGCTAAAGACCTGATCATGTGTTATTTTTAGAATAGTATAGTTGAAAAAGTTTAAAGTAATTTTTGAATGATTACAATGCTTTTTCTTACCAGATCTGTGTAACTAGATAATAGTTTCTTATTTACCTAGCAGGAGCTGGCAGTAGCGTCATCTAGGGTACAAGGCAATTGAAAAGGATCTGTAGAGGTAATGCCATGTGCTACTGACAGTTGTGCAACGGGATGGCGAGCAAGAGAAGGAAGTACAAGGAGGTCGTGCATCCAAGGCGTATGGAGGCACATGGAGCCAATGGTAATGAATGTCGAGTACTTAATATAACTTACAAACATGAACCATACATATGTTTAGGAAAAATGCATAGAGGGTCAAAGGAACTCTCATAGGAATTTGATTTTTTTTTGGTAAATATGAGTAGCTGAACGAGTCAATTAAATAACAAGGAACTCTCATAGGAATTTGAAAAAAAAATCTCATATTTTGATGCGATGATATAATGACACTTATGTTGTACGAGAATTTTTTTTATGCTCGACGTTTTATAGAACCATTCATGTTGTACTCAGTCGATTTTGTTTTTTTGTATTGAAGAGTGACAATTCTCCAGGTACAAATCTCATTTTGTATAAATTTTTTGTGCAAATATAACTTAATTTTCCTGAATGGAGCAATAAATGGCGAGTTAAAAAGTATTGTGAGCAAAAAAGCAATATAATAGTACCGCATTTGAATGCCTACTACACTAAGAGTGACCATATATACATTAGGCATTTTTCAAAATACGTCTTATTTTATAAAGGAAATGTACAACATTGCATGGTAGAACTAAATTTCAGTAGAATTTACTAAAAATAAAAGAGTACAAATTTAGGTGAAATAGTATATATACGATAGATGGCAAACTTGCAAGGACAATAATCATGCCAACTTAAAAGGACAGCAATAGGTTAAACAAATCATGCGACATAATTTTTTGTATGAGTAATTAATTTGTATTCGAAATTGATTGGGTTTTCCATCGGATGATTATATGTAAAACAGTTATGTGCATAGGCGCCCCGTCGTTTGATATTAAACTATGTTCACATTGTACGCAAGGAGAAAAGGTCAGATGGTCAAAGAGGAGAAAGGGTAATTACTACTAGCATCTTACTGCGAAAATCTTAAGGTTCTGTAAGCGATCATGGTGGAGATATCGACACCTGTGGTCTTCAATTCACTTGATCAGTGATCACCGGATTGGATGTGTCCGACTGTGTTTGTATGACTAGAACCTTGGTCATGTCGAGAATACAACTTTTTTTCCTTAAGTATGTAGCCATTTCATATCAACTACAACAATGGTAAATTTCAAGGTGGATTGACAAATTGATAAGTTTTCAAGACCCGTGTCTTCTTCTAATGTCTTATGGTGTTCTTTGTGAATCATGGTGTGCCTAAATATTTCAGCCTTGCACAATATATGTTGACATATTTGAGTTAAACTACATAGAAGAGAAACAGTAAAACAAATTCTATTCCTTTGCTTTCACTATTTAATGTGTATGTACTTTATTTACATGAATCAAAAATGTAATCCTTATTTATAAGAAAAGGATAAAAAATACCTAGCCGTGTGATGACTAGTTGTTAAAATCGTGATCGCAGAAAATCACTCAACACTTTGTTGAAAGAAATGTGACGAGTCAAGTCAAGTCAACTTGCCCGCGTTTGCCTGGGGATATCCACATCGACATCGACACGCATCTCTTTTCCATTTTTCTACAACTCCTCTGCTCTGCATATATACTCTGCTCCACCCACCTGCAGCCTGTATCTACTCAACCTCGCCAGAGCAAGGAGACCGCCAGTCACTCACCTCGTCTCGCTCTTCGACCTCTCAGCAGCGTCTCTCCCCCCAAGGTTAGTCGTCTCCATTCTCAAGTGCTCCATCTCCATGGCACCATCGTTCTAAGCTCCGCATCAAGTAGCGTACGTGCAGCAACTGTCGATCTGCCGTGGTTTGGTAAAAATGGAAAGTCGCAGCGTCAGCCCACAGCCTGCGTCCGCTCAGTCCCTAGTTCACTAGCTGCTCTCGCTCCCGTCGCCTCCGCTGGCTTCGCCGGTCGGAGAGAGGAACGGGACGGGGGCTCCAGCAGCTTTCCTCTTCTTTTGTATGTCCGGAGTAGCCGCTTTGCAGTGTCGCTCGCTGTCGTCGGGATGGGCGCCGGCCGTCGTCCCGGTGCGACCAGTAGGTCGAGCGTCTCCCCCAGATCTAGAGCTCCTGGTCTTCGCTGCCGCCTTGCCTCCAGCTCTAGGTGGCCAGTCCGATGCTCTCCGATAATCCCCTGCTTCTGCTTTGCAGTTTCGCCGCACCAGTTCGTGGCATCCCTCCCTCTAGATCTGACCGCTCGAGGGTCTAACCCTAGGTTGCTTACTGCCTTTTACTCTGCTTCTTCTGATGCTCTTCACGGTGTACTCTGCTTCTTTCATTGCCGGTCGAAGATTGCCGTCATCTGCAACTTATTCCACCGGCAAAACTGGTTTCTGTTGATTCAGAAGGCACTGCTGCTGCTGCTGCTCCGACGCTCGCCGGTGGCCGGCGCTGGCGCCGCTGCTGCCACGCCATACCGTCTAGGTTTTGAATGCCTGGAGGTGTATTATGAGCTGAGCCCTTGACATGCTTTAGGGGACACAGTGTTAGAGCCAGACTTTGCAATCAATTCTCCATACAATTCAGAATTGGTTCTATGTAATGGCCCTTTTGGTCCTCTACTATGAAAATGCAAGTAGGAACCTGTTGGAAAGAAAACACGTGAGGCAGCTCCCTTATTTAACTCATTGAAACTTTTTGAATGAACAGCAATGGCAACCGGAAGTAATAGCCAAGACATTAGGCCGAGCCCTGAGCTACCGAAGCAACTGCCGTTCGACTTTCTGAAGAAAATTACAAACGATTTCTCCGCGGAGCGGAAGATGGGTGGAGGTCCATTTGGAAGCGTTTATAAGGTTTGGTTATTTTCCCATTAACATCTTGTATCGTTTCCACCAAAGTTGATAAGAGATACTAATATCTCTGTATCTGTGGGATTGATTAAACAGGGAGTTGTGCCAGATGATGGCAGAGTGATTGCGGTGAAGAAACTTCAGGAAAATGCGCCGATGCCGCCTGACAAGACATTCAACAACGAGGTTCAGAACATTATGGCGCTCAAACACGAAAACATAGTTGAGTTGGTTGGATTCTGCTGGGAAACACAGAAGAAACTGGTGCAGTTCGATGGAAGGTATATTCAGGCAGACATCACTGAAAGTGTACTCTGCTATGAGTATTTACCTAATGGGAGCCTTCAACAGAATCTTTTCGGTACGCAATAAACATATCTTTACACTTCCAGCTTTGGAGGTAGGGCATCACCTTTAGCTTTTTAAAATTAGTTTTTATCTTCCTGACAGTTTAGCTTTTTTGCATTCATACACAGGAACGAAAACAGCTGAGGCTGTCTCTTCAGCTGAACCTGCTATCGATTGGGCCACACGCTTCAAGATAATCAAGGGAATTTGCCAGGGTTTACTATTTCTACACAAGTTGGATATTCCCATTATCCATATGGATCTCAAGCCTGAAAATATATTGTTGGATGAAAATATGGTTCCAAAGATTGCTGATTTTGGACTCTCGAGGGTCTTTGGCCAAGAACAAACCCGATTGTACCCACAAACAGTTGTGGGATCATAGTAAGCTCATTACAGGCTTTGATAATATTAGTACGCGACTTTACTATAAAACAAATTCCATTTTCGCATCTCCAGTATTGCCTAATAAACTTTTGATGATAATGGCATCCAGTGGGTACATGGCTCCAGAATATCTATACAGAGGTGAAATTTCGGCCCAGTCAGACATATATAGTTTAGGCTTATTGATACTCGAGATCAGTACCGGAGAGCAGAACTGCAAAGACAAAAACCAACCCTCAGCAAGAAACTTTATTGATAAAGTAAGAGGATATATTATTTGATTGTTGGAAGATTGAAATTGAACCCTATCTTTCATTTAGTTTGCGTACTATAACTAATGACCATGATTCCATTTCTTTAGGTACGCGAAGAGTGGACACTCGAGCACATAGCATCCAAGTATGCATCCTTAGATACAGAAGGCCTCCATCAAGTTAAAATATGCATTGAACTTGGGCTAAAATGTGCTGAGATTGATCGGCGAGTCAGGCCTCCCATAGAAGAAATTGTTGACACGCTCAACGGACTACATGCAAACGAAATGGCGAATGAGGTAAATAAGAGGGGATAAAGAGGCTCTCTACCCAAATGATTTAATTTTACAAAAATGGAAAGAATGAACTAAATTTAGTTTTTGTTCTAAGGACTGATCAATTTCATAAGTCTATCCTAGGTTTTTTACTGCCAAAATTACAGTCATCTTCATGCATACTTTTTAATAGATGTATGCCAAATGTATTTCTATGGACCTTTGTTATTGCAAGTTTGCAACTGTGAAGCAACACGTTATAGCCATTTTTAATTAGGTTGAATGACAATATTTCTTAATTAAGAGGCGACCTGGTAACATTCATACAATCTGCGTAGCCTATATAAGGTTTGCAAAAGAAAGGATTTTCCCAGAAGTGTAGCATACCAGGGATATATACAACCCAACGAACATCTATATAACCATGCAGTTTATTGTACACATTCCAGATGGTTCATGCTATATACATCTGAAATTTCAGGTCCCTCATGCATCTCCAGTAAGCAAGAAGATGGGTTTTCTAGGTGGTTTCAAGAAGAAATAAAACGTTCGTTATTATTGCTGGAAGAGTGCTCTATTATTGCTAGAAGACTCAAAATTTGCTTTGGAAATAAGACCACTTGATGCTATATATGCCAGTCTGGAAACGTAGAATTTCTCTTTATTTTGTGAAACTATATCTTTTTATTATTGATCAAGACGGGGGGCAACAAGAAATCGAAGCAAGAATTTGTTTCTCCTTAAGCAGTTGTCATTAAGATGGTACCACAAGAGTACGGGGTCAAATTTCTCACGAAAGTTAGACTTAACATTTTCGATCCAGAGGATGGGGTTGCGACCCTTTTCAAGAAAAGAAAAAACATGCACCATCATTTTCAAAAGGACATGTGTGTGTAGTATGAGACCACAAGGGTTTTATGACCAACCATTATAAATATTTTATGACCAACCATTATACCGATTGACAATCCTTCAGGGTTTTTTGTCTGTAATTGCCATGTTGTCACTCGCTTATAATGTTCTAGATAGGTTACAGCGACATGGTTGAGGTTATAGTGCTAGTTGCTATTGTGGTAACTGTTTGTTGCTCACATGGCAACCAATGGTATCTGTTTGTTGCTGGCATGTAAACCAATGTTATTTGTCTGTTGCTTGCATGGCACTCATGGTGATATACCTTGGTAATTGGTGGCAACACCTTTTTTGTTGAAACGTAACGACATGAGAATGGCAGTGGAATACTCATGGGGCAAAATTGCTCCATGAAGGAGGAATTTGGGCAATAATACCCCCGGCAGCAAACTTGTTCTGTAACACACCCTTGAAGTGGTCGAGTTCCTTGGCAAGTGATTGTATCTCATGAGCCTTTTCAACTACCTTCAAAATTCAGGCCAACCAATGTATACAGAAACAACCTTAGATGAGAGAAAATAGAACATGAATCAAGACACAAACTTACCAAGGAAAAGATTTCCCAACTCAGTCGAACGAAATTGGTGAAGAATCGGAGGTTTGAGTGGATTTAGGTATGAGGTTTGGGAGCGAAAGATACAGAGAGGCGCGGGGTAATGTCTATTTTGAGCCCTTACCCTGGAACCGGCCCTTCACCTGGTATGATCATGAGTACGAGCGGGATGCCCATACCACGCATTCTATTGCATATAAATCTTGATCTAGGGTTATCGAGGTACCTGGTACGAAGGCTGGTATGAACGAGACTGCTCTTGCCACACCATGTCCTCCTAGAGTGGATGGAGACTGCAGCCGAGTAGCAGTATGACCGCTTTCGGCCGTAGCACATGGTGTCTTCTCTTCTAGACATTTTATGTCTTTGGCATTGGTTTGGTGCGAGCGGGAGTATGAGTACTTCTTCTCGTACAACCATCTTTCTTCTCTTCTAGATGAAATCGGCTCAGCGATAATGATTTGATACGAGTGTGGCCGCAACTCGTCTTCTCTTCTGATGACGATACTTTGCACCTGGCCTTTTGGTACGATCACTGGTACGAGTGCTCGTACCAGATGCCATCTTCTCGTTTGTTGCTTTCAGTTGTGTCCTTTTTCTTTCTTCCTAAAAATAATCCTACATATAATCTTCTAAGGCATTTCTCTTGCAAACATGTTTTATAGATCCTTCTGTTTAAATCTCAAAGATGAACTAATAGCAGAGGAATTATTCTTTCTGCTTTTGACTTTTCTCAATGATTAGTTGCCTCACATTAAGCGCTAGTTTTAAGGTTGGTCAGATCAATCTTTTTAACTTACCTACGCATTCAGACACTTAAAAGGCCCGCCTCTTTGAGCATATGCCACATTAACTTTGTTGGGAGATGGGAGATACTGTTTTGATTCTCCACACTTCTTCGGGAATTACCTTATAATTTTTATACTGTAAAATCTGAAAGTAACTTTCCCTTCCGTTCAACTACTGTTGGACCTTCATCATCAAGAAACTCTTCCAAGGATAAAATAGTATATTTTTTTCATCTCGTGGAACATCACATATAAAAAAAATCAGTAGGGGTTACAAGTAGATCAAGCTTCAATAGGGCAATGATACATCTCAAACTTATCTATAAATTTTTATTGTTAAATGCTATTCCCTCCGTCCCATAATGTAAGATCTTTTTTTTTACTCTAGTGTAGTGTAGAAAAACGTCTTACATTATGGGACGGAGGAAGTATTATATTATCACATCTGTATGCTTTATAAGCAATTTTATAAAAAAATTGGACTAACCTATTAGTGGATTATATTTGACATATTGGACAAGATGCATCATGATGTACTTGTCATTGGTAGGTGACGGGATGTCATATTTCACCACTTTCTAACCACGCCCAACTGAATATCTCTATCCGTTCAATGGTAGTCGCCGAAGAGGAAATTCCCACATGCTCCTTTTGTGTACTACAATTGAAAGAGAATTTAGCAATGTTCCAAAGTTATTTAGTAAACATAAAGCACATAACTAATAGTGTGTTGTTGAGCCAATGGATAATAAATAATAAAGTAATGTGCACATTTCCATTCAATACTCATTATTATTATTAGAAGTAGGAAATTATAACAGATATATTAATACCCCCCCCCCCCCCCCCAATCCACACACACACACAAAACTAGACATACCAAACTAGGATTCACTTTTAAATAGGTATATACCACTATAATAAAACTTAAAATATATAAGAATACAATGAAATTCAAATCAAACAAAATTAGAACATGCCAAAAAGATATTTACCTTGTGACATAGCCCAACATTGCATCGCCATGGTATTGCCACAACAAATCATATGTGTACAACAAAGTAGTAGGAAAAATAGCGTTATTTACAATTTACCGTAAATAAAGAAACATTATAAAATTGTTACACTTGATTTGATTGTGGAATAAAGTTGAAAGTGTGCATCTATGTGAGGGAGAAATGTTGATTCTTGCTAATAAAATCATAGGAATTATTATGAAAGTAACTTGAAGTTCTACTTTTGAAAATACATAAACTACTTTTGTGTGAAAATAATTTTTGCTCCACTAAAATTGTCATGTGCAATGATACACTCTTTAATTGTAACCTCCTCATCCAGCAACAACTACATCACCTCCTCCACTCGGTGGAAACTCACTAACATTGATTAGAAGATATTTTTTTTACTATGGATAACATCTCAGCATCAAAGGGGAATGAAAATAGATTATTTGTGCGATAGTGCACAACAGGCATCACGATGAACTTCCTGTCATTTCCAGGTACTTCCACATAAAGTTTAACAACATTGTTAACCCAGGAAACTTAGAATAGATGCTCAAGGCACCATTGACAAGGTGAATCTATCATGCTTCATTTTTGCACTACAACTGGAAAGCAATTTAGCAATATTGCAAAGTTATTTAGCAAACATGAGCACATAAGTTATACGATCTTCTTGAACAAACAGATAGTAAAAAATGTATTTTCAAAAATTACATTCAATACATATAATAATTAAGAGTAAAAAAGTATGACAATCACTATATTGAAGAGAAACATTCTGAATGTTGTCATACTTAATTTGATAATTGTATAGAGTTGGAAGTGTGCATCTATGTGATGTAGTAGTATCGATCTTTGCTAATTAACTCATAAGATATATTCTCAAAACAAAATTAAAAAGCCTATTTTGACCAAACAGAAAATGATTTTGCATGAAAACACTTCGATTCCACTAATGTCCTCAAGTGTAACGATACACTCTTTCATTGCCACATCTTCATCCATCGAAAACTGCAGCACCTCCTCCACTCGGTGAAAAATGACTAACTTTGTGTAAAAAATCATTTGTTCTCTTCATCTCAATATCTTGTCTCGTTAAGCCGATCGATGTAGATGTCGCCACATACATCAAACCAAAAAATGTCTTATTTGTGAGACACTGGACAACATGCACCGTGATTGAGTACTTATCATTGGTAGGTGTTGCCACGTCAACTTCAAGATCATTCAACTTAAACACTCTGGCTGCTTAATGGAGGCCACTGACAAAGTGACTCTATCATGATCAACGTGTGCACTTCAATTAGAAGAGAATTAATCGGTCTTGCAAATTTATGAAGCAAACATGAAGTATCTAACATATAGTATCTTGTCTAACCAATAGATGATACAAAATAGTGTCATGTACACATTTACATGCAATCCATATTATTACTAAGAGTAGGAAAGTATAACATATGTATTGAAATCCCCAAAAACCAAATATACAAAACTATGATTTTGATATAATCAGAAACCAAATGCATTATATAAATTGGTTGACTATGCATGAATAGCACTTAGAAAAGATATGTACAACCATAAGAAAATAGATAGAAAATAAGAATAATATATAGTAGAAAAATTTATACTCAAATCACGAAACCTTAGAACTTGCGAAACAAATATTTTAACTCGTCAAGTTGTAGCTATGTATTGCATCACTCCGGTAATTGTACAAGATGCCAGATGTGCACATCCAAGTAGCAAGACGAACACTTAGAATATAATTTAATGAAAATAAGAGAAATATTATTTTGATACTTATTTGCTGTTGTACAAAGTTGAAAGTGTGCATCTGCATGATGGATTAGTATCAATCTTAGTTAATTAACTCACAAGATCTATACTGAAACTAAATTGAAGGTCCTATTTTGAACAAAGAAATCGTTCCACTAAAATTATCCAGTGGAATGATACCCACTTCCATTGCAACATCCTCAACAACCAGCAACTACCTCCTCCACCAGGTGGAGACTCACTAACTTAGAATCGAAAATCATTTTCCTCTCGCATAACATCACAACATCCTCCACTCTTGCTATGCGGCTATAGATGTAGCCACTGACATAAAACAATAATGAAATGGAACTACACAACACACATAAACATGAAGTACTTGTTATTTGCGGTTGTTTCCACATCATCTTTGACCACATTGTTAACATGATCAACACAAAATCTCTGGCCGCTCAATGGTGGCCATTGACAGGGTGACTCTCTCATGATTCGTGTGTGCACATCAATTGAAGGATAAGTTAGCACAATCTTGCAAAGTTATTGAGCAAGCATGTAACTAACAATTAAGCCATTTTGGTCGAATCCCTGGGCTCTTTAATTTGATTAAATACCTCTATCATGTATGATAATAAAAAGTAAAGATCACACTCACTTTTTCTGCTTTTTATTCTCGGTGGCTGCCTTTTTTCACATCATATATTGTGGACAAAATGGATGATGAAAACTAATGTAGTGTGCACATTTACATTCAATCCATATTAATTCTAAGATTAGGAAAGCGCTACAAATGTACTGAAATCTCCCAAAAAACGAGATATACCAAAGTGTGAATTACATATTATCAAGTACAAAATGCATCGTATAAATTTGTTAAATGTGAATGGCACTTTAAGAACCTGAAACCAAACCGAGCATTATTACGTGCATGGAAACATACTAGACACCAAGAGTTGCAGTCTACCATGGTTGGCCGGGTATGAGGTTCCTTCTCCATCATCGAAACGGTGTAACCATCGGTCGGGTGTATACACACTACTACACTACCGCAGTTGCTTCTTAGGCTATGATGTGATGAACTTTGGTGGAGGCGAAATGGCGTTAGTGGCTGTTTATATAAATTCAGCTGATTGAACCAAAATGGAAAGTTTGATAGTATTGATTCGGATTCGAATTTTGGGAGGGAAACAACTAAGGACTTCTGGCGCACATGCAAAATGGAACGTTGCGGATTTAAAGAGAGCTCTTGTTTTAGAAAACTATAATGGCAAGCCTCGGGAATCAAGAGAATCAAATGTGTGGGAACAAGCTGTTAATTACCAATAAACAAATTTCTTCCTAAGAATTACTCCATGAGAAGTACCTGTACAGGACGCAAAATCAAGCAATCAGGAGAGATAAAATTTGTAGGAAGAGCACTGGGCTTATACAACTTCATGGGTTTGAACAACCAATGTTTTTTCCCACGATTGGAAACATCAATTTTCGGGGACCTAGAATCATGGCCGTGCATTAAAATCAATACCCATAAACACCTGCAACCAGTCGTCTCTCTCTCTCTCTCAAAAAAAACTAGAAGCTATCATGAGAGGAGACATGACAACTACATAACCTTTATACCAACTCTAGCAGTGTCACCTTATGCCCCGCCCTCTAGAATAACCACTGATATGAAAGGTAGAGAGTAAAAAACGCACTCGACCTACAAGAATTGCCATCACATCCTTCCACTCCACAATTTCTAGAGGGTACGTTCTTTAAAAAGAGCGGTTTAGCGGGGAATGGTGTTCAGGTAGGGCTCCAGGCAATCCATTTTTCAACAAATAAAGGTTCCAAAAATATCAATGTTTTCCTAAAGTACATATGCTTGTTCTCAGAATATGTGTAAATTTCCGTCAAATAATATTATTATTTGCAGGCCACAAAAAATACAAAAAACTGGCCCAAATACAACAAAGGAAAAAACTATTTTAATTTACATATTTGTCTTTTTTGTGTACATCACATATACACATGTATGTTCATGAAATTTTGTATGTATATATACTACACATACATTCTTAAGTGTATGCTATCTCAGATGTTTCTTAAGATGACGAAAATGTATGTTCGCTGTAAACGACTTCCTTGGAGCCCAACTACCACATGTACGTTACATGGTTGATCCCATATAGTGAAGGTTGTAGGGCGCTAGATGTTTTGGGGTGCACTCTAAACACAATTATTGTGGTGAGACTCAACTTTCACGTTCTCCCTTTAGTCTCATTTTTATTTTTTGTTTTCCATGGCACTGCTAATACAACTTACAGAGGCACAAGTTGATCAAGCTTCAATAGGACATTGATACTTCTCAGACTTATCTATTATTTATTATTATTAAATGCTATTATATTATCACTTTTGTATGTTTTATATGCCATTTTATATTATATTTGGACTAACCTATTAATTCTATTCTCACATGGATTATATGTGACACATTGGACAAGGTGCATCACGATGAAGTACTTGTCATTGCTAGGAGTTGCGACATCATCTTTGACCACTTTGTAACCCGGCCAGTTGAATATCTCTATCCATTCAATGGTTGTCGTCGAAATGGTTATTCTCAGATGCTCCATGTTTCAGTACAATTGAAAGAGAATTTAGGAATGTTGCAAAGTTATTTAGCAAACATAAAGGGGAAACACTTCTAGTCATACTTCTGATCGAAAAGAAACATCAGACCAATTGCTCACCGTTTATTCCACACCATCCCACGGTCGAGATCTCGCTGGAAAAAACCTGTTTAAACCACCCGATTACCACGTGCCCACCCTCCCATAATTCTCGTTCGGCGCCTCTATCCCCAAATCCCTGCTTTTCTCGTTCCTCTCTGTCACCTCACCGACAAATCTCCATCTCGCCGTGCAGCCATGCTGCCCTTTTTCTCTTCTCCAGCGCCGCTTGACCCTGGTCACCGTCGAGCTCACCATCCCAGCCCTGATTCCAGCGCACTTCACAGCCGGCCGGCCAGCCCTCCATTTTCAGATCCAGGACGGCCAGGTACATATGTACGTTGCGATCTATTTCTTTCTCTTACAATTCACATATGTTCTAGTGGTCCAGAGTAATAGTTTCCTTGAGACCTATGTAGGATGTTAGATAGGTAGCAAGGATAACATATCCCAATCAATCTGTGACCAACCAATCCTGGCCTGTTAGAGGTGCTTCTTATGTACAGATCTGTTGGGCTCAGATCTATGATTCTCGATTTAGCAAATAAATAAGTAAATACATATAGGTTTCAATTGTTTTCCAATTTTATAGTCAGTTCTTAAGCTTTGAGTGCATCTCATACATGTTGTGACAATACCAAATTATTTCTTCTTGTCAACCATGCTTCCTACTTTTATTTTTGGATTGCGAATATTTGTCTGGTAATGAATTTTTGCTTCAACTCCTACTAATGTGGGCTTCAAACACTGTCAACTTAATTTTCTTCCCTTAGTAAAATTTGTTTCGAGCACTATCTGTGTGTGCTTCCTCGTTTATCATCAATGTTCCTATTGTGCTTCCTTTTTTTTAGTAATTTTTTATTATAGTAATTTTGTTTCAAGCACTATCGTGTGTGCTTCCTTGTTTACCGCTGATATTTCTATTTTGCAGACATTTTACGACACCAGAAATGCATTTTTGCTTCCAATAAAATTCCAATGGCGTTACAATCACATTGAGTGTGATTTCGAGGGACAAGATGTTGATTTATATTCGTGGGCTGCGCTCGTCCAAGATCAACCAGTTCAGCTAGCAGTACGACATAGGCTAGGCGGAAGTGCAAATATTGTTGTTGTAATAATGTTTTTTTTGGAAAATAGATGTAAACTGTTACACATATCGAGTATCTTTGTATACATGCTTCCACACTCGTGGTTTGAAGCAATATTGAGATAATCAGGAAGCAAATAACATGAGCATGTGCATACATGTTGGTTTACTATTGAAGCAGAGAATGGAAAGAATTTTTCAGCATGTTTTGTTTATTTTATTATTTGTTGAAGAAGCACCTAATGAAAACTTATGAAGCTTCACAAAACTATGTAGGAAGCAAGTAATGAACTGCGTACATAACATAACACAAATGCACAAATGTCGAAAGATGATCTTTTATATTTGTTGCATAATATAAAGTTTTTTTATGGGTGCATAAGTTAAAGTTTGTACGAATCAATATATGTTGCACCGCTAATTTCATGTGAAGCAACAAAATTACAAGTAAACTGAAAACTACTACTGAAGCATAGGCGTGATTCAAGGGTACAGTTACCAAAACTACTGAAGCATAGGCGTGATTCAAGGTTGCAGTTACCAATAGGAAGCAATAAGCATGGTGCATTTATATGGAAGCAGAATAGAAGGTCCACGTCCTGAGCACTAATAAACTTGTAATTAACTTGCTAGATTCTCTCAAATCTAACGGTGGTAGGCTGGTCCATCCAACGGCAGCACGCTGGTCTGATGGGGCGCTAGGATCAGTAGTCTGATCCCTAGCGGTGCCATGTAACTTATAGCATGTCGTTGAATTAATGGATGATAAAAAATAAATTCATGTGCACATTTGCATTCAATACTCACTATTATTACTAGCACAAATGTCCGTACGTTGTAGCGGAAGAAAAGAAATCACACCCCTAACCCTAATATGCATGGTTCAAGGACCCTCCCTCCTTGGTCCACATCCTCTATTTGAACACGACAACCCAGAAGTGATAACAGTTATCCTCCGTTCCAGCCTCGCTGATGATGGTCACAGTGTTGAGCTAATCACAACACATCTAGACATGATCAATCCCGAGGCACGGTGTCTAGCTAATCACAACACATCTAGACATGATCAATCCCGAGGCACAGTGTCTAGCTAATCACAACAGATCTAGACATGATCAATCCCGGGGCGATGAAGTCAATCACCTCTTGGCACAACTGTTGTTGAACTAGGCCCACGAAAGAAAATGTTTGAAGTAAACTCTCGGGCTGGACATGAGGACCACCCTTCCTGAGTCCCTCTCCACACACAATGAATGGTCCGTACACCGTCCCACATATTGCCCTTGGCTTTTGAATATGGACTTATTTCATGGAGAGAGGGAAGGTCCTACACATGTCTTGGCGTGCCTCCTCCACACCACACTATGGTGTAAAAGATGTATGCATAATAATTAGTTATTTTGTCCCTGAAATGCACACTACATGAAGTCTAGCTTACAGAAGGTAAATTACAACAATGATAAAACTTAGAGACATCTGTTTACAACCCATCTTACAGCAAAGTGATATAATCAGATGTAAGGAAACCTCCTTTAGGTAAACAATGTATAGAATATGTTTACAAATATTATAGAGTTTAAAAATATTTAAATTGGAATTAGCAAATTAAAAGGAAATTATGCAATGTAATTTCACGTCCAAATTAGACGGCTCCATCAAATATATAAAAACATAGTTTTACATGTAACTGTAACGAACCTATGTACCTCTCTGTAGGGCACTATAGCATCACATAAAGCCCACCCACCAGCCAACGAACCAACTTTTACTTGTCAAAATTATATCACAGATGAATCAAAAAGGGAGCTTCTTCTACCAAGCGTATATGCCACACGAGTGATGCTACATGGACAACAGAAAATGCACAATCTTTGGACGACGTTTTCACATGAGCTGTTGATTTCCTTCTTGTTTTCAATCTGTATGGTCCATGTTAGGGTTGTGAAAGCATCCTGAAGGTAAGTATCATCTGCACATCACTTTCGATGCCACAATACCACAACAGTCCATGCTCCGCAGCGCTTGGTAACAGTATGTGGCACTGGCGAGGCGCTCGTCCAAGGCTAGCCGTCAATGGCACCACATCCATGGCAAGACGTCCCGACGACAACAACATCCCTTTGTCCTTCCCTGGCTTCGCCTGGGCGTCATCATGAGCGGACGGCGATCACGACTGACACATTCATGGCCTAGATGCATAATTCATGGTCATGGACCGGAAGTGGTTTCAAGGAACGCAGAGGGCGGGCGTAACCGATGTTGGTCTTTAGCCTGCAAATGCACTAACATATGCTGCATATACTGAAAAACGTGTGCTGCAAATTATCTCTAGTTCTCTTTTCTGAAACTTTGTAATTTGAATAAGGGAAAAGTATATTTTTCATACAACAATACATCTGAATCCGCAATCTTGGTAACATCTGTCGCTACTCCAATTCATATGATGAAGGGGCGCAAACTGGGTCAAATACCCAGACCTCTCACCTAAGCCTAACATCTAAAGCCGGAGACCCCGACCGAGCCACATACCGGGTCCGGGGCACAAACCGGTCCGACACACTCACATGTGTCGTCACCATCATCTTTCACTGGTCCATCTTCAGAGCAGATTGAGGTGCCAACCTTGGCAGGTGCCTCCGCCATCGACGCCGCCATGACACCAAACGACGACCTCCACCTACGCGAGTCCATCTCCAAGCAATGGACGCAGATCCATGCTAGGATAGGGCTGCACCACCGCCGTCGCCCAGCACCCACAAGCGCCACCCAGCCCCAAGGTTCCCAAAGCGGCGCCGACGCCTCCAAGGGATTTCACCCGAACTAGATCCCCGCCACCAGCAGCGCCTCTTGTACAAAACCGGTGACCCAAAGAAGCACGGCCCGACGAGGCTGCCCCGCACGCCGAACAGGGGAGGAGGGAGGCGCCAGATCGCGCACACCGGCAACGACCACCGGATCCCGCCGCCCGCGCGGCCAGGATGCCAGATCCACCGCCTGCACGGCTGCAAGTCGGCCATGCCTTGCCAATGCAGCCGCCGCTCCAGATACGGGGTTCCCCATGCAGAGGCAGGGCAACCGAGGCCCCGCCGCCACCATCCTTGGCGCCCCGGGCTTGCCCGGCGGCTGCCTCAGGCGGCGGCAAGGAAGGGGAGAGGAGGAGGGGCAGCGAGGAAGGGAAGAGGAGGAGGGGCGGCTAGGGAGGAGGGGGAGGAGGAGGAGGGCTTGTGCACGAGCGCTCCGAGTCTGACTCCTCGTGCAGGCCCTCAAAAAACAAGCTTTGCACTTACATTTCTTCAGTTCATGTTGAGCTTGGACTTGACATGGCTGTAACTAGGATGGAAGGAGGGGCACCAACCGTGACGTTTTACAGGGGACGACAATCGCGAGCTCCTGCAAGGCGCCGGTGCGCATTCGTGTCTTGCAGTGGATGTTGGGCGCACGATCTTGTTGTAGCTCAAAGTCGCTACACATCCGCGTCCCAAGTTCCATGGCGCCTCGTTATGGTCCGGTCCTGGGCATTGAACACGACGGATCCGCTTGCTTCTACTCATCGGTGCTCGTTGGGACTGGCCAATTGCCGATGTGGCCGGGCGACAGCGAGATCCCGGCATGTAAAATTAGTTGAAGCATATGTTAACAAGCAGTGGTGCGTATGTGCTTATAAGACATGTGGTTGAGATGGGAAAGGTGTGACAACTCCCGAGTGCAAGGGCACCCTCATGAACAATAACTTTAAAATAATATGATTTTTTTTGAAAAAATCTAAAATTTTGGGGGATCAAATATGATCAAACATTAGATGTTCTTGCAAATTTTCAACCAGGAATAACACTCGAGGAGCCCTCACAAAAAAAATTACTGCTCAAAACTACACATAACTTTGAACATTGATTTTGTTTTTTTTGGTGAGGGCTCCACGAATATTTTTTGATGCTAAAACTTTGCATGAACGTTGGATGTTTGATCGTATTTGATCCCCCAAAGTATCAGATTATTTCAATTTTTTTTCCATATTGTTTTGCATTTACTGTTCATGAGAGTAACCTTGCACCCGGGAGCTGAAAGTTCAGTCTCTGGTTGAGATACGGTTGATTAGCTACCTGATCTGTACGATATACACAGGCTGTACAATTTTCTATACAAGATAATCTAACTCAACCGGCTCATGAGATCAAGATACAACACACGCATATACACAATAATTCCCTGCAACATATATTTCAGTACGACAGCTCGTCTCGGGATACGCCGCCCATGGGACAGATATGGTGGGGGTACCCTTGTCAATCCTGAGTCAAAAACCACTCCATGTCTGCACCAAACCGCTCTAAGCAGTATGAGGGGCTAAACCTATCCGGTTTTAAAAGTTGAGGGACTAATATTTACTGGTTTTCGAGTCGAGGTACCATTTGTATACTTTTAGAATAATTGAAGGACGAAAAATATACTTTTCCCTTTGAATAATGACACTTAATTATGTGCAACTTATATTTGAATCATTCGATATGGATATAGGATCTAATCCTACGTGTGTGTGTGAGAGAGAGAGAGCATCTAAATGTTGCGAGTTAAGTTCTTTACTAATTATAAGTCGATCACACTAACCTCTGGGTCCGAGTTGACTCTTCGGGCAGTTCCCCAAACAGGATGGATGAAGCTACCGATACATTCGTCGCAACCTCGCCAGTACTTTGTGTTGCAGCAGCCCAGAAATCAAGGGCCAATGTGCAGTTGGATCATTTGATTACGTATCATGCAGCGTCCGAGTCGCGTTTGCGTTGTCCGAGTCGTCGTGGTGCCCGTGCAGGCTAGGGATGCATCCTCCGCATCGTCCATGTAGGCACGGTGCCCATGCTTGTTAGGGCTGCATCCTATGCGTCGTCGGTGTAGCGTCGTCATTCTTGCGTCGTTCGCGTTGCCGTGGTGCCCGTGCTTGCTAGGGTTGCTGACATCCCCATGCAGATTACAGTTTACTTCAATCTGCATCACCATACAACATGTGAAGCTTGGATAACTGAGGTTAATTAAACATGATAGTTGATACTGATTGCTACTAAAGATGTAAATTTCCTTGTACTTCAGTTTTGAGGACGACGGTGCTTGGGGATGAATGAGAGGAGGAGGATAGTCGTAGGAGCTTAGCTACTCCACCGTGATGTGGAACGCCTAGCATATATCGGCATGCCTTAGTAGCGAGCGCGCCCATCCTCGGACCCGAGCCCCGTGAGAGCTCTATGGATGTGCGCTCCTACACGTCCTCCTCGTTGGCCTTTCGGCGGCTTCCCCGATATGACGAGATCGATGAGGCCGAGGAAGGGTCCACCTCCACACCGGCTGCCCTATAGTTTCCAGCGCTGCAGCCATGAGCGCCGAGCGAGAGGCGAACCCCTGGACCTACTCGGCCTCCGTCCTTGCCTCCCCCAGACTTACACGTAGTGCTCTTTGACTAGAATCGACGCCCTCGCCGCTGAGGCATGCCGATGTATGCTAGGCATTGCATCCTCAATGCAAACCTCGTCCAGTGTCTGCGCATACTTGCATAGGGACAATCTACGGGAACCTGCTTTCAAAGTGCACTCGACGCCGCCCTGCTGGTGGTCGTGCATCCGTGGCTCCTGGGTCTCGTTGCGGCCGCGGGGTTCGGCCGAGACAAGGCGTCATGTCACCTCCACATCGATCGTCTCGACTGGATTGGCGTGCTCGGCGTGAAGCCGTCGCTAGAGACATGGGACGAGGCCAGGGCTGATGCGGATGAAGCGGGCCACCCATAGGAAAGAGAATCATATTTTCAGCATCTTCTGCTCGCCCATCTCGCCGACCTTTGGAAGCTTGTGGGAGCCCTAGGCTGTACGTCAGACCAAAACCTAGTAGAAGGAGAGAGGATTCGAGGGATTCTAAATCGATTGCGTGGGACTGGGACTCGTTTTCTCATATACTCCCTCCGTCCAGAAATACTTGTCATCAAAATGGATAGAAAGGGATGTATCTAGATGTATTTTAGTTTTAGATACATCTCCTTTTGTACATTTTGATGACAAGTATTTTCGGACGGAGAGAGTAAAATCGATAAATAAGGAGTAGGAAATCGAGACGTGTAATCACAGAAAAGAAAAAGATAGGAAAAAACTAACGCCCACACGTGTGGCGTATTGCACATCATCCACACGCCTACAGTATCACTTATTTTGCCACGTCAAAACAGATGACATCAGCAGGAATCTTTTTGCTTTCGGTTTAAAAATGTTTTATCTCCTAATTAAAAAAACCAATTAAAAATCCGTTTTCACCATTAATCTGTCTCTACGAGATCTTTAAAACTAGACCCCATGTTGATATGTTTCGACGATTTTTTCCCGGAAGTTGCCATGATGTTTACAATGTAGTTGCCATAGTGCTTAAACTAAAGTTGCCATGTGGCAATTTTAGTTTGTAGAGCATGGAATTTTAGTATTTTGATGATGACAATTCCAGTACTTTGATCATGATTTTTTTTATGAACCATGGCAATTTTAAGTGCATGTAACATGGCAATTTTAGTTTATAGTTCATAGCAAGTCTAGTTTCTTAATTCCCCGTCTTATAATATGTCAAAATTTACTTTTAAATGTAGAAGAAAATAACTAAAACATATCATGGCAACTTTAGTGTAAACACCATGGCAATTCATATGCAATAGACATGGAAACTTTTAACCAAAAAAATCATCGAAATTATTGATATGAGATCTAGTTTCAAAGATCTCGTCGCGAGGGATTTAATGGTGAAAACGGATCGTCAATCAGATTTTTCATTTAAAAGATAGAACATTTTAAAAACTGACAATCCAAAAAGATTCCTTGATGCATGCATGCAGTGACATGGCGCAGTCTGTGTGTTATATGTTGTGTGAGCGGGTTTGGCTTCCACCACACATTTAGGTGTTAGCTTTGTCCAAAAGATATGGAGACCCGCACCTCGATGTGCAAGCAAAAACTGACATAATAATAATTAAGTAATTCGTAGAAATTGGGGTAGAGACATGGGCAAACCAAGCAAGAGACCTAATGAAGAAAACGTGTGCCTAGATGGGCCAACAAATCAAGCAACTTTGTTACCTAGACTACTTTTTAATCTCATCCGTCGATCTCTATGATTGACATAAAATTAACGGACATAAAAGGGTGACTTATGGATAACTACGAAAGTTTTCTTCTTTTATTATTAGGTAAAGATAAAGATTAGAAGTAGGAAACTGTAACAAATATATTAACCCCCCCCCCCTCCCCAAAACCGGACACACAAAACTATGATTTTCATAAATTAAAAAGAAAAATCGTTGTATGAATTTGCTAAATTAATAAAACTTAAAAAATAAATAAGAATAATACATATGAATACAATCAGATTCAAATCAGACAAATTTAGAACATGCCAAAAAGGTATTTACCTTGTGACATAGCCTAACATTGCATTGCCATGGTACTTCCAAAACAAATCAGATGTGTACAACAAAGTAGTAAAAAAATAGCGTCATTTAAAATTTACCAAAAAGACGGGACCATTAGGACATTGTTATACTTGATTTGATTGTGGAATAAAGTTGAAACTGTCACTACTAGAAGAAAGCTTATAGATAGAATATTAGCAGTAGCACTGGCAGCGCGAGGAGAAAACAGACGCTACATGTAGTAAAGTAGAAGTTGCACTAGGCCACTAGGCAGCGCTACTGCTAAGTGGTCCCATCACCATTGACAGGGGCTACCCGTAGTAGTAGCAGTTGGCAGAAATCAGCGCTACTACGAAAAACATAGCAGTAGAGATTGTCAGCGCCCACTGCTACCGCTAAGTGTGCACGGTGCTAGCAGGTGAGTCCAACTTAGCAGGCGCGCTCGGCAGCCAACAAGCACTACTTTTAGGGAGCATAGCAGTAGCGCCCTTTGCCATCCAGCGCTACTGCTACGCGTAGCATCCACCTTTCCCCCTCCCCCCTCCCCTTTCTCCTCTCCCTCCTCTACCCCCTTTCACTTAGTTCTTCCTTCTCATGCCTCTCTTCTCTCTCCATTAATGCCCCCATCCACCATCTCCTCCATTAATGATATCCATTAATGGCTTCTTCTTCCTCACTTGAATTTATTTGTCTCTCCATCCTTCTCTTCCCCACTCATACCTTTGTCTCCACTAGCTAGCTCTCCCTCCCTCTCCACTAGTTAGGTATGGCATCTCCTTCCAACTAGATCTACCATGCATCTTTGTCCTACTACTTTCGATCCCCAGATAGTGGCATCGGCCATCTACCGGACGATAGGTGAGTAAAAAGTTGTGCTTTTCAAGAATGGAAATATTTGTGTATGCACTATGATGGTGAGAATATGCGTGTGGCATGAGTTGTCGCCTATATGTATTTGTCGGATCATGCGTGACATGAGTTGCTTATGTTTGCCAAAATATCGATTTATTTCCGTTCCAGCAAATTTTGGGCAAACTCTATATGTCCTATTTTTAAGGAAGGTCATGGCGAATTTTTATATAATTTTGATATATGCATGCATAGTAATAATTCGTTTGCTTATTATACCGCGCAGCAAATAATCATGAAGGTCACTGGAAGGGTGATGGAAAGATGGTTACGATCCGCGGTGCAAGACAAGAATTCAAATAACCAGAATGGGATTATATGTTCGTGTAGAAAATGCAAACTAACCGTCATCTTGGACCCCTTTGACCGTGGCAGTTTGAAGGCGCACTTGCTCATGCATGGTTTCATGGATGGCTATACTCGATTGTTAATTGAAGATGATGATAAGGACGTCCTCATGGCAGGTAATAACGACATTGGGCTAGAAGAAGAAATTACTAATGATGATGGACCTGGAGGCGAGGGCGCAAGACATGGCTGCAGAGAAGAGGTCGTACACGGTGGGGAAGAGGGCGCTGTACACGGCAGAGAAGAGGTAGATACGCCACAGTCTTCGACGCGACAAAGGTCAGTCGTGCAGGACCCTCATGTTCGAGACCTACTTAGGAAGAACACGACTAGCGATAGAGATGCTTCTAGAGAGGAGGGCAAGCTGGCGCAATTGGAGGTAGACTCGAAGACTCCATTGTATGACGGTTGCGATCCCGAGGTGACCCGCTTGAGTTTCTCACTCGAACTTCTAAAGACGAAGGCCAAAAACAAATGGACAGATGCAAGCCTCGATGAGCATTTGAAGTATCTACATAATAAAGTTCTTCCCACGGGGAACCTGTGTCCTACTAGTGTCGATGAGGACAAGAAGATCGTGTGCCCTCTTAATCTGCCCCATATTAGATACCATGCATGCATCAATGATTGCATCATTTATCGAAAGGAGCACGTGGAAAAAACCAGCTGTCCGGTGTGTAATGCTTCTTGATACAACAAGCCCGGGAATAGATCTCCTCAGACAGTTGTATAGAACTTACCGATCACTCACCGTCTGTAGCGTTATTTCGTAGACCCTAAGAAAGCAAAGCTCATGCGCTGGCACACGGAGAGGGTGAAGCCCGACAACGGAGATGATCCAAAGCTGAGACACCTCGCGGATGCTAGCAAGTGGAGAGCATTCAATGCGGAATATGGATATTTCGCAGATGATGCAAGGAACATCGTGCTTGGCGCGAGTGCCAATGGCATGAATCTGTTTGACAACCAGAACACCAACCATAGCACATGGCCCGTGTTTGTATGGATGACACTCAACTTTCACCTTGTTGTTGGGGAACGTAGCAATAATTCAAAATTTTCCTACGTGTCACCAAGATCTATCTATGGAGTCATCTAGCAACGAGGGAGGAGTGGATCTACATACCCTTGTAGATCGCGCGCGGAAGCGTTCAAGAGAACGGGGTTGATGGAGTCGTACTCGTCGTGATCCAAATCACCGATGATCCTAGCGCCGAACGGACGACACCTCCGCGTTCAACACACGTACGGAGCGGAGACGTCTCCCACTCCTTGATCCAGCAAGGAGGAGGGAGAGGTTGATGGAGATCCAACAGCACGACGGCGTGGTGGAAGTAGCGGGATTCCAACAGGGCTTCGCTAAGCGCTGCGGGAGGAGGGAGATGTGTCACGGGAGGGAGAGGGAGGCGCCAGGCCTTAGGTATGGTTGCTCCTCCTTTTCCCCACTATATATAGGGCCAAGGGAGAGGGGGGAGGCGCAGCCCTTGCCCCTTCCTCCAAGGAAGGGTGCGGCCAAGGGGGGGAGGAGTCCATCCTCCCCAAGGCACCTCGAAGGTGCCTTCCCCTTTTAGGACTCTCCCCTTTTTTTCTTCTCTTGGCGCATGGGCCTCTTGGGGCTGGTGCCCTTGGCCCATGTAGGCCAAGGCGCACCCCCTACAGCCCATGTGCCCCCCCGGGGCAGGTGGCCCCACCCGGTGGACCCCCGGGACCCTTCCGGTGGTCCCGGTACAATACCGGTGACACCGAAACTTGTCTCGATGGCCGAAATAGCACTTCCTATATATAATTCTTTACCTCCGGACCATTCCGGAACTCCTCGTGACGTCCGGGATCTCATCCGGGACTCCGAACAACTTTCGGGTTACCGCATACTAATATCTCTATAACCCTAGCGTCACCGAACCTTAAGTGTGTAGACCCTATGGGTTCGGGAGACATGCAGACATGACCGAGACGTTCTCCGGTCAATAACCAACAGCGGGATCTGGATACCCATGTTGGCTCCCACATGTTCCACGACGATCTCATCGGATGAACCACGATGTCAAGGACTTAATCAATCCCGTATACAATTCCCTTTGTCTAGCGGTACGATACTTGCCCGAGATTCGATCGTCGGTATCCCGATACCTTGTTCAATCTCGTTACCGGCAAGTCTCTTTACTCGTTCCATAACACATCATCCCGTGATCAACTCCTTGATCACATTGTGCACATTATGATGATGTCCTACCGAGTGGGCCAAGAGATACCTCTCCGTTTACACGGAGTGACAAATCCCAGTCTCGATTCGTGCCAACCCAACAGACACTTTCGGAGATACCTGTAGTGCACCTTTATAGTCACCCAGTTACGTTGTGACGTTTGGTACACCCAAAGCATTCCTACGGTATCCGGGAGTTGCACAATCTCATGGTCTAAGGAAATGATACTTGACATTAGAAAAGCTTTAGCATACGAACTACACGATCTTTGTGCTAGGCTTAGGATTGGGTCTTGTCCATCACATCATTCTCCTAATGATGTGATCCTGTTATCAATGACATCCAATGTCCATGGTCAGGAAACCGTAACCATCTATTGATCAACGAGCTAGTCAACTAGAGGCTTACTAGGGACATGGTCTTGTCCATGTATCCACACATGTATCTGAGTTTCCTATCAATACAATTATAGCATGGATAATAAACGATTATCATGAACAAGAAAATATAATAATAACTAATTTATTATTGCCTCTAGGGCATATTTCCAACAGTCTCCCACTTGCACTAGAGTCAATAATCTAGTTCACATCGCCATGTGATTAACACTCACAGGTCACATCGCCATGTGACAAACATCCAAAGAGTTTACTAGTGTCACTAAACTAGTTCACATCATCATGTGATTAAGACTCAATGAGTTCTGGGTTTGATCATGTTGCTTGTGAGAGAGGTTTTAGTCAATGGGTCTGAACCTTTCAGATCCGTGTGTGCTTTACAAATCTCTATGTCATCTCCTAGATGCAGCTACCACGCTCTATTTGGAGCTATTCCAAATAACTGTTCTACTATACGAATCCAGTTTACTACTCAGAATAATCTGGATTAGTGTCAAAGTTTGCATCGGTGTAACCCTTTACGACGAACTCTTTTACTACCTCCATAATCGAGAAAATTCCTTAGTCCACTAGTTACTAAGGATAACTTTGACCGCTGTCCTGTGATCCATTCTTGGATCACTCTTGTACCCCTTGACTGACTCATGGCAAGGCACACTTCAGGTGCGGTACACAGCATAGCATACTGTAGAGCCTATGTCTTAAGCATAGGGGACGACCTTCGTCCTTTCTCTCTATTCTGCCGTGGTCGAGCTTTAAGTCTTAACTTCATACCTTACAACTCAGGCAAGAACTCCTTCTTTGACTGATCCATCTTGAACACCTTCAAGACCATGTCAAGGTATGTGCTCATTTGAAAGTACTTTTAAGCGTTTTGATCTATCCTTATAGATCTTGATGCTCAATGTTCAAGTAGCTTAATCCAGGCTTTCCATTGAAAAACACTTTCCAAATAACCCTATATGCTTTCCAGAAATTCTACGTCATTTCTGATCAACTATATGTCAACAACATATATTTATCAGAAATTCTATAGTGCTCCCACTCACTTCTTTGGAAATACAAGTTTCTCATAAACTTTGTATAAACCCAAAATCTTTGATCATCATCAAAGCATACATTCCAACTCCGAGATGCTTACTCCAGTCCTTAGAAGGATTGCTGGAGCTTTGCATATTTATTAGCATCTTTCAGGATTGACAAAAACCTTCCGGTTGTATCATATACAACCTTTCCTCAAGAAAATCGTCGAGGAAACAATGTTTTGACATCCTATCTGCAAGATTTCATAAATAATGCAGTAATCGCTAATATAATTCCAACAGACTCTTAGCATCGCTACGAGTGAGAAAGTCTCACCGTAGTCAACTCCTTGAACTTGTCGGGAAACACCTTAACGACAAGTCGATCTTTCTTAATGGTGACACTTACCATCATTGTTTGTCTTCCTTTTAAAATCCATCTGTACTCAATAGCATTACGACCATCGAGCCATTCTGCCAAAGTCTACACTTTGTTTTCATACATGGATCCTCTCTCGGATTATATGGCCTCGAGCCATTTATCGGAATCCGGGCCCACCATCGCTTCTCCATAGCTCGTAGGTTCATTGTTGTCTAGCAACATGACTTCCAAGACAGGATTACGTACCACTCTGAAGTAGTGCGCATCCTTGTCATCCCACGAGGTTTGGTAGAGACTTGATCTGAAGTTTCATGATCACTATCATAAGCTTCCACTTCAATTGGTGTAGGTGCCACAGGAACAACTTCCTGTGCCCTGCCACACACTAGTTGAATAGACGGTTCAATAACCTCATCAAGTCTCCACCATCCTCCCACTCAATTCTTTCGAGAGAAACTTTTCCTCGAGAAAGGACCAGATTCTAGAAACAATCCCTTATTGCTTTCGAATCTGAGACAGGAGGTATACCCAACTGTTTTGGGTGTCCTATGAAGATGCATTTATCCGCTTTAGGTTCGAGCTTATCAGGCTGAAACTTTTTCACATAAGCGTCGCAGCCCCAAACTTTTAAGAAATGACAGCTTAGGTTTCCCTAAACCATAGTTCATACGGTGTCATCTCATCGGAATTACGTGGTGCCCCTTTTAAAGTGAATGTGGTTGTCTCTAATGCCTAACCCATAAACTATCGTGGTAATTCGATAAGAGACATCATGGTATGCATCATATCCAATAAGGTGCAGTTATGATGTTCGGACACACCATCACACTATGGTGTTCCAGGCTGTATTAGTTGTGAAACAATTTCCACAATGTCTTAATTCTGTGCCAAACTCGTAATTTAGATATTCATCTCTATGATCATATCATAGATCTTTTATCCTCTTGTCACGACGATCTTTCAACTTCACCCTGAAATTACTTGAACCTTTCAATAGTTCAGACTCGTGATTCATCAAGTAAATGTACTCAACATCTACTCAAACCATCTGTGAAGTAAGAACATAACGATGTCCACTACACGCCTCAGCACTCATTGGACTGCACACATCAAAATGTATTATTTCCAACAAGTTGCTTTCTAGTTCCATTTTACTGAAAAACGAGGCTTTCAGTCATCTTGCCCATGTGGTATGATTTGCATGTCTCAAGTGATTCAAAATCAAGTGAGTCCACACGGTCCATTTGCATGGAGTTTCTTCATGCATATACACCAATAGACATGGTTCGCATGTCTCAAACCTTTCAAAAATGAGTGAGTCCAAAGATCCATCAACATGGAGCTTCTTCATGCGTTTTATACCGATATGACTTAAGTGGCAGTGCCACAAGTAGGTGGTATTATCATTACTATCTTATATCTTTTGGCATGAACATGTGTATCTCTATGATCGAGATTCAATGAACCATTCATTTTAGGTGCAAGACCATTGAAGGTATTATTCAAATAAACAGAGTAACTGTTATTCTCCTTAAATGAATAATCGTATCGCGATAGACATAATCCAATCATGTCTATGCTCAACGCAAACACCAAATAACCATTATTTAGGTTTAACACCAATCTCGATGGTAGAGGGAGCGTGCGATGCTTGATCATATCAACATTGGAAACACTTCCAACACATATCGTCAGCTCACCTTTAGCTAGTCTCCGTTTATTCCGTAGCTTTTATTTCGAGTTACTAACACTTAGGAACCGAACCGGTATCTAATACCCTGGTGCTACTAGGAGTACTAGTAAAGTACACATCAACACAATGTATATCCAATATACTTCTATCGACCTTGCCAGCCTTCTTATCTACCAAGTATCTAGGGTAATTCTGCTCCAGTGGCTGTTCCCCTTATTACAGAAGCACTTAGTCTCGGGTTTGGGTTCAACCTTGGGTTTCTTCACTAGAGCAGCAGCTGATTTGCCGTTTCATGAAGTATCCCTTCTTGCCCTTGCCCTTCTTGAAACTAGTGGTTTCACCAACCATCAACAATTGATGCTCCTTCTTGATTTCTACTTTTGTGGTGTCAAACATAGCGAATATCTCAAGGATCATCATATATGTCCCTGATATATTATAGTTCATCACGAAGCTCAAGAAGCTTGGTGGTTATGACTTCGGAGAACCATCACTATTTCATCTGGAAGATCAACTCCCACTCGATTCAAGCGATTGTTGTACTCAGACAATCTGAGCACAAGGACAACAATTGAGCTTTTCTCCTTAGTTTGCAGGCTAAGAAAATCGTCGGAGGTCTTATACCTCTTGACGTGGGCACGAGCCTGAAATCCCAATTTCAGCCCTCGAAACATCTCATATGTTTCGCGACGTTTCAAAACGTCTTCGGTGCCTCAACTCTAAACCGTTTAACTGAACTATCACGTAGTTATCAAAATGTGTATGTCAGATGTTCGCAACATCCACAGACAACGTTCGAGGTTCAGCACACTGAGCGGTGCATTAAGGACATAAGCCTTCTATGAAGCAATGAGGACAATCCTTAGTTTACGGACCTAGTCCGCATAATTGCTACTATCAACTTTCAACTAAATTTTCTCTAGGAACATATCTAAACAGTAGAACTGAAGCGTGAGCTACGACATAATTTGCAAAGATCTTTTGACTATGTTCAGGATAATTAAGTTCATCTTATGAACTCCCACTCAGATAGACATCCCTCTAGTCATCTAAGTGATTACATGATCCGAGTCAACTAGGCCGTGTCCGATCATCACGTGAGACGGACTAGTCATCATCAGTGAACATCTTCATGTTGATCGTATCTACCATACGACTCATGCTCGACCTTTCGGTCTTCTGTGTTCCGAGGCCATGTCTATGCACATGCTAGGCTCGTCAAGTTAACCCTAAGTGTTTTGCATGTGTAAAACTGTCTTACACCCGTTGTATGTGAACGTAAGGATCTATCACACCCGATCATCACGAGGTGCTTCGAAACGACGAACTGTAGCAACGGTGCACAGTTAGGGGAGAACACTTCTTGAAATTGTAATGAGGGATCATCTTATTTACTACCGTCGTTCTAAGCAAATAAGATGTATAAACATGATAAACATCACATGCAATCAAATAATAGTGACATGATATGGCCAATATCATATAGCTCCTTTGATCTCCATCTTGGGGCTCCATGATCATCTATTACAAGAACATGATCAATCTCATACATCACATATATCATTCATAACATCCTTTTGGCCATATCACATCACATAGCATACCCTGCAAAAACAAGTTAGACGTTCTCTAATTGTTGTTTGCATGTTTTACGTGGCTGCTATGGGTTTCTAGCAAGAACGTTTATTACCTACGCAAAAACCACAACGTGATATGCCAATTGCTATTTACCCTTCATAAGGACCCTTTTCATCGAATCCGATCCGACTAAAGTGGGAGACAGACACCCGCTAGCCACCTTATGCAACTAGTGCATGTCAGTCGGTGGAACCAGTCTCACGTAAGAGTACGTGTAAGGTCGGTCCGGGCTGCTTCATCCCACGATGCCGCCGAATCAAGATAAGACTAGTAACGGCAAGCATATTGAACAAAATCAACACCCACAACTACTTTGTGTTCTACTCGTGCATAGTAACTACGCATAGACCTAGCTCATGATGCCACTGTTGGGGAACGTAGCAATAATTCAAAATTTTCCTACGTGTCACCAAGATCTATCTATGGAGTCATCTAGCAACGAGGGAGGAGTGGATCTACATACCCTTGTAGATCGTGCGCGGAAGCGTTCAAGAGAACGGGGTTGATGGAGTCGTACTCGTCGTGATCCAAATCACCAATGATCCTAGCGCCGAACGGACGGCACCTCCACGTTCAACACACGTACGGAACGGAGACGTCTCCCACGCCTTGATCCAGCAAGGAGGGAGAGGTTGATGGAGATCCAACAGCACGACGGCGTGGTGGAAGTAGCGGGATTCCAACAGGGCTTCGCTAAGCGCTGCGGGAGGAGGGAGATGTGTCACGGGAGGGAGAGGGAGGCGCCAGGCCTTAGGTATGGTTGCTCCTTTTCCCCACTATATATAGGGCCAAGGGAGAGGGGGGAGGCGCAGCCCTTGCCCCTTCCTCCAAGGAAGGGTGCGGCCAAGGGGGGGAGGAGTCCATCCTCCCCAAGGCACCTCGGAGGTGCCTTCCCCTTTTAGGACTCTCCCCTTTTTTTCTTCTCTTGGCGCATGGGCCTCTTGGGGCTGGTGCCCTTGGCCCATGTAGGCCAAGGCGCACCCCCTACAGCCCATGTGGCCCCCCGGGGCAGGTGGCCCCACCCGGTGGACCCCCGGGACCCTTCCGGTGGTCCCGGTACAATACCGGTGACCCCGAAACTTGTCTCGATGGCCGAAATAGCACTTCCTATATATAATTCTTTACCTCCGGACCATTCCGGAACTCCTCGTGACGTCCGGGATCTCATCCGGGACTCCGAAAAACTTTAGGGTTACTGCATACTAATACCTGTATAACCCTAGCGTCACCGAACCTTAAGTGTGTAGACCCTACGGGTTCGGGAGACATGCAGACATGACCGAGACGTTCTCCGGTCAATAACCAACAACGGGATCTGGATACCCATGTTGGCTCCCACATGTTCCACGATGATCTCATCGGATGAACCACAATGTCAAGGACTTAATCAATCCCGTATACAATTCCCTTTGTCTAGCAGTACGATACTTGCCCGAGATTCGATCGTCGGTATCCCGATACCTTGTTCAATCTCGTTACCGGCAAGTCTCTTTACTCGTTCCATAACACATCATCCCGTGATCAACTCCTTGATCACATTGTGCACATTATGATGATTTCCTACCGAGTGGGCCCAGAGATACCTCTCCGTTTACACGGAGTGACAAATCCCAGTCTCGATTCGTGCCAACCCAACAGACACTTTCGGAGATACCTGTAGTGCACCTTTATAGTCACCTAGTTACGTTGTGACGTTTGGTACACCCAAAGCATTCCTACGGTATCCGGGAGTTGCACAATCTCATGGTCTAAGGAAATGATACTTGACATTAGAAAAGCTTTAGCATACGAACTACACGATCTTTGTGCTAGGCTTAGGATTGGGTCTTGTCCATCACATCATTCTCCTAATGATGTGATCCCGTTATCAATGACATCCAATGTCCCTGGTCAGGAAACCGTAACCATCTATTGATCAACGAGCTAGTCAACTAGAGGCTTACTAGGGACATGGTGTTGTCCATGTATCCACACATGTATCTGAGTTTCCTATCAATACAATTATAGCATGGATAATAAACGATTATCATGAACAAGAAAATATAATAATAACTAATTTATTATTGCCTCTAGGGCATATTTCCAACACTTGTCCCTTCAGTCTCGTAACTATTTTTTGTTTTTCATGGCGCTGATGTCTGTACAGCTCACACGGGCACATAACAACACCAACAACTTTACATTTACCTACCCATATCATAGACATTAATGGCATCATCTGCATGACCCGCAATATCTCATATTCCCGCAAGACACCCCTCGTACATTCACCGCGTCACCCGCCACGTCCGGCTATAAGGGCATGGTTAATATTATAGCCAGCTGATGGTTATATGAAATCGTCATGTTATCTATAGCCATCATTTATAGTTACTCATACAATAGTGTCGGCTATAAGGTTGTCTATTACATTAGTACTTTTCCTATCTTCTCTCTTTCTCTTTCTTTACGTTTATTCTATTTGCATAGGAGCACGTATATAGCTATGCTCTTGCATGAGAGCCCACTCCCTTTACTTTTTCAAATTTTTCTCCTCCACATAGGCAAAAGTGCCATGTAAGCGGGCCATAAACCCACTATTGTACTTGCTCTGACAACTTGGCGACAAGACGTGCATAACCGACTCTAAACATATGTCCACTACCGCCTCCTCTGTCCATGTCGACATGTTGCTTCACCTAGTACTAGCTTAACCGCCTCATAGAGAAGAATGTGTGATCCTACGTGCTATTGGAGTATAATGTCCGACCCTCTCTCATAGTTTGAGCTTTTCGGTGAACTGGCTGGTGCGTGCAATACTATATAGTATCCGAGCCAAGTGGTCATGAGTTCAAGACCCAGTTGGCGCAATTAAATTGCAGCCTACTGTTGATCCATGTTTAGGCTTGAGGGAGCCACACATGAGGGGCAATGTTGATGTATAAATGCATAGCTCATTGTTCCCCATCAGCTTGAACTCATGGGTGAACTGTCCAGGTGCATAAACTTGCAACCAAGGGGTTCAGTGTTCAAAACCAGTAAACGCAATAATAATTGCGGCTTGCCCCCACTTCCTTTGTCCATGTCATAAACTCCAAAGGAGCATACACGTGAGGGGTGGTGTTGGAGTATAATGTCCGGCCCTCTCTCATAGTTTGAGCTTTTGGGTGAACTAGCTAGTGCATGCTGTTCTACATGTCCTATGGCTACCTCTCCCCGCAAGAACTTCCTCCACCCGTGGCGGCAACAAGGCTGGGTCCTCACATGCCGACGTTTGGGTCAAATCTAGCTCCACCTGCAGGGAGACAGATGTTTGATCTGGTGCCACACGTGGCACTCCTTTGACGAAGAAGAGGACACCATCCATCACAGACCTCCTTAGAATCCCAATCCATTGTGGAGGAGGAAAAGACCTGCCAGATCGTCGTCTAGCTCGAGCATCCTATCCGTGACGCTGATGACCACTGTGCCAACGAGGATCAGCACTTCTTTTGTTGAGTCATGTCTAGGGATAAGACCCATGAGCATCATCAACTCGAGGTCCCTACTCATCGGTCCATCATGGACGAGAAGCAGCTGGAGGAACTTTATCACCAGCTCACTGCTAGCACATTAGTGGGGCCCTTAGCAATGAATCCTCTAATGACAAGCTCGAAGGCGTGCTCCTATATCCTCAGACGACGAGGATGAGGACTAGACAACTCTAATATGCCTAACTAGTCGCTAGCAATGTCGAATAGACACATTGCCTATCTTTAGCAATGCAAATATTGCTTGTCAAATGAATTTTGCCCTGAGTATCAGAACTAGCTATTTTGAATTAAGTTCAAGTTTTCATTTTTTTTTCTACTCACTATTGGAATGGATAAAATTGAATCAGAAATTTGAAATAAATGCTAAAAATACTAAATAACGAAATACAATTATGGTCTCTATTTCTTAGTGAATATGTGTTTGTGCCAAGGTATTGCTCCGCGCACAAGCTTGCCGACCTCCTAAATATTACGGAGCACGCCCCACATGTGATTCGGTGCATATGCGTTTTCACGAGTATGCTAGAGATCCTCTAACACACCGGTCATGATGACTTCCACATACACCACATAACAACTAAAACTCCCACCATCGAAGGAGAATCCTACTCTCAAAAGAAGCCAAACTAGGGTCGTTCCTTGTTTGGAGAAGACGGTTTCTTAAGAACGACCAATAGCCATTTGTCTTCGTACCATGCCAAAGACACCCTTCCGCACTGAGGCAACCTTGCACGGATCCGGATATACCCAAAGAATAAAAAGTGGCACAAGGCGGTCGTTGTACTCACACCGCCGACACCCTCGAACCTCATCCAATGCAGATATTTGAGCCATACAACCAAGACCTCAAAAGTTCCTCTAAGATCCCCGGTCCATGAGATATGGGTCACAAACCCATAACCAACTGTATTGTGAATATATCACCTAAGGAAATACATTCGCCCCCATATCGAACAAGTTGTCAACCACATCTCACATAGGCACAACATCATGATCTTGCTACAACCTCGACTTCTACTCAAATATGTGGCCATTTTGCTAACTCCAACATTCACCATTCCCATGCATGTTAGTGACTTCCACCAGCGTTCCTCCCTACCGATATAGGCCACTACGCATGTCACACGTCGGAGTTTCTCCTGCACCTCCTTAGGGAAAAACTTCATTTCACAAGCCCACCATGACACCAGCCAAAATATTGGTTTCTTGTTCGCACCACAGGCGCGTAGACCAGTGGAGGGTGTGAGGACGATAACCACATATGGTTGATGCCAGCTAGCGGGAGTTGCGACATGTGGAACCACGGTGAGATATTGATACGCCTTCAATGTATCTATATTTTTGTCGTGTTCATGTATATTAATCTCATTTATATACAATTTTAACACATATGCATAGCAATCTCTCTATCTTTCTCTCTCTCACACACACACAATCACACATACTGACACACACACACACACAGACACACACACACACACACCATCACACAAATGGCACACAATTTTTTTTCCGAAAAAACAGCAGAGGCCGCATCGGCGAACTCGGTCTTGGGAAGCAAGCTCGGGGAGGCGCATGGAGTCGCGGGGCCTCAAGCGGTGCTGTTGGGCCAGTGGCGAACTAAAGAGACAGTGGCATCACCAGCTGTGTTGTTGGGCCATAGAGGGTAGAAACGAATGGGGAACGCCAGTGCGGGCAAGGTACGCAATCACAGTTAAGTCGGTGACCAGCGAGGAGAGGGTGCCAGCGGGGTGGGCTAGGGGCAATGGCAATGTCCGGATCTGGGCCACGGTGGAGGCGGAGCTGGGGCAGAGGTGTGATATAGGTGTGGAGGCGGGATGTGCCACGACGGGGTAGGTTATAAATTTAGAGGGAAAAGAGAGAAAGGCATGTGTGGCAAGTGGGTTATTTTTGCTAAGTCCCCTGCCCACGATGGCTAGTGCCAGACACGGGGATCCCTTGTTCCATATTTTTCTTTAAATTCATGTTTCATTTCTTTCTCTTATTTTAATTTCTTTGCTCCTTTTCCGAGGACCTTATGTAGATGGGGGGAGGTCTGCACTGAAGCCGATCTTCCTGCGAGGCGGTCCGATTTGTGAAGTAGGTGCCACTTCAAAGTTGTGTATTAAATTTTCCATCATTGCAAAACACTTGGATACCCATATTAGGACCCCATGCAAATGAGTGATTTCGATACTACCCCATACAATTTGATCTGTCACCCTCTCCTTTGGGTCCCCTGATATCCAGATGTAGCATATCTTGGGACGGGACCACTCCATGTGACTTTTAGTCTTTTTCATGTTGGAATATGTCATCGGATCATGAAAAACACAAAATGAATAATGCTTCTAACACTTTCTCCAATGATTTCATGCGCCACACTCTCCAACGGGCCCTACGGTGTCTAGCCCAATCTTTTTCTTCTGAAGGATCCACTACATGTGACTTTTAGTACTTGTTTGTGCTAAAATATGTTATAAGACCAAGGAAACTATAAACAAAGCCAACTATAGCATGTGTTGGGTTGGGTGAACCGAAGGGGGAAGGTTCGTAGTAAATCACGTAATCTTCCAAAGGGTTTGTCTGGTTTGTGAAGGACATGCCACTGCAAAGTTTGGTATTGACTTTTTCCTCATTACACAAACAATGGATACACATATTAGGATCCCACGCAAAAGTAGAAGTGGCTCCAACACTTTCTCATGTGATTTCATATGCTCCACTCTCTGGCAGGCCCTGTGGCGTCTAGCCATAGCTTTTAGCTGGAAGAGGCCACTCGATGTGACTGTTAGTCTTTCGTCATATTGAAATATATCATAGGATTAGGACAAACCCAAATAGAGGCTAACTCCTACCATTAGTTGGGTTGGGAGCATGAAAAAGTGGGAGGTGCACATTGAAGCCCTGGATCTTCCCGCTAGAAGGTCTGGCTTGTGAAGGGGGTGCCAGTTTAATGTTTTGCATGGAATTTTTTCCTCATTGCAAAACCCTTGGATACCCATATTAGGACCCCATGCAAATGAGTGATTTCGATACTACCCCATACAATTTGATCTGCCACCCTCTCCTTTGGGTCCCCTAATATCCAGATGTAGCATATCTTGGGACGGGACCACTCCATGTGACTTTTAGTCATTTTCATGTTGGAATATGTCATCGGATCATGAAAAACACAAAGAGAGGTCAAATCCTAGCAGGCATTAGGTTGGGGGCACCGGAAGGAGGGATGACCACACTAAATCCTTAAACCTTCCCGCGAGATGGTCTGGTTTGTGATGGAGCTGCCATTTTCCTTATTACACAATTCTGGGATACCCATATTAGGACCCATGCAAAGGAGGAGTGGTTCCAACACTTCCTCGTGCGATTTGAGCCCCCTTTTTCGGCAAGCCCCTTGGCGTCTAGCCCTTGCTTGCCTCTGGAAGGGACCATTTCATGTAATTTCAGTCTTCGTTTATGTTGGAATATATAATATTATCATGAAAAACCCATAGAGAGGCCAACTCCAAATTGGATTTAGGTCTAGGGCACTGGAAGGGGGAAGGTCGCGGTACTGCAAAGCATGCTAGCTGTGGCAGGTGCAAAGCGGGCTGCCGGAGCGGTGGAGGTGGGGAGCTCGCTGAAAATGTCCTTGAAGGCCATGGCGACTGATACCAAGTTAGAGAGAAGATTGCCTCCCTGCACTGCTGTTCTGTTATTGCGAGAGGTACAGGTTACATATACATGTCTCCCGTGACTATAGGCACGCATGACAGCATCGTGGAGAGTTGGTTGAGATCCTGTAAACTAGGAAAGGACTACAACAGATACATATGATACATGCGGTGTACAAGGAAAGGACTGTCACGTTTGACAGTTATCCTTGGAACTAGGATGGTAAACCACGGCCATGCCCAACGCACACACCAGCCATGCCTTGGACACCTGCACGCACGCATGCCCCATAGATAGATATGTGTACACCGTGCCTAGGCCACACACACACACGCGCGCGCGCGCGCACACACACACACACACAAACTGGCCCTTGTCACACACGCATGGGCGCACATGCCTCACACAAACGCTCTCGACAATGGCCGTGCACACGCGGATGCAGACGTCCAGTGATGCACGGTTGCACATCAAACGTGACCATGCGTGCAAAGAGTCTGCACGAGATTACACTGCTGTGTGCCTAGATGAGCCGCCAGTGGTAGAACAACTTGCAGGATATTGTTGGTGCTACTTGTGTAAGGCAAGCGAGTGGAGTTCGGGTGTCAATGAATGAACTGGCACGTAGTTCCCTATAGATTATACTTCTCCACGACTCATGTGATCATGCTTCCTAGGGGGGGTCGATGCACCATGACATTCAATCATGTAGTTATCCCATTTATATGTTCTCACAATCACATGTGCAAAAATAGGCCCTTAAAATGCAAAGCACAATACATCATATGTTAGAATATGCATATGGTGAGATTTGAAAAATGCAACGCTGGGTTTTTTAAGACAAAAGAAACAGACGGCATTATCCTGAAGGTGAACATATCAGTTACATAATTCCATGGAGAAAGATACAGAGAGCACACATCACTAACAGGATGTCTAGTGATTTTGGTAGCACGAAAATTATTAAGAGAAATAAACAATGACTACTCTTGCCTTGATCTCTTTAATGGGGAGGTCACCTCATCATCATCCTCATCATCCTCACTCAAATCGTCAAGTGGAGTGATATACGTTGTAATTGCAACATCCTCATTCTCTGGCACCTGCATTACCTCCTCCACTCGCTGGAAACTCACGTACTTCAAGCCAAAAATATCATGTTTCTTCTTGCATAGCTTCTCAACATGATCCAATTTTGGTAAGCTGATGTAGATATCTACATTGACATCAAATGCAGAACAATAATTGTTATTTGTGAGACTCCTGACCACATGCATCGCGATGTAGCACTTGTCGTCGGAACGTGGTTCCACATCAACTTTGAAAACATTATTAACCGGCCCAACTTCAATCTCTAGCTGCATAATGGTGGCCATTGACAACGTGACTCTCAAATGCTCCGCACTACAGATTAAATGAAATTTACAATGTTGTGAAGTTAGCGAACGTGAAGCATGTAACTTATAGTATCTTATTAAACAAATGTATCATCAAAACTAGCAGCATATGCACATCCTCGATCGATATTAGAACTAGGATAAGGAAATCTGTCACAGATATAATAAATCCCCAAAACTAAATAAATCAAACTGTGCAATCCCTACAAACTTTCTCTTTTCACCTAAAGGGCCGTTTGCGTAAGATATCTTGAAAAAATACAAGAGATTGTGTTGTTGAAATATTAATACAAGCCAGTCCCAGAGGACAAAACCTGAAAATTTAATAAAAAATACTACTTTTTAGTTGATGAAGGTTTTCACAAACATCTCTAGGAACTACACGCGTCCAGAAACACCATGATCAGAGATAGAAAATACTAGTTCAATACTAGATCTATTCTGAAAATGAATAATGAAGAGTTTGTCAAGGATATGTATGAACTGAACAAACCCAAAAACAACTCGAGAAAAAATATTCTAGATCTAATCTAAAAATATCAACTATGAAGTGTTTGAAAGCATATGGAAGAACCGAATATGCCAAAACACCATGATAAACGATAGGAAATCCTAGATCAATTCTAAATATAAACAATGAAGGGTTTGAAAGCATATAGAGGAAACTGAATCCATCGGAAAAAACATGATAAAAAAGGAGTTAAAATCTTAGATCTATTCTGAAAATGAAGCGGTGACGGGTTTAAAAGAATTTGTAGGAACCGGATGAACCAAAAAATAGCACGACAAAAGATAGAAAATCCTAGATCCGTTCTGAGAATAAGTAATGAAGGGTGTGGCAAATGTCTGTCAGAAATAAATTTACCTAGAAAACACCACGATAAAGGATTGAAAATCCTAGATCTGTTGTGGAAATGAATTAATGATTGAAGGTCAACAATCATCTGTATAGAAAACCAAACGCAACCAGAAACACCACAATGATAAGCTGCTAGAAAAATCATAGATCTATTTTGAAAACGAATTTAGTCCCAATATTTTTTGTTTAGAAATGAATGAAGTGCCCATATCTTGCGTTAAGCAACACATCTCTTCAAATTCTCTGGGAAAATCCATTCTACAAATGGGTGAACTCCAGGGGCGAACCCACGTTATAGGTTGTGGGGGCAGCTGCCCCCACTCGTTTTTTTTCATCCGCGTATGCATAGTCCTCCAAATACGTGGGTGCCCCCACTAGGCCGAATACTTTGCCCCCGCTTGCCACAATTTCTTTTGTATTTTCAGAAGCCCACGTACTCTAAACTATGAAGAAGCAGCCCATTATTTGCTGTAGCATGTAGCCCGCAGCCTGCGTTTCCATCGTTTCCTGGCTTACTCGATCGCAGTGGCCTTGCGGCTCGGTGCCTCGCTCCAGATCTCAGCGTATACAAACGCACCTGACGCGCGCACGAGATGGCCGAAGCCCTAATCTCTGCCCTGAAGCGATCATGCAGCCGCCGGCTCACGGCGATGTTGCCCCTACAGGCAATCGCAGCCTTGCCGTCATCCGTCCCTCTCGGCCTTGCACAGCAAGATGCCACAAAACAGCCCCGTTTATTCTGCAACTCCGTAATTCTACATGACACCAAGGTATGCCATATAAGTCATCTAGGGTTTTTTCTTGTTTGCAACTTTTTTGTTTGTTTGCAAATTCTATTATAGAAACCATGTTCGTCTCATCTATTTATGTGTATATTTTACCGATTTGGATGATCAGATCAGTTCAGCTGCTCAAGCAATTCAGTTATGACATATAGATTTAAGTTTGCAACTTTCTACCTCGAATAAAATTGACATATAGATTTAAGTTTGCAACTTTCTACTTTGGATTATCTATTATACTACTCCCTTTGTAATAAACAAATATAAGACGTTTTAGACACTTGTTTACAAAGAAGTATATTTGAATCCTAGCACACTTCAACCGGAGCCCCAACTCCCCATTTTTAGTTTATTGGGAGTTTGGGACGTTTCCTTTGCCTTATTATTCCATGAATATGAGTATATGACCATACATTCTTACTCATCGTTTCACTTTCACTTGTAAGAAGAATATTAAAATTTTCGATGCAGACCCTATGCCACTCCCTCCCCAGAGCAACTGCCCAAATTGAGTATTCCTCCCCCCTCCTCCCTGCACTCTTTCTTCTTGTCACCGGCAACCCCCTCCGGTGATGGCGAGCCTTTGTTTCCTTCGCCCAAGGGGCTGCTCGCTCGCGATTTGGTGGTAGTGTTTTGGTATACCGGCATCGACTTTGTTCTTTTTTGCTCTTCTTACTTTCTCTTTTGGTTTTCGGCCTAGTTTCTCTTTTAATAGAATGGGCCACTTTGTATTTTTCCTTTTTCCTGTCTATATGAAATGGCAGGAGCACCCTCCTTGCATCATCAAAAAAAAATTCTCTTGCCCCCGCTCATATTTTTTCCTGGGTCCGCCCCTGGTGAACTCCACAAAAAAAAAGTTCGGATATTGGATCAGAAAAAAATTGTATCAATTGTCCGGACAAACTCACGAGCAAGACTGCAGAGAAGTTGGCAAAAGACAGGACGTAAAATAACAGAGCACAAACCCCATAATCAAGCTCGGCCGGAATTCCATTAAAATAATCAGCCCGGTGGCGTACAGTATGAAACCAGATCAAGCATGATGACGTGCATGCAAACGGGCCAGAGTTGCAGCGTACCTTTTCTTTTTCCCCCGTCGCATGGGCGCCATCGTCGACGGTCAGGTACGGAGGTACCTACGCACAACTACGCCGCGTTCGTTGCTTCTCACGTTGTGATGTGAAGGATTGTGGTGGAGGCGATATGGTGGATCTGGCTGTTTATATAAAGCGAGCAGGCTGGAACAAAATGGCAAGCCTTGAACGGATTGATAAAGATTAGAATAATGGGAGGGAAACAGCCAAGGATTTTGGCGCCGAGGCAAAATGGAAGATTGTCATTTAGAGGGAGCTCATTTTAGAAAGAGATAATGACAGGCCTATCGAAAAGAAAAGGGAACGCGTGGAAATAAGCTGTGAATTACCAATAAAGAAATTTCTACCTAAACAACCATCCCCGATAAGGACTTGCACAGGACGCAAAAGCAAGCAATCATAAGAGTTTATTTTTATATACGAAGCACCCACTGCCCAGGGTTTATATAGCCTCATGCATGGGCTTAAACAACCAAGGCGTCTTTTCCCTCCAGAAAAGAAAAATGGTGCATCTCTATGCATTTATGGATAGAAAAGCGGTAATGAGAACTGGCGAACGTTCATTGGGAGGAAGGCCCCAGCAAACGCGCGCACATCCATAGGATCTAGATCGCACGGATGGCAGTTCCTCAAGAAATTTGTCCCAAAACAAACGAACATCCATGCACTAAGACTAAAATGCCACCCCCAATAACACAAAAAATGTTGGCCGGAATAAGCCGCGGCTACGGGTCAGGCACGTCGGGCGCGTGTATGGGCGCGCGTCGGGCATGTTGGGTGCGTCGGTTCCGCGGCGAGGTCGTGTGCGTGCGTGTGTCAGTTAGACGGACGCGCAGGGTGTGGCCATGCCGGGCGCTGGAACCAGTCGTGACCCGTTGGCGTGCGTGCGCGGCGGGCACGGGAGCTGAGGAGCGCAGGGCGGGCGTTGCGTGGGCACTGCGTCTAGTTGCATGCATGGCTGAGTCAGTCAGCACGTAGTTGTATTAGCTAGTCTGTTAGGAGTGGCCGGTGAAGATAGCGCGCATCGTGCGCATGGCTGGTTCAATCGTTTGCATGTAGTGGAGATCTAGCTAGGAGAAAACGTGAGGGTTGCGTCGCTGTGGGACTACAAAGCCACAGCTGCCAGTGTGTGCTTGTACTGAGTTCGTGCTCAGGGGAAAGAAATACAAGCGGCCGTTTGTGCTGCCGGGGGCGTTCGTGCGCCGGGCATATCCTGCTGTGTGCTCCTCGTTCTTCCTCCTTCTTTCTTCTTCTACGTCCGTGTGAGAGAGAGAGCTCCGGTGAGAGGCAAGGCGAGGCTACGGCAACAACAAAAAATGCCATCCATGTGCAAATGTGCAGCAACCGGTCGCTGGATATTGACGTCCTAGAAGAAAGGATGAGTTTTGATGGACCGAAAATCAGGGAGGTGTTATATATCGCCTTCCGCGAGTGCTGCTCGCCCGCACGTCTGCCTGATTGGGCCGGCTATACGTCGTCTGAGCGCTACTTTATTTTTTTCGGGTAAGCCTCATCGCTAGCTCCGCGCCAGTAATCTTGGGGCTTATGGGTGGCTGCCAAACTAAGTTTCCCCCCACCCTGCTTATTGTGGCCCCAAAAGAACTGGGCTACCAATGATTCGTTGGTTTCTCCTACTGATTGCTAGACTTTTACCTGTACATCTTTGATCACTAGCTTCTAGTTGACTTTTTTACAGCTACCAACGATTTGTTTTCTTTTTTGCATTTTGGTTTTTGCTTTTCGCACTCTATGTTATATTTGTTTATTTTCAAATAAAGACAAAGTTTGATTAAAACGTTATTTTAAAACATGTTCATGAATATAAGAAAATGTTCTCAAACTAGGAAACTGTTCTAATATACGGTAACAATTCTTTAATATATAATGAATTATTATGAATACACTTTGTGCATTTTTCGTTTATGCACTGAACATTTATTTAATATGAACTGAACAATATTTTAATCCACAGTGAACCTTTTATGTATGGTGATCTTTTTTATATTATACACTAAACTATTTTTAAAAACATACCAAACAATTGTTCGTGCATTCAAAATAAAGTATTCACGATATTAAGAACTTGAAAAAAGATCACAATTTTTAAATGTTCACAAATTTAAAAAGAGTCATTAGTGTAAAACTAATGTAATGTGCATGTGGGCGATGCCATTAGTGTCTATGATATGGGTAGGTAAATGTAAAGTCGCTGGTGTTGTTATGTGCCTGTGTGAGCTGTATGGACATCAGCACCACAGAAAACAGAAAACACAGATGGCATTGAAGGGACGAGGTGAAAGTTGATTCTCGCCACAGTAATTCTGTTTGGAGTGCACCCCAAAACAGCTACCGACCTACAACCTTCGAATATGGGGAATGAACCACGAAAGTGCATATGGTTTTCGGGCTCCATGGAACTTGATATTGTTTTCAGAAAAAATACATTTTCTACATCTTAAAAGAAAAATCTGAGAAAGCATACGCGTAAGAATGTATTTAGTATATACATACGAAATTTCATGAACATGCATGTTTATATGTGATCTACACAAAAAAGACAAATATAAAGATTAAAATAGTTTTTTCCTTTGTTATGTTTAGGTCATATTTTTTGGCATGCAAATAATCATATTATTTAGTAAAAATTTACTCATAGTCTGAGCACAAGTATATGTATTTTAGCAAAACATTGATATTTTTTGGATATTTTTTATAAATTGGCTCCCTGGAGCCCGTCCTATAGAACACAAGTCCCGCCTTAACCGCTCTTTTTGTAGCATGTACCCTCTAGAAATTATGGAGTGGAGGGATGTGATGGCAATTCTGGTGGCTAGATGGCATTTTTTTACTCTCTAGCTTTCATATTGGCGATTATTATAGAGGGCGGGGGAATATGGTGACTCCGCTAGAGTTGGTATAAAGGTTAGGTATAGAGAGAGAGAGAGAGAGAGAGAGAGAGAGAGAGAGAGAGAGATGACTCGTTGCAGGTTGTTATGGGTGTTCCTTTTAATGTACAACCTTGATTCTAGGTCCTTGAAAATTGAGCTTTTTTTGAATCGATATGCATGAAGGCACGTGCTTTGTGTTTTCTCGGGGAAAAAAGCTTTCGTTGTTCAAGCCCATGAAGCTATATAAGCCCTGAGCCGTGTGCTCTTCCTACAAATTTTATCTCTCCTGATTGCTTGATTTTGCGTCCTGTACAGCTCCTTCTACCGGACTAATTGTTTATATAGAAATTGATTTGTTGGTACTAATTGATAGCTTGTTTCCATGCATTTGATTCTCTTGATTCCTGAGGCCTACTATTATCGTTTTCTAAAACAAGAGCTCTCTTTAAATCAACAATGTTCCATTTTGCATTTGCGCCAAAAGTTCTTAGCTGTTTGCCTCCCATTTTTTTTCCTTATCTATACTATCAACACTTGCCATCTTGATTCAATTGGCTGACTTTATATAAACAGCTTGACTCACCATGTCGCCTCCACCAAAATCCATCACATCAGAGCCTGAGAAGCAACTGGGGCAGTGTAAGTGCGTATACACCCAACCGACGATAACGCCGATTCCATCATGGAGAAGGAACCTCATACACGGCAAGCCATGGCAGACTGCAACTCTTGGTGTCTTCCATGTTTGCATGCGGTTAATCATGCTCGGTTTGATTTCATGTTGTTAAAGTGCCATTCACATTTAAACAATTTATACGATGCATTTTTGTCCTTCATAATATGTAATACACACTTTGGTGTATCTTGTTTTTCAGGAGATCTCAGTATATTTGTAATGCTTTCCGACTCTCGGTAATGACTCTCACCTCGTCACCCGCCGTCTCCGGCTATAAGAGCATGGTTAATAATATAGCCAGCTGATGGCTATATTGAACCGCCATGTTATCTATAGCCACTAGGTGCGTCCTCCAATTCACCTCGCTTGTTCAATGGGTCATCTCTTCGTTTACAATATATCTCATGATGCAGTAATTCCGGATAATTGAAAATGGATGATGGATTTGAGATACCGATCATACTCTTTCAACGTACCAAAACAATTTGGTCAGAATTGAGACGAGGGTATTAATTTGAGATATCATCTCGACGACCCACTTCTGGAATACAAATGATATCATCTATAGCACGAACATCGGGTGAGAAAATAACAAAAAGAAATCCAAGAAAGTAGACTGGGTCATGTGCCAGGCCACGAACAGATATATTGACATTTGTCAATGGAATGGAAACAAAAGTAGGAAGCTTCATGGAGGAGAATGAAAACAAATATATATTTCTTTCTCTTCTTTGTACACGATATATCTTTCTTTCTCTCTCTTCTTTGTAAACAAGAGATTATGGTGCCATTCAATCACAAGTATACGAGTGCACACCCTCTCCTTGCCCGGTCAAAGCAAGTAAAAAGACACTCTCTCCATCTCCATTCAACAGAAAAGACCAAGAGCCTCTCGTTCGTAATTCAGAGCATTTGGTGGGAAAACTACAAAATAAAAGATATAAAACAGGAACAGAGCCGTGGTTTTTCTCTCCTCTCATCGATGGAACCATAGGCCAACGTAAATACTGTATCTGCACATATTATGGAGTAGAAAGTACTGCATACAGTGCACACACGCACGATGTCAGAGTGGCCTTCCACCCCTCTCTACTATAAATAGCCCCCTGGATCCTCCAGCCCTCTCGCCACTACAGTCCTTTTCCTCTCCAATCCACATTGCACTATTCTTCCTGCCGCGAGGAAGCCATTGTAGGAGGTGAATAATTCAGGGATCTAATAGAGGTCTTGGGTTGTGCTCTTAGATTGTAGCGGGGTTTGTGTTGGTTAGCTCCCGTTGTTTTTAATTAGTGTTTTCTTCATGGTGTTTGCTTTGCCAGGTCGGAAGAATTTCGGAAAACATGGCCGCGATGGGTGGGGACCAAAGACAGAGGATGGAGGCTCCCGCGGAGGACAAGTTCCCCGAGGGGTTGCGCGTGCTTGCCGTGGACGACGAGTCGACGACTGCGCAGGTAGGACAAGGTACTCAAGGTTGTCCTGCGCTGCTGCAAGTACAACGATGAGTCTCTCTTGATCCCTCCACAACCGGAGCCATAGTCCATTACAATCGGAGCCATGTGATCGTTTTCTCTCAGTGATGAATAATGCTTGTTGCTGTACAGCAACGACAGTGATGGATGGGATGACGGCGTTGAAGATACTCAGATCGGGGAAGCAGGAGTTCGACCTGGTGATCACGGACTTGCGCATGCCAGGCATGGACGGCTTCAAGCTCCTCGTGATGGATCTGCCCTTCATCACTACTACTCTCGCTGCTCAAACCAAAGTCTTATTTTTCATTCTTTTTAACACGCATGAGCTGATAATACTTTTACTCCTGAATTTTGGAGATCGCAAGGCCAGCGTATGAGGTCCTGCACCACCCATCCTTCACTCGCCTCCCCGCTGCTGCTTCCATCGGCCCTAGCACCACGGAAAATATCCTGTGGAGCTTAGGATCATAGACACCCTCTTATCTAGCTATCCAATTCCCCATCGCGATTCGTGCATGTACTTATCTCTTTTTTGTTTCTCCAATATAGCTTAACAAATGAACTTTAAAATTTTCAGCACAACAAAACATTCTTACTAGAATGTGGGAAAAAACTTACAGATTTTTCCGCGCATCACAAATACTAAAAATAAGTTTTTTTAATTAAAAAAATCATTTTCTATATTTTTCTTGGACAAAAAATTTAAAAGCTTTATCCCACATTGTTCGAAGAATGTTTTGTTGTCCTGGAAAGTTTCAAGTTCATTTGTTGTTTTGTTTTGAAGAAACAAAAAAAAGAAAGTTTTCATGTAGTAAGTTAGTTGTATAGTACGGATCTCAAAGCAATATTAGATGGTGAGGATAGGAGGTGTCTAGGAGCCCGTGCTCACCACCTCGCCATCTGCCGCAGCTGCAACTCGCCCCGTTTGCTCCACTTCCGCGCCCGAGCTGCTACCGTGCACAAGCTTTGGCTGATGCCAAGCGAGCTCCCCGGCCTTAGCTCTCTGCTCTTCGCCTACGAACACCAAGTGTGGCTAGCTTCCTCCTCCGGCCACATCAGCGCATGTTTCCTTCGTAGACCACCACCACCCTCTTATCCCTCTCCCTATGACGAGAGGATCTTCACCACCTGACCCGCACCTCGTACCTCCAACAGCAAGGCAATACGGCAGGGACGCTCGAGCGACTACCGGAATGCCAAGTGCAAGACGACCTCGCACATATACGGAAAGTGTACAACTACCGTCGCCAAGACCGAGACTCCCAAGTATACGTCGGATCGCCAAGTTCGTGTATCGACGTCGTGTGCTTTCTACCGCCAAGTACAACGACAACCCGAAGACCCTAGGATTCGTCAAGTTTTCCTCTCCGCGTGAATGACTACAACTGCTTGGATTCAACAAGACAACATGTACCACTACGTCCACGACAACCGTGAATATCTACACCGCACTGGCTCGCTCCGGTCCAAAAATGTACGCTTTGAAGGTTTAACCCGAGACGGCGCCCGTGGACGAATGCATGTTTTGTACGCACCCTATGTTTGCTGCGTGTCCGAATTGTTTCGTGCATGATCCTCATTTGCCATGCCACCGACACGTAGGACACCCGTTAACCGGGATCACCCCATCGACACTTTGGACGACACATCCATGCACACCCACACTTATTCTTTTGTGTCGATATCTCAATGAGTTAACGAAACCGGAACATTGTCGTGGCACCATTTCGTTTTTAGCCGTCAAGGCGCACCTTTCTTTCCGCCATGGCGACTAATGCTACATATCATATTATGCCACTATTTCCATAACATTGCACATAGCTTGAATATGTCATGCTCATGCATTTAATAGCTCATAAACCATGCATCGCACTAAAATGATCTATATATGTTAAATGCTTAGAGTTTTGTGTAGTTTTATAATTTCTAACCTACATCCATGTTAAATTTTTTTCAAAATGTTGTTTGATTAAATATGCATAAATGTCTTGCTGAAATTGTTTATTTCATAACTAAATATCCTCAGCTCCGAATTAAATAAAATATATATGTAACTTGACTAGAAAAATGCCTAGAATAACATGGTGCACTTACTTTGCATTTTTTACAATAATAAAATTTTGTTTAGGGCAGAACAGTACCAATTTCGAAAATTACATATGGAGATTTCCTGGAATTGTTATGTGTTGTTTCCGGCCTCATTTAAACTCGCCTAGATAGGTAGTTTAATTATGTTTCATCTCTTGCATGTTTAACAAAACTTAATCTTGTCATGTACATAGACGAGAGTGAACTAAATACTTGAATGTGAAGTTCGTCAATATGCAACTCGTTGCATATTGAGCAACACTTAATGTGTAGTATGTGGTTGGTGCATCTTGCAGTAACATGACTCATTAAACCGGACATGCATCATCCTCGATTGTGCATCATGCCATGATTATGCTTGTGTACTTACCGTGTTCTTTGCTTCTTTTTGGTTGTGCTTCTTCTCGATAGATCCCCGTAACATTACGAGTGTGAGGGTTCGTTCGACTATGCTTGTTCGTCTACCATCTTAGCAAGCCGTTATCTGGCTATGTTGCCTAATAAAGCCAAATAATGCATACGGACCTGCTAGCCGCGCGGATAATTAATCAACAAACCGGGCCAGTGCTCCACATGAGTGTCGGTCCACATTTCACAAGTGTGCTAGAGATCCTCTAACACACCGGTCATGATGACTTCCACGTACACCACACAACAACTAAAACTCCCACCATCAAAGGAGAATCCTGCTCTCAAAAGAAGCCAAACTAGGGTTGTTCCTTGTTTGGAGAAGATGGTTTCTTAAGAACGACCAATAGCCATTGTCTTCGTACCATGCCAAAGACACCCTTCCGTACTGAGGAAACCTTGCACGGATCCGGATATACCCAAAGAATAAAAGGTGGCACAAGGCGGTCGTCGTCCTCACACCGCCGACACCCTCGAACCTCATCCAATGCAGATATTTCAGCCATACAACCCAGACCACAAAAGTTCCTCTAAGATCCCCCGTCCATGAGATACGGGTCACAAACCAATAACCAACTGTATTGTGAATATATCAACTAAGGAAATACATTCGCCCCCATATCGAACAAGCTGTCAACCACATCTCACATCGGCACAACACCATGATGTTGCTACAGCCTCGACTTCTACTCAAATATGTGGCCATTTTGCTAACTCCAACATTCACTATTCCCTTGCATGTTAGAGACTTCCACCAGCCTTCCTCCCTACCGATATAGGCCACTACGTCTGTCACACGTTGGAGCTTCTCCTGCATCTCCTTAGGGAAAACTTCATTTCACAAGCCCACCATGACACCAACCAAAATATTGGTTTCTTGTTCGCACCACAGGCGCGTAGGCCAATGGAGGGTGTGTGGACGATAACCACATATGGTTGATGCCGGCTAGCGGGAGTTGCGACATGTGGAACCAATGTGAGATATTGATACGCCTTCAATGTATCTATATTTTGTCATGTTCATGTATATTAATCTCATTTACATATAGTTTTAACACATATGCATACCAATCTCTTTCTCTCTCTCTCTCTCACACACACACGCACGCACGCACACACACACCATCGCATATACTGACACACACACACACACACACCATCACACAAACACTCACACCCACACACACCAACAACGCAGACACTCACACAAACCACACACAATTTTTTTGAAAATACTGCAGAGGCCGTGTCGGCGAACTCGGTCTTGGGAAGCAAGCTCGGGGAGGCGCATGGGGTCACGGGGCCTCGAGCGACGACGGTGGAAACAGGACGGGGGAAGGAGGCCGATGGTGAACTAAAGAGACACTGGCATCACCAGCGGTCAGGGGCGGAGCCAGGATTTGAACATGAGGGGGGCGAGACAGATAATAATCATTCCAAATTATACACCACACAAGAATATAGTCTCAATAGTAGAATTGATATGAGTGCATGACAACGTATGTTTAGCAAAAAAAAAAGAAGTTACATATCTATCAACTGAAATTCAGCTCTACGAGTACCATCGTCGAAAATGTGGATAATCTCATCAGATGTGACTTTTGCAGCTATAGCATTTCCAATGTAGACAATCATGTAATGTTGAAGAAAGTCATCACCCATTTTGCCTCGAACACGCGTCTTCACTAGTTTCATAGCAGAAAAGGCTCGCTCAGTGGTTGTCGTTGAAACTGGAAGAGTAATAACCAACCGCAATAGTCTATCAACCATGGAATAGTCCTGAACTTTACCAGTTTTGAACAAACCAACAGTCAAATCAGCAAGTGAATGCAAGCATTTTAGGCCTGGATGTGAGCGAACATCCATTCTGAAATGGATAAGTTGAGACTCTAACTGAGCCAAGTCTTGGTTAGAAAAATCAGCAGGATAAAACTTTTCTGCTAGAGTGCATCTCTTTGTCACATCAAATGTGTCATGCAGTGGATTCAAGGATACACAAAGCCTCAATAGCTCAGTGCTTTGAACGCTGAACCGGTCATTTAGCTCGACCAACTGTTGATCTATGGCAACATTGAATACATCTGCTTTATAGTGGTGAAGTGTTGTGGTGTTGTCATGCTTGTTTCGAGATTTAGTCATATCAACGTACCTACAAATGGCAACATATATTAGATTAAAATACTTGTGATGATTAATATTCCAATCTAGATATAGGAAAAGAGACATACTTGGAACTAAAATCGGGGGTGTCAATATCATGCTTCAGACAAAAAGATTTAACCTCTTTTAGAAGTGGTTCCCAACCATCTTCTCTTAGTTCAGCAAGTAGAAACTTTGTGTTTGCAACACAATCTAATACGTTTAAAATATCCAGAGACTTCCTTTGGAGCATTTGACATAAAACATCTGTGATCTTCATAATTTTCTCCATGAGGTGCATAATGAATACAAAATTAAAAGAGATAATCATCTTTAGGGCGCCCACTGCATCTCCACGAGAATATCTTGTGACTGAACGATCATTTTCTACACTTCGTAGAACTGCAATCGTAGCAGCAAACATCTTCCTCAAGCTATTAATTGACTTGAAGTGAGAACTCCACCTCGTGTCTCCCGGCCTCTGTAAAGAGCCTATTTGATTTGCCCCTTTTCCCGTATCAAGCTCACCCAATTCAATGCCACGTGCAATTTCAGCAGCTTGATTAGCTAATAACTCATCATTCCGTTTAGATAACGCACTAACAACATTTATCACAAAATTTGCATGCTGAAAAAAATTATGCACCTCGTGTACCTCTCGTGATGCTGCAACAAGAGCCAATTGGAGCTGATGAGCCATGCAGTGCACATAATAAGCATATGGGAACTTATTTAACATTAGAGCTTTCAATCCATTCCATTCCCCTCGCATGTTACTTGCGCCGTCGTATCCTTGACCTCTAATATCTTGTACATTCAGGTTATTATCTTCTAAGACAGTACAAATTGCCTCCTTGAGAGTCAATGCAGCAGTGTCACTAACATGTATGATGTCAAGGAAGCGCTCGTCTATGTACCCTTCATTATTAGCAAACCGAATGACCAGTGCCATCTGCTCCTTTTTAGATTCATCTCTAGACTCGTCCACCATTATACAAAATTTGCTATCGCCAATTTCTTCTCTAATACTTTTCTGCACTTTCCTGGAAAGTAAACCAAGGATTTCTTGCTGAACGGGGTGTGAGGTGTACTTGGCATTTTGTGGAGCATTTTCCATGACAACATCTCTGACATCCTTGTTATAAGCAGCCAAAAGCTTTACCAACTCAAGAAAATTACCCTGGTTTAGGGATCCTGGAGATTCATCATGGCCTCTAAATGGACAAGCTTGGAATGTTAACCACCGTCCTAATGAAATAACAGACAAGGGACATGTTAGTCTTACATAAATACAAAATATACTAGGTTAATTGTTGAAACAAATAAACTTAGTCTTACCTAATGGAATCAATTGTGACTTTAAGTCTTAACCTTGCAGCTGCAACCTTTTTTGTACATACTTGTACCATCGCCTTGTCAATGTGGTTCAATCTATTTTTCAGATTTTCATAACAACGGGCTGAATAGCTATGAGCTGAGTTGGAATCTTTGCCCATGTGGGTTATAAAAGCACAATCTTTGCCATCATTCACCTTTCTCAAGTTTATAAATCCATCCACTGTGAATGCACTTGAACCACACTTTCCAGTTGGCTTTTTCGTAATGAGGAAACAATAGAGGCAGTATGCATGATGTGTGATAAGTGAGTACTCTAGCCAAGGCCAATCAGTGAAATAACTATACTGGAATCGGCGGCGGTTTTTTGTTGTTCCATTATATGGATACTCTTTCATGTATGGATGAAAAGCGCCCTTAGAAACATAGAATCGACGTGCTTCATCCTGCTTATCGGGATGGAGTTTCCAAATCTGTTGGCGTGTACCAGGATCTCTCACATATTTTGTGCTTCTAGTTCTACCTTCTTCTAAAGTTTCTAGTGGTGCCACAATATTGTGATCATCAGTTTGCATATCAACTAGATTAGGGCTGGAAGTATCATCTACAACAGGTTGCTCCTCCGGTGGATTTGCATTTTCAGTTGCATTAGAGCTAGAAGCAATAGGCTTGAAAAACAAATTTGTTGTTGCTGTACTCTTCCTGTTCATCCTTCAGTCATTGGAACATTAAACAAGGAGTGGCATTAGAAAACTATTATGCTACCTTATCAAAGCAGTAAATTAAACTATTATCTCTGTAGAAATTGCGCTAATTCACCAAGATTAACAGTGATTTAGTGACGTACCTTGATTCCGAGTTGAAGTTGATCTGTTGATGTATGTATGGTGCCGATGAAGTACACAAGTAGTTTCTGTCTTATGATTGAATTGCATGCACTGAAGTGTTGGACCACTGCCCTGGGCGACGGCGGCAAAAGCAGTAAGACTGCAAGAGCCTACGGTGAACGAGCGATGGGCGGCGGCGTAGGAAGGTACAGAACTAGAAGACTTGATCGCACGAACGAAATTATCGGGAGGATAAGGGTAGATCGATAGCAGGTAATCTCTTTTTTCTGATATATACGTACATCTAGCAATCGAGGCTCGGTTGATGGTTCCACGTTGGGCCTTGGGCAGTTGGGCACTTGGGCTAGAAAGTTTTCATGTCCAACAACAAAAAGATCAGAAGCGGCCTGTACACATGACACCTATACGTAGAAACTACTGGTAATACTAGTACCTACTAACGAAGCGTCATTGGGGGGGGGCGAGGCGATGGGGGGGGGGGGGGTCTGACCCCTGCTCGCACCCCCCTGTCTCCGCCTTTGCCAGCGGTGTTGTTGGGCCATAGGGGGTAGAAACGGATGGGGAGAAGGTGAGGAAGGAGGGGCGAGCCAGGCTAGTGCGGGCAAGGTACGCAATCACAGTTGAGCCGGTAACCAGCGAGGAGATGGTGCCAGTGGGGTGGGCTTGGGGCAATGGCGACGTCCGGATCTGGGCCACGGTGGAGGCGGAGCTGGGGCAGAGGTGTGATATAAGTGTGGAGGCGGGATGTGCCATGACGGGGTAGGCTATAAATTTAGAGGGAAAAGAGAGAAAGGCGTGTGTGGCAAGTGGGTTATTTTTGCTAAGTCCCTTGCCCAAGATGGCTAGTCCCAGACACGGGGATCTCGGCAGAGACAACCTTTCCCGAGAGCGTGACAAATAGAACTTAGCAAAGACCATTTTTTTGTTTTTCCCTTGTTCCATATTTTCTCTTTAAATTGATGTTTCATTTCATTCTCTTATTTTAGTTTCTTTGCTCCTTTTCCTTGGACCTTATGTAGATGGGGGGTCTGCACTGAAGCCTTGAAGTAGGTGCCACTTCAAAGTTGTGTATTAAATTTTCCATCATTGCAAACACTTGGATACCCATATTATGACCCCATGCAAAAGGAAGAATGCTTCTGACACTTCCTCCCATGATTTCATGCGCCAGACTCTCCAACGGGCCCTACGGTGTCTAGCCCAATCTTTTCTTCTGAAGGATCCACTACATGTGACTTTTAGTACTTGTTTATGCTAAAATATGTTATAAGACCAAGAAAACTATAAACAGAGCCAACTGTAACACGTGTTGGGTTGGGTGAACAGAAGGGGGGAGGTTCGTAGTAAATCACAGAATCTTCGTACAGATGGTCTGGTTTGTGAAGGACATGCCACTTCAAAGTTTGGTATTGACTTTTTCCTCGTTACACAAACAATGGATGCACATATTAGGATCCCACGCAAAAGTAGAAGTGTCTCCAACACTTGCTCATGTGATTTCATATGCTCCACTCTCTGGCCGACCCTGTGGCGTCTAGCCATAACTTTTAGCTGGAAGAGGGCACTCGATGTGATTGTTAGTCTTTCGTCATATTGAAATATGTCACAGGATCAGGACAAACCCAAATAGAGGCTAACTCCTACCAGTAGTTGGGTTGGGAGCATCAGAAAGTGGGAGGTGCACATTCAAGCCCTGGGTCTTCCCGCTTGAAGGTCTGGCTTGTGAAGGAGGTGCAAGTTTAATGTTTTGCATGGAATTTTTTCCTCATTGCAAAACCCTTGGATACCCATATTAGGACCCCATGCAAATGAGTGATTTCGATACTATCCCATACAATTTGATATGCCACCCTCTCCTTTGGGCCCCGTGATATCCAGATGTAGCATTTCTTAGGACGGGACCACTCCATGTGACTTTTAGTCTTTTTTATGTTGGAATACGTCATCGGATCATGAGAAACACAAAGAGAGGTCAAATCCTAGCAGGCATTAGGTTGGGGGCACCGGAAGGAGGGATGACCACACTGAATCCTTAAACCTTCCCGCGAGATGGTCTGGTTTGTGAAGGAGCTGCCATTTTCCTTATTACACAATTCTGGGATACCCGTATTAAGACCCATGCAAAGGAGGAGTGGTTACAACACTTCCTCGTGCGATTTGAGCCCCCTTTTTGGCAAGCCCCATGGTGTCTAGCCATTGCTTGCCTATGGAAGGGACCACTTCATGTAATTTCAGTCTTTGTTTTTGTTGGAATATATCATATTATCATGAAAAACCCATAGAGAGCCCAACTCCAAATTGGATTTAGGTCTGGGGCACTGGAAGGGGGAAGGTCGCAGTACTGCAAAGCATGCTAGTTGTGGCAGGTGCAAAGCGGGCTGCCGGAGCGGCAGAGGTGGGGAGCTCGCCGAAGATGTCCTCGAAGGCCATGGCGACTGATACCAAGTTAGAGAGATGATTGCCTCCCTGCACTATTGTTCTGTTGATGTGAGAGGTACATGTTACATATACACAGAGGTCCAACGTCTCCCGTGACTATAGTCACGCAGGCCATAATCGTGGAGAGTTGTTTTTTTTTTTTGCGGGGGAGTGGAGAGTTGGTTGAGATCCTGTAAACTAGGAAAGGACTACAACAGATACATATGATACATGCAGTGTATAAGGAAAGGACTGTCACGTTTGACAATTCTCCTTGGAACTAGGATGGTAAAGCACGGCCATGCCCAATGCACACACCAGCCATGCCTTGGGCACCTGCACGCACGCATGCTCCATAGACAGATATGTGTACACCGTGCCTGGGCCACACACACACACACACACACACACACACAAACACACACACACACACAAGCTGGCCCTTGTCACACACGCATGGGCACACATGCCTCACACAGGCGCTCTCAACCATGGCCGTGCACACGCGGATGCAGACGTCCAGCGATGCACTATGCACGGTTGCACATCAAACATGACCATGCGTACAAAGAGTCTACACGAGATTACACTGCTGTGTGCCTAGATGAGCCGCCAGTGGTAGCAGGGGTGGAGCCAGGATTTGAACATGAAGGGGGCGAGACAGATAATAATCATTCCAAATTATACACCACACAAGAATATAGTCTCAATAGTAGAATTGATATGAGTGCATGACAACATATGTTTAGCAAAAAAAAGAAGTTACATATCTATCAACTGAAATTCAGCTCTACGAGTACCATCGTAAAAAATGTGGATAATCTCATCAGATGTGACTTTTGCAGCTATAGCATTTCCAATGTAGACAATCATGTAATGTTGAAGAAAGTCATCACCCATTTTGCCTCGAACACGCGTCTTCACTAGTTTCATAGCAGAAAAGGCTCGCTCAGTGGTTGCCGTTGAAACTGGAAGAGTAATAACCAACCGCAATAGTCTATCAATAATGGAATAGTCCTGAACTTTACCAGTTTTGAACAAACCAACAGTCAAATCAGCAAGTGAATGCAAGCATTTTAGGTCTGGATGTGAGCGAACATCCATTCTGAAATGGATAAGTTGAGACTCTAACCGAGCCAAATCTTGGTTAGAAAAATCAGCAGGATAAAACTTTTCTGCTAGAGTGCATATCTTTGTCACATCAAATGTGTCATGCAGTGGATTCAAGGATACACAAAGCCTCAATAGCTTAGTGCTTTGAACGCTGAACCGGTCATTTAGCTCGACCAACTGTTGATCTATGGCAACATTGAATACATCTGCTTTATAGTGGTGAAGTGTTGTGGTGTTGTCATGCTTGTTTCGAGATTTAGTCATATCAACGTACCCACAAATGGCAACATATATTAGATTAAAATACTTGTGATGATTAATATTCCAATCTAGATATAGGCAAAGAGACATACTTGGAACTAAAATCGGGGGTGTCAATATCATGCTTCAGACAAAAAGATTTAACCTCTTTTAGAAGTGGTTCCCAACCATCTTCTCTTAGTTCAGCAAGTAGAAACTTTGTGTTTGCAACACAATCTAATGCGTTTAAAATATCCAGAGACTTCCTTTGGAGCATTTGACATAAAACATCTGTGATCTTCATAATTTTCTCCATGAGGTGCATAATGAATACAAAATCAAAAGAGATAATCATCTTTAGGGCGCCCACTGCATCTCCATGAGAATATCTTGTGACTGAACGATCATTTTCTACACTTCGTAGAATTGCAATCGTAGCAGCAAACATCTTCCTCAAGCTATTAATTGATTTGAAGTGAGAACTCCACCTCGTGTCTCCCGGCCTCTGTAAAGAGCCTATTTGATTTGCCCCTTTTCCCGTATCAAGCTCACCCAATTCAATGCCACGTGCAATTTCAGCAGCTTGATTAGCTAATAACTCATCATTCCGTTTAGACGACGCACTAACAACATTTATCACAAAATTTGCATGCTGAAAAAAATTATGCACCTCGTGTACCTCTCGTGATGCTGCAACAAGAGACAATTGGAGTTGATGAGCCATGCAGTGCACATAATAAGCATATGGGCATTCATTTAATATTAGAGCTTTCAATCCATTCCATTCCCCTCGCATGTTACTTGCGCCGTCGTATCCTTGACCTCTAATATCTTGTACATTCAAGTTATTATCTTCTAAGACAGTACAAATTGCCTCCTTGAGAGTCAATGCAGCAGTGTCACTAACATGTATGATGTCAAGGAAGCGCTCATCTATCACTAGTAGAAAACAGGGCTTTGGTCCAGGCCGGGTCAGCCCATTAGTCCTGGTTCAGTCCAGAACCGGGACCAATGTGGGCATTGGTCCAGGTTCGTGAGCCCAGGGGGCCGGCCGGGCCACGTGGGCCATTGGTCCCGGTTCATCTGGACCTTTTGGTCCCGGTTGGTGGGATGAACCGGGACCAATGGGCCTCGCTTCTGGCCCACCACCATTGGTCCCGGTTGGTGGCTTGAACCGGGACCAAAGGCTCCCCTTTAGTCCCGGCTCATGTCACCAACCGGGACCAATGAGGTGCCTATATATACCCCTCGCTCGCGAGCAGAGCACCCCAGTGCTCTGTTTTTCTCTGGCCGAGGGGGAGAGGTCTTGGTGGTGCTCTAGCTCACCTCCTATGCACACAAGGTGTTCGATGGAATGCCCGAGCCACACTACTTAAGTTTTCTCCTCTCCAAGCTCGACCTCCAAACTCCATTTTCCATAATATTTGTCTAGGTTTAGCGGTCCGTCACGCCCCGTCCCCGTCTTCACCGCCGTCGATCACCCGTGCCGAGCTCATCGCCGGCACCACCGTGGTGAGCCTCTTGTTCTTATCTTCTTTCTGAAAGGAAAAATATTCTTACTTGTATGTTTACATAGATACTTGTATTATTTTCTTACTTTTATTATTGCATCTTATAGTGCGATGGTTTTGGTATCGCCCCCGTCGGCCCTCGTCCTGTCTATGATTCGGATGTGGTATATATATTATCTTTATAACTATTGGTTCATTTATTGTTTATGAAAATTATGCCGACCAACGTGACATAGATTTTATTTATGTAGGATGTATGTGAATCGGAAATGCCAACCGACCCTATTGTCGAGAGGTTAAATTTAGTTGAAGAAGAAAACAATTTGTTTGAAGGAAAAAATAAAAAAAATTGAGGTGGAGAAGATGATATTGGAGTTGCATGTTGCGGATGTCGTCGATGATCACAAGATCAAGATGGATGCAATGCGCTTGAAGATTAGAAATATTAGAAAATATGCCATTCATACCGAGGCTTGGTATCATTATGCCGTTGGATCAATTGTTACCTTGGTTGCGATTATGATCGCATTTGTTTTCGCATTGAAATGTTTTACATAGTTTCAATGTATGGTTTAATTAATTAGATGCTCTGGAGAGCTATATGTTGTTAGATGAGAACTATGTATGCACTTTGGTTTTAATGTGATGATGAACTTCTATTAATTTGGACACTTAATTATATATAATGCACGCAGATGAACCGGCAATGGATGTACGGTGACAGACACACCCGCGAGTACATTAAGGGCGTGCATGAGTTTCTCGATGCGGCTGAGGCAAAAAGCAGAATGGTTTTATGTGTTGTCCATGCACTGAATGTGGGAATACGAGGTCTTACTCTAACCGGAAAATCCTTCACTCCCACCTGCTTTACAAGGGTTTCATGCCACACTATAATGTTTGGACGAGGCACGGAGAAATAGGGGTTATGATGGAAGACTGCGAAGACGAAGAGTACGATGACAACTATGTGCCCCCTGAATAAGGTGATGCTGCAACGGGGGGAGCTGGTGAAGATCAACAGGAATCAGACGATGTGCCCAATGATGCTGCAACGGGTGAAGCTGTTGAAGATCAAGAGGAACCAGACGATGTGCCCGATGATGATGATCTCCGCCGGGTCATTGTCGATGCAAGGACGCAATGCAAAAGTCAAAAGGAGAAGCTGAAGTTCGATCGCATGTTAGAGGATCACAAAAAAGGGTTATACCCCAATTGCGAAGATGGCAACACAAAGCTCGGTACCGTACTGGAATTGCTGCAGTGGAAGGCAGAGAATGCTGTGGCTGACAAAGGATTTGAGAAGCTACTGAAAATATTGAAGAAGAAGCTTCCAAAGGATAACGAATTGCCCGACAGTACATACGCAGCAAAGAAGGTCGTATGCCCTCTAGGATTGGAGGTGGAGAAGATACATGCATGCCCTAATGACTGCATCCTCTACCGCGGTGCATACAAGGATCTGAACGCATGCCCGGTATGCGGTGCATTGCGGTATAAGATCAGACGAGATGACCCTGGTGATGTTGACGGCGAGCCCCCCAGGAAGAGGGTTCCTACGAAGGTGATGTGGTATGCTCCTATAATACCACGGTTGAAACGTCTGTTCTGAAACGAAGAGCATGCCAAGTTGATGCGATGGCACAGTGAGAACCGAAAGAAAGATGGGAAGTTGAGAGCACCCGCTGACGGGTCGCAGTGGAGAAAAATCGAGAGAAAGTACTGGGATGAGTTTGCAAAGGACCCAAGGAATGTATGGTTTGCTTTAAGCGCGGATGGCATTAATTCTTTCAGGGAGTAGAGCAGCAATCACAGCACCTGGCCCGTGACTCTATGTATGTATAACCTTCCTCCTTGGATGTGCATGAAGCAGAAGTTCATTATGATGCCAGTTCTCATCCAAGGCCCTAAGCAACCCGGCAATGAAATTGATGTGTACCTAAGGCCATTAGTTGAAGAACTTTTACAGTTGTGGAATGGAAATGGTGTACGTACGTGGGATGAGCACAGACAGGAGGAATTTAACCTTAAGGTGTTGCTGTTCGTGACCATCAACGATTGGCCCGCTCTCAGTAACCTTTCAGGACAGACAAACAAAGGATACCACGCATGCACGCACTGTTTAGATGACACTGAAAGTATATACCTGGACAAATGTAGGAAGAATGTGTACCTGGGCCATCGTCGATTTTTTCCGACCAACCATCAATGTCGAAAGAAAGGCAAGCATTTCAAAGGCGAGGCAGATCACCGGAAGAAGCCCGCCATGCGCACCGGTGATCACGTGCTTGCTATGGTCAATGCTTTACACTACGTAATCTTTGGAAAGGGTCCCGGTGGACTAGCTGTTCCGAATGATGCTGAGGGACACACACCCATGTGGAAGAAGAAATCTATATTTTGGGACCTACCCTACTGGAAAGACCTAGAGGTCCGCTCCTCAATCGACGTGATGCATGTGACGAAGAACCTTTGCGTGAACTTGCTAGGCTTCTTAGGCGTGTATGGGAAGACAAAACATACACCTGAGGCACGGGAGGACCTGCAACGTTTGCACGAAAAAGACGGCATGCCTCCGAAGCAGTATAAAGGTCCTGCCAGCTACGCTCTTACGAAAGAAGAGAAAGAAATCTTCTTTGAATGCCTGCTTAGTATGAAGGTCACGACTGGCTTCTCGTCGAATATAAAGGGAATAATAAATATGCCAGAGAAAAAGTTTCAAAACCTAAAGTCTCATTACTGCCATGTGATTATGACACAACTGCTTCCGGTTGCATTGAGGGGGCTTCTACGGGAAAACTTCTGATTAGCCATTTTGAAGCTATGTGCATTCCTCAATGCAATCTCTCAGAAGGTGATCGATCCAGAAATCGTACCAAGGCTAAGGAGTGATGTGGCGCAATGTCTTGTCAGTTTCGAGCTGGTGTTCCCACCATCCTTCTTCAATATCATGACGCACGTCCTAGTTCATCTAGTCGACGAGATTGTCATCCTGGGGCCCGTATTTCTACACAATATGTTCCCCTTTGAGAGGTTCATGGGAGTCCTAAAGAAATATGTCCGTAACTGCGCTAGGCCAGAAGGAAGCATCTCCATGGGCCATCAAACAAAGGATGTTATCGGGTTTTGTGTTGACTTCATTCCTGGCCTTAAGAAGATAGGTCTCCCTAAATCGCGGTATGAGGGGAGATTGACTGGAAAAGGCACTCTTGGAAGAGACTCAATAATATGCAGGGACGGATATTCTTGGTCTCAAGCAAACTACATAGTTCTACAGAACTCTACCTTGGTGACCCCATATGTCGATGAACACAAGAACAGTCTACGCTCCAAACACCCGGAGCAGTGCGACGACTAGATTACATGTGAACACATCAGTACTTTCAGCAGTTGGTTGGAAACACGTCTCAGAGGTGACAACACTGTTTGTGATGAGTTGTACTTGTTGTCCAGGGGACCATCTTTGACTGTATTGACTTACAAAGGATACGAGATAAATGGGAATACATTTTACACGATCGCCCAAGATCAAAATAGCACCAACCAAAACAGCGGTGTCCGCTTTGATGCAGCAACCGAGAGCGGAAAGGACACATATTATGGTTACATAGTGGACATATGGGAACTTGACTACGGACCTCATTTTAAGGTCCCTTTGTTTAAGTGCAAATGGGTCAATCTGTTAGGCGGCGGGGTACAGGTAGACCCACAGTACGGAATGACAACAGTGGATCTGAAAAATCTTGGGTACACTGACGAACCGTTCGTCCTAGCCAATGATGTGGCACAGGTTATCTATGTGAAGGACATGTCTACCAAACCGAGAAAAAGAAAAGATAAGGAAGCAAATACATCATACGATGAGCCAAAGCACCACATAGTTCTTTCACGAAAAAGGGACATCCTGGGAGTGGACGGCAAGACAGACATGTCTGAAGATTATGAAAAGTTTCATGAAATTCCTCCCTTCAATGTCAAGGCTGACCCAAGCATCCTGATAAACAATGAAGATTATCCATGGTTACGGCGCAATAAGCAAATAACACAAGCGAAGAAAAAGTGAAGACTTTCTCCCGCAACTATTATGATGATACCATGCCAACGTTGTAACACACGAACATGCTACCATTGTCCGTTTTGTACATGCACATGCTATGTGGGTGAAATTATGATACCATGCCAACTTTCAACTTTTTCAGAGTTCATTTGAAATGCTTTCATGTCTTATGGTTCGGCCCTCGTAATACCATGACCATTAGTCCCTGGCCCATGCCAACTTTCAACTTTCAACTTTCTAAAACTAATGGCACTAACAGAAAGTTTATAATTTTGCTCCTCGCCCCTGGCCCATGACCATTAGTCCCGGTTTGTGCCACAAACCGGGACTAAAGGGTTGGTCCTTGTTGCGGGCAGAGTTTAGTCCCACCTTGCCAACCGAAGGGGGCTCACACCGGTTTATAAGCCCTTCCCTCTCTGCCTTGTTGAGCTCCTCTCAAAGTGACAATAGATGCCCTAATAGAGAAAAGTTTAACCTAAATTCATAGTGAATTTCTCTGAAATTCATAGAAATTTACTAGGAATTTAGGTTGAATTTTCTCTATAAGCGCATCTATTCTCCATTTTTTAGTAAGTTAATCACAAACTTGTGATTCAAACAATTTTGAAAGAATTCAAATTTTAACTATTCAAATTTGAAAACTAATGGCACTAACAGAAAGTTTATAATTTTTCTAAAACTAATGGCACTAACAGAAAGTTTATAATTTTGCTAACCTAAAAGCAACCAGAATTAAAAATTAAAGCAAAAAACAAAAGAAAATAAATAATGCAGAAAACAAAACAAAAAAACTGGAAAAAAATAGCAATAATAAGTATTTTGTTGTTAGTAGAAACAAAATAAAATAAATAAAGCAACATAAAGTTTATAATTTTGCTGACCTAAAAGCAAAAGGAATTAAAAAATAAAGCAAAAAACAAAAGAAAATAAATAATACAGAAAACAAAACAAAAAACTGGAAAAAATGAAAATAGCAACAATAAGTATTTTGTTGTAAGTAGAAACAAAATAAAATAAATAAAGCAACAAAGAAAACAAAAAAAACAAAAAAAAGTGTTTTCAAATTTGAAAACTAATGGCACTAACAGAAAGTTTATAATTTTTCTAAAACTAAAAGCAAAAAGAATTAAAAAATAAAGCAAAAAACAAAAGAAAATAAATAATGCAAAAAACAAAACAAAAAACTAGAAAAAAAATTGAATATAGCAACAATAAGTATTTTGTTGTAAGTTGAAATAAAAAAACAAAAAAAAGTGCCACCTACTGGGCACCCACGGCCTGAATACAACTAGAAACCCTACCATGGGCCAGGATTCAGGCCCGCAGGAGGCCCAGTAGGCCCACAGGCACACATTGCACGGTTAGGCCCGGAAGCCTGCTTTAGAGAGGAGCTCGAGAGGGAAGGCGCACCGCACCTTATAAACAGGTGCGGCTCCCTCTCAACTAGCGAGGTGGGACTAAACATTTGGGCGCAGGGCAGCACAAGGCCTTTGGTCCCGGTTGGTGGCACCAACCGGGACTAAAGGGGGCATTGGTCACGGTTCGTGGCACCAACCATGACCAATGCCCCCCTTTAGTCCCGGTTGGTGGCACCAACCGGGACTAAAGGGGGGCATTGGTCACGGTTGGTGCCACGAACCGTGACCAATCCGCCGTCTATATAAGCAAGAATTGTGAAAAATTTCGTTCAGTTCTTCCATCGCGCCCCGACGACGCCGCCAGGCTGCCCCTCTGCGCCTCGCCGTCGCCGTCGTCGCCCTGCCTCCGACGCCGTCTCGCGTCGCCCCGACGCCGTCGCCACCCCGCACCACCTCGACGCCATCGCCGCGCGCCACCCCGCGCCGTCGCGGTCTCTCCGCGCCGCCCCGACGCCGTCGCCGCCTCGCCTCTGCCTCACCGCGCCCCAGCTGCCCCGTGCCGCCGTCGCCTCTGCCTTGCTGTAGTCTGGGCCGGCACCACCCCCCTCTTTCCCCTTTTTTTGCAAACACATATATGTTTTTTTCATGCAGATTATATGTATATGCATGTATGAGTATATGTATGAGTATATGATGATGTATGAGTATATGTATGTGCTGAAAAGATAGATTTTTAGAAAAAATACTATTTTTTCTGTTGATGATATGATGATGTTTTTTTCATATATGCATTTTTTCATATATGTATTAATTTTTTAAGTTGTTAGTAGATATCGATTTTAGGTTAGTGCATTTTATCACTGATTTTAGGTTAGTTGATCGATTTAGTGCATTTTATGTTTGTTGCATTTTAGATTAGTGCATTTGCTAAGTGATATTAAGAAAGGAAGGAAAAGAAGGATAGGAAAGAAGAAAATAAGAAGAGGAAAGAAAGAACAAGAGGAGAGGAAGAAAAGGAGAAATAAATAAGAAGAAAAAAAAGAAGAAAAAGAAGAGGAGAAGAAGAAAGGAATAGTTTCTCTTCTTCTCCACTATTCCTTTCTTCTTCTCCACTATTTTTTCTTCTTTTTTTCTTCGATCTTCTCCTCTAGCTATTCCTTTCTTCGAGGGTTCTATAGGGTCGAGGGATCGAGGGACGAGGGTTCCAGGGTCGTCTAGGAGTCGAGGGTTCCAGGGTCGTCGAGGGTTCGAGGGGTCGAGGATCGCCGAGGGGTCAAGAGAGGTTTCCTAGTGTCAAAATATTGAAGAAATCCATGGCTTTATCATTAGCCGGAAGTAACCAGGGCATGACGAAGTCCTCCAAAGTTATTTTGGAATGGTGTCCCGGATAGGATAATTTTCCTTTTTGTATGAATTTTAGCAAAGGCCTTCCAAATAACGATATTTGGAAGGTTCTTGCTGAACTTTGTACCAAAAAGCGAATTATCTTATCTGGGACTCCGTTCCAAAATAACTTTGGAGAGCTTCGTACCATCATGCACCTGTTACTTTCGCCTAATGATGAATACATGGTTTTGTTGAATCCTTTGACACTAGGCAACCTCCCAACCCCTGGCGATCCTCTTTTTTTTCTTCTTCTTCTCTTCTTCTCTTTTTTTATTCTTCTTCCTCTTTATTTTATCGGAAACGAGGGTCGTCGAGGGTCAGGGTCGTCGAGGGTCAGGGTCGCCGAACAGTAGAGGAAACCCTAAATAGAAAGTATCGTCGGTGTGAGATACATGTGGCCGTCGGTGTCGGACACTACATCCTCGTCCCACAAGTGGCGCGGGCTTCAACTCCCACGTCACTTGTGGGACGTGGATGTAGTGTCCGACACCGACGGCCACATGTATCTCACACCCACGATACTTGCTATTTAGGGTTTCCTCTATCGCTCGGTGACCCTCGACGACCCTCGTTCCCGATAAAAAAGAAGAGGAAGAAGAAGAAAAAAAGAGGAGAAGAAAGAATAGAGGAGTTCTTACTCCTCTATTCTTTCTTCTCCTCTTCTTTTTCTTCTTCCTCTTCTTTTTTTATCCTTGAAGCGTTGTCGAGGCCACCCCAAACCCTAGAGAAGCAGCGTCGAGGCCACTAATTAATATTAGTTCTACGTTTTTGCCACTAATATATCCATCTGTCATGTTTAAATAATAATTGCCATGTTGTCAATATTTGTAGAAACTATGGACACCGCCCGAGACGAAGTACAAGAAGAGTTGTTGGGGGACATAATCGCACGAGGAAGTGATGCCATCTGCTCGTTGTTTATCAACGACACCGATGGTCTGGAAGCAGCTGGCTATGATTATGATGGCTCCGGTGACCTAATGCCGGTGCAAGAAGGAGACCGTGAGGACGGCTCCGGTGACCCAATGCCGGTGCAAGAAGGAGACCGTGATGACGTCTCCGGTGACCGAACCGAGTCCGGCCAGGTATATATATTAGTTAAGCTTATGCTGACTAGCTAATTGATGCATTCATTGTTTTGGTATGTACACATATTAATTAAGTCTTTGTTCTTTTTTCTAGCCCTCCGGATCGAGCACAACTTCGGTAAAGAGACGAGGCCCGAAGAAAAAGTTGAGCTCGGATGAAAAGTTTGAGATCATAGCAATCGTGCCCGACGGCCAACCGATTGAACCCCTCCGGATAAAGAGCAATTAATCAAGTCTTTTGCTCTTAAGAGGATGGCAGAACTATTCAGGAGGTGGAAGAAAGAGCTGAATAAGTTTGTCGAAAATAATGAGACACCAGAATTCAAGGGCAGATATGAGAAGATCAGAGATCACTGGCCCGCATTTTTGGCCCACAAGACATCGGAAAAGAGTAAGAAGATGTCAGCGACAAACAAGCAAAATGCTGTGAAGAAGAAGCATCACCATCGCACGGGGTCAGGTGGCTACCTCGTAGCCCGGCCTAAGTGGGCCAAGACTGAGAATGATCTGGTTGATAAAGGGATCGAACCAGAGACAATTAACTGGCCAGACCATTGCCGGACTTGGTTCTTCGGGGCTGGCGGAACCTTGGACCCTGTAACAGGGAAGTGCATTTGGACGAACGATCAAATGGACATACCAGTCAGGAAGCTTCAGCACTATATCGAAGCAGCGCAGCAAGGGACGTTCTTTCCAGACAGAGAGAACGACGAGCTCACAATGGCCCTCGGGAATCCTGAGCACCCTGGACGGACACGAGGCACGCCAGGCTCCATTCCGTGGAAGGTTGGGTTTCCGGACGCAGGCGGTTACAAATCCCATGAGAGGAGGAAAAAAGTGCAGCAGACCCAAATGCAGGCGCTGCAAGCAAGGGTACAAGCGATAGAGGAACGAGAAGCAAATCGCAGCAAACGTACTACCGAAGCTTCCCCCGAAGCTACCCCGCCATCTCAGCGGAGAAGCAGCGTGGCTTCCACCGAGCTGCTTCAGCCGGAGCATGCCTTGACGGCTCCTGCCAGCTATCCCGTGGATGCTATCACGGAATCTCAAAATTGCCACCTTATGACGCAATGGATGAATTTGAAGGTCAAGGCGGCTGTTGGCTCTGTTTATCCTACTGAACCCGGCGCAACTTTTCACTGCCAGCTGATTCCAGAAGGATATGCTAGGGTGATGGTGGATAAAATAACGGAGGGATTTAAGGACCTCCAGCTTGACCACCCTACCGGTGAAGGGGAGACTAGGCTGGAGTCTGCTCTGAAGACTCCATGCCTATGGCGGAAGGAGCTCATCAACCTTCCGAACTGGACGCCTCCGCCTCCTCCTCCTCCTCCGGCAAGTCAGGGCACTCCGCCTCCTCCACCGCCTCCTCCTCCGGCGAGTCAGGGCACTCCGCCTCCTCCACCGCCTCCTCCTCCGGCGAGTGACGATCAGGGCACTCGACCGGCTCCTTCTCCAGCGTGTGGCGGCACTCCGCCTCCTTCTCCGCCTGTGCCGACGCGCCCGAGCAGCCAGTCTCCTCCTTCTCCGCCTCGTCAACAAGGGCAGAAGAGACCTGCCGCCGCTCCGGCTGCTCCGACGCGTCGTAGTCCTTCTCCTCCGCCTCATAAGCAAGTAAAGAAGACAACCGCTCGGTCTGCTCGGCCGGCGTCTAGCAGTACAGCCAGAGGCGGGAGGACATACAGATTCGGTCCTTCTCTGAAGACTCCAGAGAAGTTACCATACGAGAGGACCCCGGAGGAGAACGCCGAGATCGCACGAACCGAAGTGGATGACTGGTTTCAAGGGTTGAAAGGAAAGAGACATCCACTTCCGGAGGAGAGGTAGATCCGGTGAAAGCGAAGCGCACTTTGGCTGCCCTGACAAAACCACCCAAGTCTCCGCCGAAAGGAAACTATGAGCGCATTATTGGAAAGGAATTTGCCGAAGCGGAGCGGTCGGGAAGTACTGTCAGTGATCAAAGGCTGAAAGAACAACGAGCTGGGAAACAAATTGCCCAGCTCGGCGAACAAGCGAAGCATTCGTGCCCCCCGCTCAAGGTGCCTAGCGACAACGTTGCTAATGATCCGAGGATGGTGCCCGGTTATAGCAATCTTGTCGATTACCTTCCCGACGATGTACATTATGAACCCATGGAGGTGCAGATACAAAGATACGAGTACGGGAAGCCTCTCGTCAAAGATGAAAGATCTCTATCAACGATGATGCAAAGATTGCATGATTGGTACTTGAAAATCTGCAGAGACTCTGGGGGGAGGAGTACTTTGTATGTGAAAGTTAAAAAGGAGCATGACCTCGTTGGAATTGAACTGTTGCCTGTTCCATTTAAGGAGTTCTTTCAATTTTTCAATCAATTGGCCCTCGATAAAACAACGGTCGCCTGCTACTGGCTGTAAGTAGTACTACTTCTCTCATTAAGTCTCTCTATATAGCTCATCTCTTTAATTGCATGTATTTATAATCATCTTCACTATATTATGCGGATTGAAGATCGCCGAATTGAAGAAAAGACAAGTCGGTGATATTGGGTTCATTAACACATATCTCATAGGTGCAACTCAGGTTAAATTTCATGCCGCAGCTACCGAGGCCAACGTTCTACGATCGTTGATAATAAATGAAAACAAAGATATAATACTCTTTCCTTACAACTTCAAGTGAGTGTTACTGTCTTGTGCGTATTCGGTTTCCCTTATATATTAGTCAAGGTTATAGTAATGTAATTGATGAGTTATGCATGCGTGTGCAGTTTCCACTATATTCTCCTAGAGATTAAGCTTGAGCAGGGACTAATAACTGTCTTAGACTCAAGACGAAAAGATCCCCGGGACTATGCAGACATGACTCAAATACTCGAGAAGTAAGTTAAATCGATCATTATCCACCATAGCAGCAACTTTGTTCATTTCCTGATATATCAAGTAATTGTTTTCTTTGTCCGGCAGGGTTTGGAGAAAATTCACCAGAAAAGCTCCGGGACTGCTGAAGGAGCTGCAATTTAGACACCCGAAAGTAAGTACTATAGTAGCATGTTCCGCGCATCTACTAGTCATTCAAGCGCTAGTTTCATCAATATCATTTTGCATTCTTGCTTATCAGTTTGATTGACCTCTATTTCTTATAAAGTGGTTGTGGCAGGAACAAGGGAATGATTTCTGTGGATACTACGTTTGCGAGTCCATCCGCCACACGACCTGTGAGCGGGGCTACACTGACGAATAATATGAAGTACGTAAATAACAACATTCACAATTTTATTTTATTACCATCATTTGTGTTGAGTTTCATTCATATATATATGTATTGACCCCCTTCTTTAAATTAGATGTTTCGGAAGCGGGATGAACTCCTAGCACCAGCTCGCATGCGAGCAATTCAAGAGGAATTGGCGGCATTCTTTCTTGACCACGTGATCCCTGAAGACGGAGAATACTATGTGGACCCTGAGTCCGTATGATTATATTTGTAAGAGATAATTATTGTATATATGTAGCCGGTAGTGTCGGATAGATATAGGGGAACTTGTTGTTCGACCAATCTCTCGGAGAAGGAGAGGTGGTCGATATCACTTTGCTCTGTATGCATATATGTTCATGACGATCTTCTGTTTCCTTCGTTTGCTTACTAGCTAGCTAGCGTGTCTAGTCCTCTCTATACGTATGTATAGTACGTAGCGTCGACCAAGCACGGACATAAGAGAGGACACTTCTCTCTATTAATTATAGCTAGCTAACACAAAATATGAAACACCTAAATTAACCCCCCAAAACCCCCAACCCCCGCCCCTTTAAAAAAAACAAAAACCCCAGCCACAGAAATGCTGACGCGTGGATGCCTATTGGTCCCGGATGGTGCCACCAACCGGGACCAAAGGGTCTCCTGCTTGGGCTCCACGCACAAGCCACGTGGAGGCCCATCTGTCCCGGTTCTGGATTGAACCGGGACTAAAGGGATAGGGCATTAGTACCGACCCTTTAGTCCCGGTTCCAGAACCGGGACAAAAGGCCCTTACGAACCGGGACAACAGGCCCTTTTTCTATCAGTGTATGTACCCTTCTTTATTAGCAAACCGAATGACCAGTGCCATCTGCTCCTTTTTAGATTCATCTCTAGACTCGTCCACCATTATACAAAATTTGCTATTGCCAATTTCTTCTCTAATACTTTTCTGCACTTTCCTGGAAAGTAAACCAAGGATTTCTTGCTGAACGGGGTGTGAGGTGTACTTGGCATTTTGTGGAGCATTTTCCATGACAACATCTCTAACATCCTTGTTATAAGCAGCCAAAAGCTTTACCAACTCAAGAAAATTACCCTGGTTTATGGATCCTGGAGATTCATCGTGGCCTCTAAATGGACAAGCTTGGAATGTTAACCACCGTCCTAATGAAATAACAGACAAGGGACATGTTAGTCTTACATAAATACAAAATATACTAGGTTAATTGTTGAAACAAATAAACTTAGTCTTACCTAATGGAATCAATTGTGACTTTAAGTCTTAACCTTGCAGCTGCAACCTTTTTTGTACATACTTGTACCATCGCCTTGTCAATGTGGTTCAATCTATTTTTCAGATTTTCATAACAACGGGCTGAATAGCTATGAGCTGAGTTGGAATCTTTGCCCATGTGGGTTATAAAAGCACAATCTTTGCCATCATTCACCTTTCTCCAGTTTATAAATCCATCCACTGTGAATGCACTTGAACCACACTTTCCAGTTGGCTTTTTCGTAATGAGGAAACAATAGAGGCAGTATGCACGATGTGTGATAAGTGAGTACTCTAGCCAAGGCCAATCAGTGAAATAACTATACTGGAATCGGCGGCGGTTTTTTGTTGTTCCATTATATGGATACTCTTTCATGTATGGATGAAAAGCGCCCTTAGAAACATAGAATCGACGTGCTTCATCCTGCTTATCGGGATGGAGTTCCCAAATCTGTTGGCGTGTACCAGGATCTCTCACATATTTTGTGCTTCTAGTTCTACCTTCTTCTAAAGTTTCTAGTGGTGCCACAATATTGTGATCATCAGTTTGCATATCAACTAGATTAGGGCTGGAAGTATCATCTACAACAGGTTGCTCCTCCGGTGGATTTGCATTTTCAGTTGCATTAGAGCTAGAAGCAATAGGCTTGGAAAACAAATCTATTGTTGCTGTACTCTTCCTCTTCATCCTTCAGTCATTGGAACATTAAACAAGGAGTGGCATTAGAAAACTATTATGCTACCTTATCAAAGCAGTAAATTAAACTATTATCTCTGTAGAAATTGCGCTAATTCACCAAGATTAACAGTGATTTAGTGACGTACCTTGATTCTGAGTTGAAGTTGATCTGTTGATGTATGTATGGTGCCGATGAAGTACACAAGTAGTTTCTGTCTTATGATTGAATCGCATGCACTGAAGTGTTGGACCACTGCCCTGGGCGACGGCGGCAAAAGCAGTAAGACTGCAAGAGCCTACGGTGAACGAGCGATGGGCGGCGGCGAGCGGGCGGCGGCGTAGGAAGGTACAGAACTAGAAGACTTGATCGCACGAACGAAATTATCGGGAGGATAAGGGTAGATCGATAGCAGGTAATCTCTTTTTTCTGATATATACGTACATCTAGAAATCGAGGCTCGGTTGATGGTTCCACGTTGGGCCTTGGGCAGTTGGGCACTTGGGCTAGAAAGTTTTCATGTCCAACAACAAAAAGATCAGAAGCGGCCTGTACACATGACACCTATACGTAGAAACTACTGGTAATACTAGTACCTACTAACGAAGCGTCATTGGGGGGGGCGAGGCGATGGGGGGGGGTCTGACCCCTGCTCGCACCCCCCTGTCTCCGCCTTTGCCAGCGGTGTTGTTGGGCCATAGGGGGTAGAAACGGATGGGGAGAAGGTGAGGAAGGAGGGGCGAGCCAGGCTAGTGCGGGCAAGGTACGCAATCACAGTTGAGCCGGTAACCAGCGAGGAGATGGTGCCAGTGGGGTGGGCTTGGGGCAATGGCGACGTCCGGATCTGGGCCACGGTGGAGGCGGAGCTGGGGCAGAGGTGTGATATAAGTGTGGAGGCGGGATGTGCCATGACGGGGTAGGCTATAAATTTAGAGGGAAAAGAGAGAAAGGCGTGTGTGGCAAGTGGGTTATTTTTGCTAAGTCCCTTGCCCAAGATGGCTAGTCCCAGACACGGGGATCTCGGCAGAGACAACCTTTCCCGAGAGCGTGACAAATAGAACTTAGCAAAGACCATTTTTTTGTTTTTCCCTTGTTCCATATTTTCTCTTTAAATTGATGTTTCATTTCATTCTCTTATTTTAGTTTCTTTGCTCCTTTTCCTTGGACCTTATGTAGATGGGGGGTCTGCACTGAAGCCTTGAAGTAGGTGCCACTTCAAAGTTGTGTATTAAATTTTCCATCATTGCAAACACTTGGATACCCATATTATGACCCCATGCAAAAGGAAGAATGCTTCTGACACTTCCTCCCATGATTTCATGCGCCAGACTCTCCAACGGGCCCTACGGTGTCTAGCCCAATCTTTTCTTCTGAAGGATCCACTACATGTGACTTTTAGTACTTGTTTATGCTAAAATATGTTATAAGACCAAGAAAACTATAAACAGAGCCAACTGTAACACGTGTTGGGTTGGGTGAACAGAAGGGGGGAGGTTCGTAGTAAATCACAGAATCTTCGTACAGATGGTCTGGTTTGTGAAGGACATGCCACTTCAAAGTTTGGTATTGACTTTTTCCTCGTTACACAAACAATGGATGCACATATTAGGATCCCACGCAAAAGTAGAAGTGTCTCCAACACTTGCTCATGTGATTTCATATGCTCCACTCTCTGGCCGACCCTGTGGCGTCTAGCCATAACTTTTAGCTGGAAGAGGGCACTCGATGTGATTGTTAGTCTTTCGTCATATTGAAATATGTCACAGGATCAGGACAAACCCAAATAGAGGCTAACTCCTACCAGTAGTTGGGTTGGGAGCATCAGAAAGTGGGAGGTGCACATTCAAGCCCTGGGTCTTCCCGCTTGAAGGTCTGGCTTGTGAAGGAGGTGCAAGTTTAATGTTTTGCATGGAATTTTTTCCTCATTGCAAAACCCTTGGATACCCATATTAGGACCCCATGCAAATGAGTGATTTCGATACTATCCCATACAATTTGATATGCCACCCTCTCCTTTGGGCCCCGTGATATCCAGATGTAGCATTTCTTAGGACGGGACCACTCCATGTGACTTTTAGTCTTTTTTATGTTGGAATACGTCATCGGATCATGAGAAACACAAAGAGAGGTCAAATCCTAGCAGGCATTAGGTTGGGGGCACCGGAAGGAGGGATGACCACACTGAATCCTTAAACCTTCCCACGAGATGGTCTGGTTTGTGAAGGAGCTGCCATTTTCCTTATTACACAATTCTGGGATACCCGTATTAAGACCCATGCAAAGGAGGAGTGGTTACAACACTTCCTCGTGCGATTTGAGCCCCCTTTTTGGCAAGCCCCATGGTGTCTAGCCATTGCTTGCCTATGGAAGGGACCACTTCATGTAATTTCAGTCTTTGTTTTTGTTGGAATATATCATATTATCATGAAAAACCCATAGAGAGCCCAACTCCAAATTGGATTTAGGTCTGGGGCACTGGAAGGGGGAAGGTCGCAGTACTGCAAAGCATGCTAGTTGTGGCAGGTGCAAAGCGGGCTGCCGGAGCGGCAGAGGTGGGGAGCTCGCCGAAGATGTCCTCGAAGGCCATGGCGACTGATACCAAGTTAGAGAGATGATTGCCTCCCTGCACTATTGTTCTGTTGATGTGAGAGGTACATGTTACATATACACAGAGGTCCAACGTCTCCCGTGACTATAGTCACGCAGGCCATAATCGTGGAGAGTTGTTTTTTTTTTTTGCGGGGGAGTGGAGAGTTGGTTGAGATCCTGTAAACTAGGAAAGGACTACAACAGATACATATGATACATGCAGTGTATAAGGAAAGGACTGTCACGTTTGACAATTCTCCTTGGAACTAGGATGGTAAAGCACGGCCATGCCCAATGCACACACCAGCCATGCCTTGGGCACCTGCACGCACGCATGCTCCATAGACAGATATGTGTACACCGTGCCTGGGCCACACACACACACACACACACACACACAAACACACACACACACACAAGCTGGCCCTTGTCACACACGCATGGGCACACATGCCTCACACAGGCGCTCTCAACCATGGCCGTGCACACGCGGATGCAGACGTCCAGCGATGCACTATGCACGGTTGCACATCAAACATGACCATGCGTACAAAGAGTCTACACGAGATTACACTGCTGTGTGCCTAGATGAGCCGCCAGTGGTAGCAGGGGTGGAGCCAGGATTTGAACATGAAGGGGGCGAGACAGATAATAATCATTCCAAATTATACACCACACAAGAATATAGTCTCAATAGTAGAATTGATATGAGTGCATGACAACATATGTTTAGCAAAAAAAAGAAGTTACATATCTATCAACTGAAATTCAGCTCTACGAGTACCATCGTAAAAAATGTGGATAATCTCATCAGATGTGACTTTTGCAGCTATAGCATTTCCAATGTAGACAATCATGTAATGTTGAAGAAAGTCATCACCCATTTTGCCTCGAACACGCGTCTTCACTAGTTTCATAGCAGAAAAGGCTCGCTCAGTGGTTGCCGTTGAAACTGGAAGAGTAATAACCAACTGCAATAGTCTATCAACAATGGAATAGTCCTGAACTTTACCAGTTTTGAACAAACCAACAGTCAAATCAGCAAGTGAATGCAAGCATTTTAGGTCTGGATGTGAGCGAACATCCATTCTGAAATGGATAAGTTGAGACTCTAACCGAGCCAAGTCTTGGTTAGAAAAATCAGCAGGATAAAAGTTTTCTGCTAGAGTGCATATCTTTGTCACATCAAATGTGTCATGCAGTGGATTCAAGGATACACAAAGCCTCAATAGCTTAGTGCTTTGAACGCTGAACCGGTCATTTAGCTCGACCAACTGTTGATCTATGGCAACATTGAATACATCTGCTTTATAGTGGTGAAGTGTTGTGGTGTTGTCATGCTTGTTTCGAGATTTAGTCATATCAACGTACCTACAAATGGCAACATATATTAGATTAAAATACTTGTGATGATTAATATTCCAATCTAGATATAGGAAAAGAGACATACTTGGAACTAAAATCGGGGGTGTCAATATCATGCTTCAGACAAAAAGATTTAACCTCTTTTAGAAGTGGTTCCCAACCATCTTCTCTTAGTTCAGCAAGTAGAAACTTTGTGTTTGCAACACAATCTAATGCGTTTAAAATATCCAGAGACTTCCTTCGGAGCATTTGACATAAAACATCTGTGATCTTCATAATTTTCTCCATGAGGTGCATAATGAATACAAAATCAAAAGAGATAATCATCTTTAGGGCGCCCACTGCATCTCCATGAGAATATCTTGTGACTGAACGATCATTTTCTACACTTCGTAGAATTGCAATCGTAGCAGCAAACATCTTCCTCAAGCTATTAATTGATTTGAAGTGAGAACTCCACCTCGTGTCTCCCGGCCTCTGTAAAGAGCCTATTTGATTTGCCCCTTTTCCCGTATCAAGCTCACCCAATTCAATGCCACGTGCAATTTCAGCAGCTTGATTAGCTAATAACTCATCATTCCGTTTAGACGACGCACTAACAACATTTATCACAAAATTTGCATGCTGAAAAAAATTATGCACCTCGTGTACCTCTCGTGATGCTGCAACAAGAGACAATTGGAGTTGATGAGCCATGCAGTGCACATAATAAGCATATGGGCACTCATTTAATATTAGAGCTTTCAATCCATTCCATTCCCCTCGCATGTTACTTGCGCCGTCGTATCCTTGACCTCTAATATCTTGTACATTCAAGTTATTATCTTCTAAGACAGTACAAATTGCCTCCTTGAGAGTCAATGCAGCAGTGTCACTAACATGTATGATGTCAAGGAAGCGCTCATCTATCACTAGTAGAAAACAGGGCTTTGGTCCAGGCCGGGTCAGCCCATTAGTCCTGGTTCAGTCCAGAACCGGGACCAATGTGGGCATTGGTCCAGGTTCGTGAGCCCAGGGGGCCGGCCGGGCCACGTGGGCCATTGGTCCCGGTTCATCTGGACCTTTTGGTCCCGGTTGGTGGGATGAACCAGGACCAATGGGCCTCGCTTCTGGCCCACCACCATTGGTCCCGGTTGGTGGCTTGAACCGGGACCAAAGGCTTCCCTTTAGTCCCGGCTCATGTCACCAACCGGGACCAATGAGGTGCCTATATATACCCCTCGCTCGCGAGCAGAGCACCCCAGTGCTCTGTTTTTCTCTGGCCGAGGGGGAGAGGGCTTGGTGGTGCTCTAGCTCACCTCCTATGCACACAAGGTGTTCGATGGAATGCCCGAGCCACACTACTTAAGTTTTCTCCTCTCCAAGCTCGACCTCCAAGCTCCATTTTCCATAATATTTGTCTAGGTTTAGCGGTCCGTCACGCCCCGTCCCCGTCTTCACCGCCGTCGATCACCCGCGCCGAGCTCATCGCCGGCACCACCGTGGTGAGCCTCTTGTTCTTATCTTCTTTCCGAAAGGAAAAATATTCTTACTTGTATGTTTACATAGATACTTGTATTATTTTCTTACTTCTATTATTGCATCTTATATAGTGCGATGGTTTTGGTATCGCCCCCGTCGGCCCTCGTCCTGTCTATGATTCGGATGTGGTATATATATTATCTTTATAACTATTGGTTCATTTATTGTTTATGAAAATTATGCCGACCAACGTGACATAGATTTTATTTATGTAGGATGTATGTGAATCGGAAATGGCAACCGACCCTATTGTCGAGAGGTTAAATTTAGTTGAAGAAGAAAACAATTTGTTGAAGCAAAAAATATAAAAAAATTGAGGAGGAGAAGATGATATTGGAGTTGCATGTTGCGGATGTCGTCGATGATCACAAGATCAAGATGGATGCAATGCGCTTGAAGATTAGAAATATTAGAAAATATGCCATTCATACCGAGGCTTGGTATCATTATGCTGTTGGATCAATTGTTACCTTGGTTGCGATTATGATCGCATTTGTTTTCGCATTGAAATGTTTTACATAGTTTCAATGTATGGTTTAATTAATTAGATGCTCTGGAGAGCTATATGTTGTTAGATGAGAACTATGTATGCACTTTGGTTTTAATGTGATGATGAACTTCTATTAATTTGGACACTTAATTATATATAATGCACGCAGATGAACCAGCAATGGATGTACGGTGACAGACACACCCGCAAGTACATTAAGGGCGTGCATGAGTTTCTCGATGCGGCTGAGGCAAAAAGCAGAATGGTTTTATGTGTTGTCCATGCACTGAATGTGGGAATACGAGGTCTTACTCTAACCGGAAAATCCTTCACTCCCACCTGCTTTACAAGGGTTTCATGCCACACTATAATGTTTGGACGAGGCACGGAGAAATAGGGGTTATGATGGAAGACTGCGAAGACGAAGAGTACGATGACAACTATGTGCCCCCTGAATACGGTGATGCTGCAACGGGGGGAGCTGGTGAAGATCAAGAGGAATCAGACGATGTGCCCAATGATGCTGCAACGGGTGAAGCTGTTGAAGATCAAGAGGAACCAGACGATGTGCCCGATGATGATGATCTCCGCCGGGTCATTGTCGATGCAAGGACGCAATGCGAAAGTCAAAAGGAGAAGCTGAAGTTCGATCGCATGTTAGAGGATCACAAAAAAGGGTTATACCCCAATTGCGAAGATGGCAACACAAAGCTCGGTACCGTACTGGAATTGCTGCAGTGGAAGGCAGAGAATGCTGTGGCTGACAAAGGATTTGAGAAGCTACTGAAAATATTGAAGAAGAAGCTTCCAAAGGATAACGAATTGCCCGACAGTACATACGCAGCAAAGAAGGTCGTATGCCCTCTAGGATTGGAGGTGGAGAAGATACATGCATGCCCTAATGACTGCATCCTCTACCGCGGTGCATACAAGGATCTGAACGCATGCCCGGTATGCGGTGCATTGCGGTATAAGATCAGACGAGATGACCCTGGTGATGTTGACGGCGAGCCCCCCAGGAAGAGGGTTCCTACGAAGGTGATGTGGTATGCTCCTATAATACCACGGTTGAAACGTTTGTTCTGAAACGAAGAGCATGCCAAGTTGATGCGATGGCACAGTGAGAACCGAAAGAAAGATGGGAAGTTGAGAGCACCCGCTGACGGGTCGCAGTGGAGAAAAATCGAGAGAAAGTACTGGGATGAGTTTGCAAAGGACCCAAGGAATGTATGGTTTGCTTTAAGCGCGGATGGCATTAATTCTTTCAGGGAGTAGAGCAGCAATCACAGCACCTGGCCCGTGACTCTATGTATGTATAACCTTCCACCTTGGATGTGCATGAAGCAGAAGTTCATTATGATGCCAGTTCTCATCCAAGGCCCTAAGCAACCCGGCAACGAAATTGATGTTTACCTAAGGCCATTAGTTGAAGAACTTTTACAGTTGTGGAATGGAAATGGTGTACGTACGTGGGATGAGCACAGACAGGAGGAATTTAACCTTAAGGTGTTGCTGTTCGTGACCATCAACGATTGGCCCGCTCTCAGTAACCTTTCAGGACAGACAAACAAAGGATACCACGCATGCACGCACTGTTTAGATGACACTGAAAGTATATACCTGGACAAATGCAGGAAGAATGTGTACCTGGGCCATCGTCGATTTTTTCCGACCAACCATCAATGTCGAAAGAAAGGCAAGCATTTCAAAGGCGAGGCAGATCACCGGAAGAAGCCCGCCATGCGCACCGGTGATCACGTGCTTGCTATGGTCAATGCTTTACACTACGTAATCTTTGGAAAGGGTCCCGGTGGACTAGCTGTTCCGAATGATGCTGAGGGACACACACCCATGTGGAAGAAGAAATCTATATTTTGGGACCTACCCTACTGGAAAGACCTAGAGGTCCGCTCCTCAATCGACGTGATGCACGTGACGAAGAACCTTTGCGTGAACTTGCTAGGCTTCTTGGGCGTGTATGGGAAGACAAAACATACACCTGAGGCACGGGAGGACCTGCAACGTTTGCACGAAAAAGACGGCATGCCTCCGAAGCAGTATAAAGGTCCTGCCAGCTACGCTCTTACGAAAGAAGAGAAAGAAATCTTCTTTGAATGCCTGCTTAGTATGAAGGTCATGACTGGCTTCTCGTCGAATATAAAGGGAATAATAAATATGCCAGAGAAAAAGTTTCAAAACCTAAAGTCTCATTACTGCCATGTGATTATGACACAACTGCTTCCGGTTGCATTGAGGGGGCTTCTACGGGAAAACTTCTGATTAGCCATTTTGAAGCTATGTGCATTCCTCAATGCAATCTCTCAGAAGGTGATCGATCCAGAAATCGTACCAAGGCTAAGGAGTGATGTGGCGCAATGTCTTGTCAGTTTCGAGCTGGTGTTCCCACCATCCTTCTTCAATATCATGACGCACGTCCTAGTTCATCTAGTCGACGAGATTGTCATCCTGGGGCCCGTATTTCTACACAATATGTTCCCCTTTGAGAGGTTCATGGGAGTCCTAAAGAAATATGTCCGTAACTGCGCTAGGCCAGAAGGAAGCATCTCCATGGGCCATCAAACAAAGGATGTTATCGGGTTTTGTGTTGACTTCATTCCTGGCCTTAAGAAGATAGGTCTCCCTAAATCGCGGTATGAGGGGAGACTGACTGGAAAAGGCACTCTTGGAAGAGACTCAATAATATGCAGGGACGGATATTCTTGGTCTCAAGCAAACTACATAGTTCTACAGAACTCTACCTTGGTGACCCCATATGTCGATGAACACAAGAACAGTCTACGCTCCAAACATCTGGAGCAGTGCGACGACTAGATTACATGTGAACACATCAGTACTTTCAGCAGTTGGTTGGAAACACGTCTCAGAGGTGACAACACTGTTTGTGATGAGTTGTACTTGTTGTCCAGGGGACCATCTTTGACTGTATTGACTTACAAAGGATACGAGATAAATGGGAATACATTTTACACGATCGCCCAAGATCAAAATAGCACCAACCAAAACAGCGGTGTCCGCTTTGATGCAGCAACCGAGAGCGGAAAGGACACATATTATGGTTACATAGTGGACATATGGGAACTTGACTACGGACCTCATTTTAAGGTCCCTTTGTTTAAGTGCAAATGGGTCAATCTGTTAGGCGGCGGGGTACAGGTAGACCCACAGTACGGAATGACAACAGTGGATCTGAAAAATCTTGGGTACACTGACGAACCGTTCGTCCTAGCCAATGATGTGGCACAGGTTATCTATGTGAAGGACATGTCTACCAAACCGAGAAAAAGAAAAGATAAGGAAGCAAATACATCATACGATGAGCCAAAGCACCACATAGTTCTTTCACGAAAAAGGGACATCCTGGGAGTGGACGGCAAGACAGACATGTCTGAAGATTATGAAAAGTTTCATGAAATTCCTCCCTTCAATGTCAAGGCTGACCCAAGCATCCTAATAAACAATGAAGATTATCCATGGTTACGGCGCAATAAGCAAATGACACAAGCGAAGAAAAAGTGAAGACTTTCTCCCGCAACTATTATGATGATACCATGCCAACTTTGTAACACACGGACATGCTACCATTGTCCGTTTTGTACATGCACATGCTATGTGGGTGAAATTATGATACCATGCCAACTTTCAACTTTTTCAGAGTTCATTTGAAATGCTTTCATGTCTTATGGTTCGGCCCTCGTAATACCATGACCATTAGTCCCTGGCCCATGCCAACTTTCAACTTTCAACTTTCTAAAACTAATGGCACTAACAGAAAGTTTATAATTTTGCTCCTCGCCCCTGGCCCATGACCATTAGTCCCGGTTTGTGCCACAAACCGGGACTAAAGGGTTGGTCCTTGTTGCGGGCAGAGTTTAGTCCCACCTTGCCAACCGAAGGGGGATCACACCGGTTTATAAGCCCTTCCCTCTCTGCCTTGTTGAGCTCCTCTCAAAGTGAAAATAGATGCCCTAATAGAGAAAAGTTTAACCTAAATTCATAGTGAATTTCTCTGAAATTCATAGAAATTTACTAGGAATTTAGGTTGAATTTTCTCTATAAGCGCATCTATTCTCATTTTTTTAGTAAGTTAATCACAAACTTGTGATTCAAACAATTTTGAAAGAATTCAAATTTTAACTATTCAAATTTGAAAACTAATGGCACTAACAGAAAGTTTATAATTTTTCTAAAACTAATGGCACTAACAGAAAGTTTATAATTTTGCTAACCTAAAAGCAACCAGAATTAAAAATTAAAGCAAAAAACAAAAGAAAATAAATAATGCAGAAAACAAAACAAAAAAACTGGAAAAAAATAGCAATAATAAGTATTTTGTTGTAAGTAGAAACAAAATAAAATAAATAAAGCAACAGAAAGTTTATAATTTTGCTGACCTAAAAGCAAAAGGAATTAAAAAATAAAGCAAAAAACAAAAGAAAATAAATAATACAGAAAACAAAACAAAAAACTGGAAAAAAAATGAAAATAGCAACAATAAGTATTTTGTTGTAAGTAGAAACAAAATAAAATAAATAAAGCAACAAAGAAAACAAAAAAAACAAAAAAAAGTGTTTTCAAATTTGAAAACTAATGGCACTAACAGAAAGTTTATAATTTTTCTAAAACTAAAAGCAAAAAGAATATAGCAACAATAAGTATTTTGTTGTAAGTTGAAATAAAAAAACAAAAAAAAGTGCCACCTACTGGGCACCCACGGCCTGAATACAACTAGAAACCCTACCATGGGCCAGGATTCAGGCCCGCAGGAGGCCCAGTAGGCCCACAGGCACACATTGCACGGTTAGGCCCGGAAGCCTGCTTTAGAGAGGAGCTCGAGAGGGAAGGCGCACCGCACCTTATAAACAGGTGCGGCTCCCTCTCAACTAGCGAGGTGGGACTAAACATTTGGGCGCGGGGCAGCACAAGGCCTTTGGTCCCGGTTGGTGGCACCAACCGGGACTAAAGGGGGCATTGGTCACGGTTCGTGGCACCAACCATGACCAATGCCCCCCTTTAGTCCCGGTTGGTGGCACCAACCGGGACTAAAGGGGGGCATTGGTCACGGTTGGTGCCACGAACCGTGACCAATCCGCCGTCTATATAAGCAAGACTTGTGAAAAATTTCGTTCAGTTCTTCCATCGCGCCCCGACGACGCCGCCAGGCTGCCCCTCTGCGCCTCGCCGTCGCCGTCGTCGCCCTGCCTCCGACGCCGTCTCGCGTCGCCCCGACGCCGTCGCCACCCCGCGCCGCCTCGACGCCATCGCCGCGCGCCACCCCGCGCCGTCGCGGTCTCTCCGCGCCGCCCCGACGCCGTCGCGCCCCGACGCCGTCGCCGCCTCGCCTCTGCCTCGCCGCGCCCCAGCTGCCCCGTGCCGCCGTCGCCTCTGCCTTGCTGTAGTCTGGGCCGGCACCACCCCCCTCTTTCCCCTTTTTTTGCAAACACTTATATGTTTTTTTCCTGCAGATTATATGTATATGCATGTATGAGTATATGTATGAGTATATGATGATGTATGAGTATATGTATGTGCTGAAAAGATAGATTTTTAGAAAAAATACTATTTTTTCTGTTGATGATATGATGATGTTTTTTTCATATATGCATTTTTTCATATATGTATTAATTTTTTAAGTTGTTAGTAGATATCGATTTTAGGTTAGTGCATTTTATCACTGATTTTAGGTTAGTTGATCGATTTAGTGCATTTTATGTTTGTTGCATTTTAGGTTAGTGCATTTGCTAAGTGATATTAAGAAAGGAAGGAAAAGAAGGATAGGAAAGAAGAAAATAAGAAGAGGAAAGAAAGAACAAGAGGAGAGGAAGAAAAGGAGAAATAAATAAGAAGAAAAAAAAGAAGAAAAAGAAGAGGAGAAGAAGAAAGGAATAGTGGAGAAGAAGAGAAAATAGAATATTCTATTTTCTCTTCTTCTCCACTATTCCTTTCTCCTTCTCCACTATTCCTTTCTTCTTCTCCACTATTTTTTATTCTTTTTTTCTTCGATCTTCTCCTCTAGCTATTCCTTTCTTCGAGGGTTCTATAGGGTCGAGGGATCGAGGGTCGAGGGTTCCAGGGTCGTCTAGGAGTCGAGGGTTCCAGGGTCGTCGAGGGTTCGAGGGGTCGAGGATCGCCGAGGGGTCGAGAGAGGTTTCCTAGTGTCAAAGTATTGAAGAAATCCATGGCTTCATCATTAGCCGGAAGTAACCAGGGCATGACGAAGTCCTCCAAAGTTATTTTGGAATGGTGTCCCGGATAGGATAATTTTCCTTTTTGTATGAATTTCAGCAAAGGCCTTCCAAATAACGATATTTGGAAGGTTCTTGCTGAACTTTGTACCAAAAAGCGAATTATCTTATCTGGGACTCCGTTCCAAAATAACTTTGGAGAGCTTCGTACCATCATGCACCTGTTACTTTCGCCTAATGATGAATACATGGTTTTGTTGAATCCTTTGACACTAGGCAACCTCCCAACCCCTGGCGATCCTCTCGAACATGAGAGGAAGAAGAGGATAAAAAAAGAAGAGGAAGAAGAAAAAAAAAGAGGAGAAGAAAGAATAGAGGAGTTCTTCTCCTCTTTTTTTTCTTCTTCTTCTCTTCTTCTCTTTTTTTATTCTTCTTCCTCTTTATTTTATCGGAAACGAGGGTCGTCGAGGGTCAGGGTCGTCGAGGGTCAGGGTCGTCGAGGGTCAGGGTCGCCGAGCAGTAGAGGAAACCCTAAATAGAAAGTATCGTCGATGTGAGATACATGTGGCCGTCGGTGTCAGACACTACATCCTCGTCCCACAAGTGGCGCGGGCTTCAACTCCCACGTCACTTGTGGGACGTGGATGTAGTGTCCGACACCGACGGCCACATGTATCTCACACCCACGATACTTGCTATTTAGGGTTTCCTCTATCGCTCGGTGACCCTCGACGACCCTCGTTCCCGATAAAAAAGAAGAGGAAGAAGAAGAAAAAAAGAGGAGAAGAAAGAATAGAGGAGTTCTTACTCCTCTATTCTTTCTTCTCCTCTTTTTTTTCTTCTTCCTCTTCTTTTTTTATCCTTGAAGCGTTGTCGAGGCCACCCCAAACCCTAGAGAAGCAGCGTCGAGGCCACTAATTAATATTAGTTCTACGTTTTTGCCACTAATATATCCATCTGTCATGTTTAAATAATAATTGCCATGTTGTCAATATTTGTAGAAACTATGGACACCGCCCGAGACGAAGTACAAGAAGAGTTGTTGGGGGACATAATCGCACGAGGAAGTGATGCCATCTGCTCGTTGTTTATCAACGACACCGATGGTCTGGAAGCAGCTGGCTATGATTATGATGGCTCCGGTGACCTAATGCCGGTGCAAGAAGGAGACCGTGAGGACGGCTCCGGTGACCCAATGCCGGTGCAAGAAGGAGACCGTGATGACGTCTCCGGTGACCGAACCGAGTCCGGCCAGGTATATATATTAGTTAAGCTTATGCTGACTAGCTAATTGATGCATTCATTGTTTTGGTATGTACACATATTAATTAAGTCTTTGTTCTTTTTTCTAGCCCTCCGGATCGAGCACAACTTCGGTAAAGAGACGAGGCCCGAAGAAAAAGTTGAGCTCGGATGAAAAGTTTGAGATCATAGCAATCGTGCCCGACGGCCAACCGATTGAACCCCTCCGGATAAAGAGCGCATTTGTTACTCAGTGCGGGGTTTTGGTTAGGAACAAGATCCCGATCAGCATCCAGCAATGGTTTAAGCTGGCTACAGAAGACCCTGAGGTGTCTTATGTCAATGATATGCAGAAAAATGATCTTTGGACTGAGCTGAAGTCAAATTTCACCCTACCGCCAGAGGATAATCCAGAGAAGCCAGTTAAAGAGCAATTAATCAAGTCTTTTGCTCTTAAGAGGATGGCAGAACTATTCAGGAGGTGGAAGAAAGAGCTGAATAAGTTTGTCGAAAATAATGAGACACCAGAATTTAAGGGCAGATATGAGAAGATCAGAGATCACTGGCCCGCATTTGTGGCCCACAAGACATCGGAAAAGAGTAAGAAGATGTCAGCGACAAACAAGCAAAATGCTGTGAAGAAGAAGCATCACCATCGCACGGGGTCAGGTGGCTACCTCGTAGCCCGGCCTAAGTGGGCCAAGACTGAGAATGATCTGGTTGATAAAGGGATCGAACCAGAGACAATTAACTGGCCAGACCATTGCCGGACTTGGTTCTTCGGGGCTGGCGGAACCTTGGACCCTGTAACAGGGAAGTGCATTTGGACGAACGATCAAATGGACATACCAGTCAGGAAGCTTCAGCACTATATCGAAGCAGCGCAGCAAGGGACGTTCTTTCCAGACAGAGAGAACGACGAGCTCACAATGGCCCTCGGGAATCCTGAGCACCCTGGACGGACACGAGGCACGCCAGGCTCCATTCCGTGGAAGGTTGGGTTTCCGGACGCAGGCGGTTACAAATCCCATGAGAGGAGGAAAAAAGTGCAGCAGACCCAAATGCAGGCGCTGCAAGCAAGGGTACAAGCGATAGAGGAACGAGAAGCAAATCGCAGCAAACGTACTACCGAAGCTTCCCCCGAAGCTACCCCGCCATCTCAGCGGAGAAGCAGCGTGGCTTCCACCGAGCTGCTTCAGCCGGAGCATGCCTTGACGGCTCCTGCCAGCTATCCCGTGGATGCTATCACGGAATCTCAAAATTGCCACCTTATGACGCAATGGATGAATTTGAAGGTCAAGGCGGCTGTTGGCTCTGTTTATCCTACTGAACCCGGCGCAACTTTTCACTGCCAGCTGATTCCAGAAGGATATGCTAGGGTGATGGTGGATAAAATAACGGAGGGATTTAAGGACCTCCAGCTTGACCACCCTACCGGTGAAGGGGAGACTAGGCTGGAGTCTGCTCTGAAGACTCCATGCCTATGGCGGAAGGAGCTCATCAACCTTCCGAACTGGACGCCTCCGCCTCCTCCTCCTCCTCCGGCAAGTCAGGGCACTCCGCCTCCTCCACCGCCTCCTCCTCCGGCGAGTCAGGGTACTCCGCCTCCTCCACCGCCTCCTCCTCCGGCGAGTGACGATCAGGGCACTCGACCGGCTCCTTCTCCAGCGTGTGGCGGCACTCCGCCTCCTTCTCCGCCTGTGCCGACGCGCCCGAGCAGCCAGTCTCCTCCTTCTCCGCCTCGTCAGCAAGGGCAGAAGAGACCTGCCGCTGCTCCGGCTACTCCGACGCGTCGTAGTCCTTCTCCTCCGCCTCATAAGCAAGTAAAGAAGACAACCGCTCTGTCTGCTCGGCCGGCGTCTAGCAGTACAGCCAGAGGCGGGAGGACATACAGATTCGGTCCTTCTCTGAAGACTCCAGAGAAGTTACCATACGAGAGGACCCCGGAGGAGAACGCCGAGATCGCACGAACCGAAGTGGATGACTGGTTTCAAGGGTTGAAAGGAAAGAGACATCCACTTCCGGAGGAGAGGTAGATCCGGTGAAAGCGAAGCGCACTTTGGCTGCCCTGACAAAACCACCCAAGTCTCCGCCGAAAGGAAACTATGAGCGCATTATTGGAAAGGAATTTGCCGAAGCGGAGCGGTCGGGAAGTACTGTCAGTGATCAAAGGCTGAAAGAACAACGAGCTGGGAAACAAATTGCCCAGCTCGGCGAACAAGCGAAGCATTCGTGCCCCCCGCTCAAGGTGCCTAGCGACAACGTCGCTAATGATCCGAGGATGGTGCCCGGTTATAGCAATCTTGTCGATTACCTTCCCGACGATGTACATTATGAACCCATGGAGGTGCAGATACAAAGATACGAGTACGGGAAGCCTCTCGTCAAATATGAAAGATCTCTATCAACGATGATGCGAAGATTGCATGATTGGTACTTGAAAATCTGCAGAGACTCTGGGGGGAGGAGTACTTTGTATGTGAAAGTTAAAAAGGAGCATGACCTCGTTGGAATTGAACTGTTGCCTGTTCCATTTAAGGAGTTCTTTCAATTTTTCAATCAATTGGCCCTCGATAAAACAACGGTCGCCTGCTACTGTCTGTAAGTAGTACTACTTCTCTCATTAAGTCTCTCTATATAGCTCAGCTCTTTCATTGCATGTATTTATAATCATCTTCACTATATTATGCGGATTAAAGATCGCCGAATTGAAGAAAAGACAAGTCGGTGATATTGGGTTCATTAACACATATCTCATAGGTGCAACTCAGGTTAAATTTCATGCCGCAGCTACCGAGGCCAACGTTCTACGATCGTTGATAATAAATGAAAACAAAGATATAATACTCTTTCCTTACAACTTCAAGTGAGTGTTACTGTCTTGTGCGTATTCGGTTTCCCTTATATATTAGTCAAGGTTATAGTAATGTAATTGATGAGTTATGCATGCGTGTGCAGTTTCCACTATATTCTCCTAGAGATTAAGCTTGAGCAGGGACTAATAACTGTCTTAGACTCAAGACGAAAAGATCCCCGGGACTATGCAGACATGACTCAAATACTCGAGAAGTAAGTTAAATCGATCATTATCCACCATAGCAGCAACTTTGTTCATTTCCTGATATATCAAGTAATTATTTTCTTTGTCCGGCAGGGTTTGGAGAAAATTCACCAGAAAAGCTCCGGGACTGCTGAAGGAGCTGCAATTTAGACACCCGAAAGTAAGTACTATAGTAGCATGTTCCGCGCATCTACTAGTCATTCAAGCGCTAGTTTCATCAATATCATTTTGCATTCTTGCTTATCAGTTTGATTGACCTCTATTTCTTATAAAGTGGTTGTGGCAGGAACAAGGGAATGATTTCTGTGGATACTACGTTTGCGAGTCCATCCGCCACACGACCTGTGAGCGGGGCTACACTGACGAATAATATGAAGTACGTAAATAACAACATTCACAATTTTATTTTATTACCATCATTTGTGTTGAGTTTCATTCATATATATATATGTATTGACCCCCTTCTTTAAATTAGATGTTTCGGAAGCGGGATGAACTCCTAGCACCAGCTCGCATGCGAGCAATTCAAGAGGAATTGGCGGCATTCTTTCTTGACCACGTGATCCCTGAAGACGGAGAATACTATGTGGACCCTGAGTCCGTATGATTATATTTGTAAGAGATAATTATTGTATATATGTAGCCGGTAGTGTCGGATAGATATAGGGGAACTTGTTGTTCGACCAATCTCTCGGAGAAGGAGAGGTGGTCGATATCACTTTGCTCTGTATGCATATATGTTCATGACGATCTTCTGTTTCCTTCGTTTGCTTACTAGCTAGCTAGCGTGTCTAGTCCTCTCTATACGTATGTATAGTACGTAGCGTCGACCAAGCACGGACATAAGAGAGGACACTTCTCTCTATTAATTATAGCTAGCTAACACAATATATGAAACACCTAAATTAACCCCCCAAAACCCCCAACCCCCCCCCTTAAAAAAAACAAAAACCCCAGCCACAGAAATGCTGATGCGTGGATGCCTATTGGTCCCGGATGGTGCCACCAACCGGGACCAAAGGGTCTCCTGCTTGGGCTCCATGCACAAGCCACGTGGAGGCCCATCTGTCCCGGTTCTGGATTGAACCGGGACTAAAGGGATAGGGCATTAGTACCGACCCTTTAGTCCCGGTTCCAGAACCAGGACAAAAGGCCCTTACGAACCGGGACAACAGGCCCTTTTTCTACCAGTGTATGTACCCTTCTTTATTAGCAAACCGAATGACCAGTGCCATCTGCTCCTTTTTAGATTCATCTCTAGACTCGTCCACCATTATACAAAATTTGCTATTGCCAATTTCTTCTCTAATACTTTTCTGCACTTTCCTGGAAAGTAAACCAAGGATTTCTTGCTGAACGGGGTGTGAGGTGTACTTGGCATTTTGTGGAGCATTTTCCATGACAACATCTCTAACATCCTTGTTATAAGCAGCCAAAAGCTTTACCAACTCAAGAAAATTACCCTGGTTTATGGATCCTGGAGATTCATCGTGGCCTCTAAATGGACAAGCTTGGAATGTTAACCACCGTCCTAATGAAATAACAGACAAGGGACATGTTAGTCTTACATAAATACAAAATATACTAGGTTAATTGTTGAAACAAATAAACTTAGTCTTACCTAATGGAATCAATTGTGACTTTAAGTCTTAACCTTGCAGCTGCAACCTTTTTTGTACATACTTGTACCATCGCCTTGTCAATGTGGTTCAATCTATTTTTCAGATTTTCATAACAACGGGCTGAATAGCTATGAGCTGAGTTGGAATCTTTGCCCATGTGGGTTATAAAAGCACAATCTTTGCCATCATTCACCTTTCTCCAGTTTATAAATCCATCCACTATGAATGCACTTGAACCACACTTTCCAGTTGGCTTTTTCGTAAAGAGGAAACAATAGAGGCAGTATGCACGATGTGTGACAAGTGAATACTCTAGCCAAGGCCAATCAGTGAAATAACTATACTGGAATCGGCGGCGGTTTTTTGTTGTTCCATTATTTGGATACTCTTTCATGTATGGATGAAAAGCGCCCTTAGAAACATAGAATCGACGTGCTTCATCCTGCTTATCGGGATGGAGTTCCCAAATCTGTTGGCGTGTACCAGGATCTCTCACATATTTTGTGCTTCTAGTTCTACCTTCTTCTAAAGTTTCTAGTGGTGCCACAATATTGTGATCATCAGTTTGCATATCAACTAGATTAGGGCTGGAAGTATCATCTACAACAGGTTGCTCCTCCGGTGGATTTGCATTTTCAGTTGCATTAGAGCTAGAAGCAATAGGCTTGAAAAACAAATCTATTGTTGCTGTACTCTTCCTCTTCATCCTTCAGTCATTGGAACATTAAACAAGGAGTGGCATTAGAAAACTATTATGCTACCTTATCAAAGCAGTAAATTAAACTATTATCTCTGTAGAAATTGCACTAATTCACCAAGATTAACAGTGATTTAGTGACGTACCTTGATTCTGAGTTGAAGTTGATCTGTTGATGTATGTATGGTGCCGATGAAGTACACAAGTAGTTTCTGTCTTATGATTGAATCACATGCACTGAAGTGTTGGACCACTGCCCTGGGCGACGGCGGCAAAAGCAGTAAGACTGCAAGAGCCTACGGTGAACGAGCGATGGGCGGCGGCGAGCGGGCGGCGGCGTAGGAAGGTACAGAACTAGAAGACTTGATCGCACGAACGAAATTATCGGGAGGATAAGGGTAGATCGATAGCAGGTAATCTCTTTTTTCTGATATATACGTACATCTAGCAATCGAGGCTCGGTTGATGGTTCCACGTTGGGCCTTGGGCAGTTGGGCACTTGGGCTAGAAAGTTCTCATGTCCAACAACAAAAAGATCAGAAGCGGCCTGTACACATGACACCTATACGTAGAAACTACTGGTAATACTAGTACCTACTAACGAAACGTCATGGGGGGGGGGGGGGGGGGGGGTCTGACCCCTGCTCGCACCCCCCTGTCTCCGCCTCTGAGTGGTAGGACAACTTGCCGGATATTGTTGGTGCTACTTATGTAAGGCACGCCAGTGGAGTTCGGGTGTCAATGAATGAACTGGCATGTAGTTTCCTATAGATTATACTTCTCCGCCACTCATGTGATTATGCTTCCTATGGGGATCGATGCACCATGACATTCAATCATGTAGTTATCCCATTTATATGCACTCACAATCACGCGTGCAAAAATAGGCCCTTAAAATGCAAAGCACAATACATCATATGTTAGAATATGCATATGGTGAGATTTGAAAAATGCAACGCTGGGTTCTTTAAGACAAAAGAAACAGATGGCATAATCTTGAAGGTGAACATATCAGTTACATAATTCCACGAAGCAAGATAAAGAGAACACACATCACTAACAGGATGTCTAGTGATTTTGGTAGCACCAGAATTATTAAGAGAAATAAACGATAACTACTCTTGCCTTGATCTCTTTAATGGGGAGGTCACCTCATCATCATCCTCATCATCCTCACTCAAATCGTCAAGTGGAGTAATATACGTTGTAATTGCAACATCCTAATTCTCTGGCAACTGCATTACCTCCTCCACTTGCTGGAAACTCACGTACTTCAAGCCAAAAATATCATGTTTCTTCTTGCATAGCTTCTCAACATGATCCAATTTTGGTAAGCTGATGTAGATATCTCCATTGACATCAAATGCAGAACAATAATTGTTATTTGTTAGACTCCTGACCACATGCATCGCGATGTAGTACTTGTCATCGGAACGTGGTTCCACATCAACTTTGAAAACATTATTAACCGGCCCAACTTCAATCTCTAGCTGCATAATGGTGGCCATTGACAACGTGACTCTCAAATGCTCCGCACTACAAATTAAAGGAAATTTACAATGTTGTGAAGTTAGCGAACATGAAGCATGTAACTTATAGTATCTTATTAAACAAATGTATCATCAAAACTAGCAGCATATGCACATCCTCGATCGATATTAGAACTAGGATAAGAAAATCTGTCACACATATAGTAAATCCCCAAAACTAAGTAAATCAAACTGTGCAATCCAAACAAACTTTCTCTTTTCACCTAAAGGGCAGTTTGCGTAAGATATCTTGAAAAAATACAAGAGATTCTGTTGTTGAAATATTAATACAAGCCAGTCCCAGAGGACAAAACCTGAAAATTTAATAAAAAATACTACTTTTTAATTGATGAAGGTTTTCACAAACATCTCTAGGAACTACACGCGTCCAGAAACACCACGATCGGAGATAGAAAATACTAGTTCAATACTAGATCTGTTCTGAAAATGAATAATGAAGAGTTTGTCAAGGATATGTATGAACTGAACAAACCCAAAAACAACTGGAGAAAAAAAAATTCTAGATCTAATCTAAAAAAAATCAACTATGAAGGGTTTGAAAGCATATGGAGGAACCGAACATGCCAAAACACCATGATAAAAGATAGGAAATCCTAGATCTATTCTAAATATAAACAATGAACAGTTCGAAAGCATAGAGGAACTGAAAATCCATCGGAAAAAAAACATGATAAAAAAGGAGTTAAAATCTTAGATCTATTCTGAAGATGAAGCGGTGAAGGGTTTAAGGGAATTTGTAGGAACCGGATGCACCAAAAAACACCACGACAAAAGATAGAAAATCCTAGATCTGTTCTGAGAATAAGTAATGAAGGGTGTGACAAATATCTGTCAGAATAAAGTTGTCTAGAAAACACCACGATAAAGGATTGAAAATCCTAGATCTGTCATGGAAATGAATGATGAAGAGGTCTAGAATCCTCTGCATAGGAACCAAACGTAACCAGAAACACCACAATGATAAGCTGCTAGAAAAATCCTAGATCTACTTTGAAAACGAATTTAGTGCCAATCTTTTTTGTGTAAAAATGAATGAAGTGCCCATCTGTTGCGTTAAGCAACACATATCTTCAAATTCTCTGGCAAAATCCATTCTACAAGTTGGCGAACTCCACAAAAAAAAGTTGGGATGATATAGGATCGGAAAAAAAAATCGTATCAATTGTCCGGACAAACTCACGAGCTAGACTGCAGAGAAGTTGGCAAAAGATAGGACGTAAAATAACAGAGCACAAACCCCACAATCAAGCTCGGCCGGAATTCCATTAAAATAATCAGCCCGGTAGCGTATCGTATGAAACCAGATCAAGCATGATTACGGCATGCAAACGGGCCAGAGTTGCAGCGTACCTTTTCTTTTTCCCCCGTCGCACAGGCGCCATCGTCGACGGTCAGGTACCTACGCACAACTACAGTGCGTTCGTTGCTTCTCACGTTGTGATCTGACGGGTTGTGGTGGAGGAGATACGGTGGATCTGGCTGTTTATATAAAGCGAGCAGGCTGGAACAAAATGGCAAGCCTTGAACGCATTGATAAGGATTAGAATAATGGGAGGGAAACAGCTAAGGATTTTGGCGCTGAGGCAAAATGGGACATTGTCATTTAAAGGGAGCTCATTTTAGAAAGAGATAATGACAGGCCTATGGTAGAGAAAAGGGGACGCGTAGAAACAAGCTGTGAATTGCCAATAAACACATTGCTACCTAAACAACCATCCCTTGGAAGGACTTGCCCAGGATGCAAAAGCAAGCAATCATGAGAGTTTATTTTTATACACGAAACACCGACTGCCCAGGGCTTATACAGCCTCATGCATGGGCTTAAACAACCAAGGCATTATTTTCCTCGAGAAAAGAAAAATGGTGCATCTCTATGCATTTATCCATAGAAAAACAGTAATCAGAACTGGCGAATGTTCGTTGGGAGGAAGGCCCCAGCAAACGCCCGCACATCCATAAGATCTAGATCGCACGGATGGCAGTTTCTGAAAAAAATTGTCCCACAACAAACTAGCAGCCATGCACAAACACTATAATGCCACCCCACTAACTCTAAAAATCCCATCTGCACCGTTAGCAAATGTGCAGTAACTAGTCGCTGGATATTGACGTCCTAGAAAAAAGGATCAGTTTTTACGGACCAAAATCAGGGAGGTGTTATATATCGTCTTTAGTGAGTACATCTCGCCAGCATGTCTGCCTGGGTGGACCGGCTATACGTCCAGCGCTAGTTTACTTTTTCAGATATGCCTCATCGCTAGCTTCACGCCAGTTATTTTGGGGCTTATGGGTGGCTGCCAAAAGAACTGGGCTACCAATGATTTGTTTGTTTCTGCTTCTGATTGCTAGACTTTTACTTGTACATGTCTGGTTGCTAGCTTCTAGTTGGCTTTTTTTAGATCTACCAATGATTTGTTTTTTTTTGCCTTTTGGTTTTTACTTTTCGCACTCTTATATTATATTTATTTATTTTCAAATAAAGACAATGGTTGATTGAACAGTATTCGGAAACTTGTTCATGAATTTAAGTAAATGTTCTCAAATTAAACGTTCTAATATATGGTGAACAATTCTTTAATATACAATGAATACTTTTGAATAATTTGTGCATTTTTTGTATATGCACTCAACATTTATTTAATATGAACTGAACAATATTTTAATATATAGTGAACCTTTTATGCAAGGTGAACTTTTCCCTATTATACACTAAACAATTTTAAAACACATACCGAACAATTGTTCGAACATTCAAAAGAAATCATGCACTACTAAAATATTCATAATATTAGGAATTTGTTAGAGGATTAAAAAAGGTCACAATTTTAATAAATTTAAAAAGTTTTAAATTTTTTAAAAAAGAGCAAGAATTTCTGTTTTAAAAGTAATGAAAGGGAATAAAAAACCGATAAAATACAAAGACAAAACAAAAAAACAGAAGAATACCACAAAACCCAGTGAAAAGAAAAAAAATAGATAATTTAAAAACGAAAGAAAGAGCAGGAGAACTGGCCAAGGAGAACATAGGTACTAATTAAGAAAAAACGGCCAGAGGCTTCAAAAAAAGATGGAAGCTTCCTAAAACTGGAGTACTCCTATTGGCCCGGCCCGCTTACATCAGTCGGTAGGCGATTCTTCTGTAATGCTCGCATTGAGAGATACTACCAATGGGACAAAAAGCAGGATGTACAATACAATCAACAACTAGTCATGTCCCTACAAAAAGTTGCAACCAGTTGTGAGAGGAGAGATGACAAATAGATAACTCTAAGAGCAACTCTAGGTGAGTCATCATATGCCCCAGCCCACTATAATAACAGACAATTTGGACACTAGCGGGTCAAAATCACACTCTAGCTAGCAGAACCGCCATCACCTCCTCATACCATAATTTTTAGATGGCTTTTCCTAAAAAGGGATTCAGTGCTGAGCGGTGTTTTATAGGATGGACTCCAAGACGCCCATTTTCAAAAAAATAGAAATATATCTCAAAGTTTCAATATTATTTCTTTCTACAAATACATAAACATGTTCTTGAAATATGTGTAAAGTTTCATTAAACAGCACGCTACAAAACACACACAAAAATCTAGCTCAAATACAACAAAGGAAAAAGCCCATTTTAATATATGTATTTATTGTTTTAAACATCACATGTAAACAACACAGCATGAACACTCAACCCTAACCCTAGATCAAATACATACTCCTGCACTAACCTCAGCCTCCCCTTCCGCTCCCCGCTCCGACAATGTCAAAACAACGCTCCACCTTGTACTTGCTTAATCAACCACCTCACTGGGGAGAACGTGCCAACCCTGGCATCCGGAGCACCTCTCCCCCGCCAGTGCTTCCTCCTCTCGTGGTAACAATGGAGCTGGCCCTCTCATGGCAAAGCTAAGCCTGAATCTAGCACCACCCGTAACACCGCAGAAACTGGTGGGACTCCTTCAACGATGAGGATGTCATCCACGCTCGACCCCATAAACATCCCACACCTATCAAGGAAGAGGATGCGACCTGACACATGCTACTTGTGAGCTGCGTTGCGATTTTCACGAAGAGGAGGGGATGATGCAGTATAGTAGAGATAAGTATATCCCTCAGTTAAGAAACCAAGGTTATCAATCCAGTAGGAGAATTACACAACAACTCATTAGCAACAACTGCACACAAAATAACAAATCCTCGCACCGAACACGAACAAGGGGTTGTCAATCCCTTGGCTGTTATTTGCAAGATTAAATTGTATGGTGATATACATATAGATCGAACAAAAATACAAATAAAATAAATGACATAAAATTGCAGCAATATATTTTTAGGGATTTTAATATATGATAAAGGTAGACCCCGGGGGGCATAGTTTTCACTAGAGACTTCTCTCTTAAAAATAGTATGTGGTGGGTAAACAAATTACTGTTGGGTAAGTAATAGAAATGCAAATAATCATGATGATATACAAGGGAATGATCATGCATATAGGCATCACGTCCAAGACAAGTAGACCAAAATGATTCTGCATCTACTACTATTAATCCACACATCGACCGCTATCCAGCATGCATAGAGTATTAAGTTCATAGACAACGGAGTAACGCCTTAAGCAAGATGACATGATATAGACAAAGTAAACTCACGCATGAATAAACCCCATATTTTTATCCTTAATAGCAATGATACAATACGTGTCATGTCCCCTAGGATTGAGCACCGCCAGATCAAACCCATTACAAAGCACCTCTCCCATTGCAAGATAAATCAATCTAGTTGGCGAAACCAAATCAATAGATCGAAGAGAAATACAAAGCTATAACAATCATGCATAAAAGAGTTCAGAGAAAACTCAAATAATATTGATGGATAATCTGATCATAAACTCACCATTCAGCGGATCCCAACAAACACGCCGCAAAAAGTGATTACATCGGATAGAACTCCAAGAACATCGAGGAGAACATTGTATTGAAGATCAAATAGAGAGAAGAAGCCATGTAGCTACTAACTATCAACCCATAGGTCTGCGGTAAACTACTCACGCATCATTAGAAGGGCAACAAGGATGATGTAGAGCTCCTCTGTGATCCAATCCCCCTCCGGCAGAGTGCCGAAAAATGCCTGCAGATGGTATCTCTCGAGAACAGGAACTTGCGGTGGCGGAAAAAGTATTTCTTGGACTCCTCTGTTGGTTTCCTGATTTTAGAGAATTTATAGAGGCGGAGTTAGGTCAAATGGAGCTATGTGGGCCACTGCTCCATCATCTCATCCCCTCCCGAAGCTTCCAGGGTCTATTATATGCAGAAAAAACTCCAAAAAGTTTCGTGGCATTTGGACTTCGTTTGGTACTGATATTCATAAAAACAAAAAATAAGCAAAAAATAGCAGCTAGCACTGGGCACTAAGTTAAGAGGTTAGTCCCCATGAATGATATATAATTACTTGCAAGTGTATACAAAACATCGAAGGTTGATACTATAATAGCATGGAACAATCAAAAATTATAGATACGTTGGAGACGTAGCTACACATCATCGTCCGACTCAAGCAATCCATCAGCAACATGGAAAACGGATGCACATAGGAGGATGAGCATTGCTGCCGCTATGTCATCTCCAGGAACAAGACCAATGATGATCATCAGCTTGTCCTGTCCCTGAGAAAGGACTTGCCAAGACGCAAAATCAACCTGTAATCAGGAGAGTTCATTTTTATTCGAAGCACCCATGGCCTAGCCCTAAAGAACCTCGATTGCTTAAGTAACCAAGGCTTTTTCCCCTCAGGAAAACACGAAGCATGCTTCAGGATAAATTTATCGACCTAAATCAGGGAGTACATTACAATCAAAACTCATATCAAGCTACAAATAGTTGTGTCCCTCAAAAGAACCTACAACTAGTTGTGCGACTACAACAACTACCAAACCCAAGAGCAACTCTACCACAATCGCCATATGCCCATGCCCACTATAATAACCACTACAAAGATGAAATATGTGTAAAGTTTCAGTAAATAATATGATCTGCCTACACGACACGACAAAGCCGAGTAGCCGAGTACCCCAAGATTGTCAACTAATGGGCCTAGTTCGTCGTAGCCTAGGAGCGTGAAGAACGGATCTCCTGAAGACTTGGCATGTACTCCAAAATGTAGAGGTACTCTCCAACATGCTTGCCTCTAGATGCAACCGCCCATGTGTAAGCCTAGGCATCTGTGGTAGCGATACAAACAAAGGGCCGAGGTTCGTAGACAGCAACTCAACTCATATACACGATCTTGTGTTAGATCACTTGTACTTTGTAAAGCATTGAAATCAATACAACCAAAGAAAGACTTAGGGTATTACCTCTTCGAGAGGAACCGAACCTAGGTAAACTCTTGTGTCATTGTTAACATCGTGCCAAGACTACCTGCTCAGGAGCCCTAACAGAGATCTGCTGGATTTAGCTCCGACATCGTGTAGTCGAAGCAGTTGGATGGCATCAACGATCGATAATTAAGTCAGCGACAATGAGTTTTTCACACCTGAATTGTCTCGCTTCGGCTTGACTGAACCATCGGAGAAGATGGACGCTCCGATACACTGCCAAAACATAGATCTTTTTTTTGTGAAGACCAAATCTTGATAGACCAAAATCCACCGACTCTTCCTCTCAAATTATCTTAGATTTTATTGAAGGACCGCGAGTAACTTTCCTAACGACGACGTCATGTGAACCTTCGGACGAAAGTTGCGTCTCATCGTATCAAGAATAGAGCTTAGATCCGATAACCCAGCAAAGAAGCCAGGTATAGCAGGCTCCACGACTTAACCTTGTGCCGATGTCAGATTGACCGATGGATAAACCATCTTCTTTTCCGATGTTAGATCAGATTTGACCCAAATTTTCGCTCCCACCCATCACCCATGTGGAGTACTGCTCAGATAACATGGGACCTACCAACATCTAGGAACTTGACTTTGATAATAAGAGGGAACATAAGACCCTCTTGAAAATTCTAGGCACGTTTTATTTGAACGAAAAAATATTCCAGATTGTACGAACCAGGAAGCCCCCGTGGCATTCCACCTCAACCTTTGTGAAGAAGGAGCCAGAAGAGAATAATTTCCCTGACGTCCGAGATAATTTGCCGAACTCTTTGACTTTGTGAAAGACTACGGTGCCCAGGAGGACGCTCGCCTAGCCAACCAGGAGCATCAATCCCCAAGCTCGGGGTCACCCGAGTCAGCAGAAGGAGGCAGGCGCCACCGTCACAAACGGTGATCCAAGTGCAGTAGTGTGTATCTCCATGACGAGCAACCTCCACGGAAGAAAAGTTGAGCGGAAAGGAACAAAGTTAAATCACTGTTGGACACGCTACTCGACCAACCATGCTCGATCCACTCCACCTCTTCGGATAAACTGGCCACCCACAAACACAGGAACTGTTGGCTCCCCAGACAGGCGACAAAACAAGGTTTCGAGATCCTCGACAACCCGAGCGCTAGAGCAAATTAGGGTGCAAATATAAAGCATGATCAAGGAAAATATCCTTGTGAGGTAAAACACGTTCTCATGATCTATGAAACACTCTTCGAGAAATCAATGGAAGATAGCTCTTTGAGAGACCTGCACCACCGTTGAAAATGAGAGAACCTCAGAAGATACATGGTCAAACGTTCTGATCACCTTTGATCATGAAGATCAACCGATTGAAGTCCACAACAAAGGAGTTGCGTCTAACATCCTCGACTACATAATCAACGGTTACTGTTTCTCCAAGGTCGCGATGGACGGAGGTAGTGGCCTCAACCTCATATATGAGGACACTTTGCTAAAGTTGTAGTTTAACAGATCATGTAGTGAACTGAGCAGGACAACCTTTAAAGAAATAGTCCCTGGTAAGGAAGCACGGTGCACCAGAAAATTCTCCATGGCATTGCAGTTAATGTTCTATGCAGTCTCACTCCGGAGTGGCTGCCATGCCCTGTTCAGTCGATCAGTGTTCTCCAAGTTTCGTGTCGTTCCTTGTTACGCCTAAATGGAATTGAAGATGTCAAGCCCAACAGCGTGATTACGATAGATAGCAACCACGATCGGTTATTCAAAGTCGAGGACAAGAGTGCAACTTTGTCACTTGAAGCCAATTTTGAGGCCTTAGCAGCGACGGAGTTTTCTGAGTTATGGGAAACCGTAGATAAAGGATGATGTTACTCTCGCCAAGCATTGCAAGTCAACATCTTTTAAGCCAGCCGACGAGATTGTCAATTTCCATGTCCATCCCGAGGACTTGTCCAAAACGACCTCTATTCGAACTAGCCTGGATGCCAAGGTGGACGGTCAACAATTTTTTTCAAGAAATCTGGAATATATCCGTCGGGTACCCCTCCGATAACAGAGCATAGCCTGAATAGAATTGATGGATTTTAACCAGCCAAACAGGCGTTGCGCAGGTTCTCTGAACCCAATCGGCAAGCCATGGGAGAAGAACTAGCCAAACTACCAGGTCAGATTTATTCGAAAAGTTAAATGGCCAGATCGGTTGGCAAACCTGGTCATTGTACCCAAGAAGGATAAATCATGGCGTTTGTGCATCAATTTCAAGGACGTCAACAAAGCCTGCCCTAAAGGTTCCCTACCCCTACCTCAGATTCACCAAATCGTCGATGCCATGGTTGGCCACGATCTGTTATGCATTCGGGATGCATACTCAGGCTACCATCAAATCAAGACGAAGGAATCCAACTAGGGAGCAATAGCCTTCATTACTTCCCTACGCTCCGTTCTGGGTCAACATTATGCCCTTTGGGATCAAAAACATTAGCGCAACTTACCAGCGACAATGAATGATACAAACATCCTTGCACACACAGACCGACAAGATTGCTGAAGCCTATGTGGATGATGTGGTTGTTAAAACCAGGCAGACCAACACAAGGACTTGGGCGAGATGTTCAGAAATATCCATGCATATACTATAAAGCCGAAATCGTAAAAATGTGTTTTCATCGTTCCATCTGGCAAGCTCCTTGGTTTAATTATCTCTCAAAGAGGCATTGAAGCAAACCCTGACAATATGAGGGCACTTGCAGGGCTAAACACACCTACCGAGCTCGAGATATCCAAGGACTGGTCGGATGTGTTGCCTCCCTGAGCCGTTTCATATCCCGCCTTGGCGAAAAGACACTGCCCATTTATTGGCTGCTTAAACGGACCGAGTGCTTAAAGTGCACCGCTGAGGCTAGTTCGGCTCTCGGGGAACTCGAAAAACTAGTGGACACTAGTCCTGTCTTAGCTGCTCCTCGCCGCATCGAGCCAATGCTATTATACATCTCAGCAACTAAACAGGTGGTAAGCGTCGTTCTAGTCGTCGAGTGAGCCATAGAGGGGCACATTTCCGAGGTACTCACCCTATGTAGAATGACGTACCCACATTACCAGAAGATACCCTATGCGTTTTTATTGCTTTTTGGAAACTAAGGCACTATTTCCTAGAATGCTCGATAACTATGGCTTCCTAAGTGGCGCTGAATAACATTATAAACAACCAGGACGCCACAGGTCGTATCATGGAATGGACCATTATGCTCCTTCCTTCCGAAATCCTCTATCGACCATGTCGAGCTATTAAATTGTGGGTGCTGGCCAATTTCGTCATACGACCTACTCCCCATGTACTTTGATAGTTCCAAAAGGCTCGCCCGTTTAGGAGCAGGGGTGGTTCTCGTATCACCCATTAGAGGATCCATGAAGTACATACTTCAGATCATGTACACCAACTCCAATAATGTTGCAGAATATGAGGCATTGCGTCATGGAATTCAAATGGCAGTATCCATGGGTATTCAAGGACTAGACATCCAAGGCGATTCCACCCTCGCGATCTCTCAAATCAATGGCGATTTCCACGCCAAGGACCCACCAATGTTAGCGTATTGGAACACGGTGATGACCATGTCGGCTCGCTTTGGGGCCTAGAATTTCATCACGTACAGCGGGATAGCAATCAAGTCGCAGACACGTTGGCGAGGATAGGAGCACGGCGCCAACCTGCTCCCCAAATGGAACGGTTACTCAAACCATTCATCAAGTGGCAAGGTGTGGCTGATTCAAGCATACCAACCAAGGAACCCACTACCGATCGATTTGATCACCAGGAAATAGTTGGGGGCTCAGAGGTAGAAGAAACATCCTTAACCACTGAACAGTAATTGCGCTATGGTCTGAACTGCTCGTTGCATATTTGATAAGCAAAGAATTGCCCGAGGAACATAGGGAGGCACGCATCATTTGAAGATCTGCCTTGTATACCATCTCTGAAGGAGAACTCTACAAACATAGTGTTAGCGGCATAGTACAATGTTGCGTTTCCGAAGAGGAAGGGAACATGTCTTATCAGAAATTCACTCCGGCATGTGCGGGCACTTTCAGCACCTCAGACCTTGGTAAGCAAGGCATTCCGAGTAGGCTTTTACTGGCCCACGGCATGAGCCAATGCACGAGACATGGTCGACAAGTGTGTTTGATGCCAGCTCTTCACTAAAAGGGGCCACTTGCCGGCCACAGACCTAATAACAATCCTAATCACATGGTTATTTGCGGTCTGGTGGTTGGATATGGTCGAATCACTCCATAAAGGAAAACCCAGAAAGAAGTATCTGCTAGTTATGGTCTACATGTTCACCAAATGGATTGAAGTAAAACCTGGGCCTCGGAACAAGCAAAACCTGTGATTTACTTCATCTTGGTTGTTGTACACTGTTATGGGATGCCTTACAGCATCATAATGGGTAAGGGATCAAACTTCACGGCCGAAGAGGTAAAATCATGGTGTGTTAAGCATAGTATCAAACTTGATTATTACACCTCCGTCTACCACCCACAAACAAACGGGCAAGTAGAGAGAGCCAACCGATTGATCCTAATTGGTATAAAACCATGCTTGGTCCGATCTCTAGCAGAAGTCGATAATAAATAGGTCGAGAAGCCTATCTCCGTGTTATGGAGTTTGCGTACAATGCCCAACGTTCGCACCGGCTACACACCATTCTTGATGGTGTATGGTGCTGAACCCAATTTGCCCAGTGACCTCATTCACGAATCACCTTGGGTAAGCTTGTATGATGAAAAGGAGGCCAAACAAAGTTGACTAGACGATCTAGACGCCATGGATGAAGAATGAGACGTGTCTAAAGCACGATGTGCCTTGTATAAGTAGCAGTTACAGCGCTACCAGCACCACGAGGTCCCAAAAAAGGCCTTCAACATTGGGGATTTAGTTTTACGATTTCATCCTAACAAGAATAGTAAGCACAAATTGTCGGCCACCTGATTGACTCGCAACTCGCAAAGTTTTTGGAGCACACACGAGGCCACAACATGTTTTAAGTTTTAGTTTCTGCAACTTATGATTTTGTCGGTCGTAGGATCTGAAACTTCCGATTTTGTCGTCGCTCGTACCAAGTTTGAAAAGTTGAAACTGAAGGAGGTTTTAAAAACTCATCAAAACGTATTCAAAATGGATCTCATTTGAAAGCCCTCGTCCAAAAACATGAATATTAAAAATAAACTTAATCTGGAATTTTGGTATAAAATATATGAAAGATTGAAAATCAAAAGCCCAAAGAAAATTTGGGCTGCATGCCCCCGCTGTTGCGTGCTACAAATCCCCTCCTTAGGAAAGAATACAGCTTCATATATATGTTTGATAAATAAAAAGATCCTGATTTGTGAAGTTAACATGGAAGATGACACTAGGATGTAGGAATGATGACGTCCATTGGAGGATGTGGAGGAAGTGCGAACTACAATTGCAGATCTATTTCCAGAATAAGAATTCTCACAAAGTCACACAGGGAACCAGGATTACCACTTCACGGCCTACAACTATATCCTCCAAGCTACTAAGTTCCGCAAAAACATTGCTAGTAGGTGATCCAGTGTCAAAAGAAGAGCCGTATAAAGCCATAGCAGTAGATAAACCCTTGAGGTGCTTTATCCCAACTTGGTCAAATACAATCAATTGTTGGTTGTCGCTTGTAGAATAATCTGTACTTTCTGGTTATTGCGTCCTTCTGTCCACTTAGGATACTTAGAGAGAGGCTTGCCACTTTATTATTATAACTGCTCCGTACTTTCATTGCTTCATGGACAATATACAAGTTTTATGATCCGATAAAGAATCAAACTTTTTAAAATGTTCCAGCTATTCTCTATTTCCTTGAAAAGGGTGCTCAACCGACAAGAACTGTTTATGATATTTTAAGGAAGGCGGAATTCTTTAAAGAAAACGAAAGAACTTTGAGTTAATTGAAGAACTAAATGAATCAAAAAGTAGGATAGGAGAAGATTATTAGTATTCCTAGTTCTCTAATTATTTAGAAACAACTTACCTCTTTCTTAATCCTTGACTTTTTTAGCACAGGTTCGAGTCAAATAGCAATGATTCGAAGCACTTCTTTTTCCTTCCAAGGAAGGTAAGATCACTAATAGCAGGATGCTGCACCCTACTCATCTCAGCCTTCGCAAGTCATTCAGTCTTATGGTTCTTCATTATTTGCATATGGTCGTTTTTTCTTAGGTGCTCATTTTGTCTGGGTCTTCAGTTTAATGTTTTTATTCAGTGGCCGTGGTTATTGGCAAGAACTCATTGAATCTATCGTTTGGAAGAAGGAGATATTCGTGACTACTGGCGGTTTCATTATGGGGCAGCTCAGGATCTTCATATCGATCTATTATCCACCTCTGTACCTATTCTTTCTTCGCTAAACAGGTGGAAGATCTATCCAATTTGGTTATATTATATCATGGACTCCAAAAATGGATCTGAATTTGAGGTAAGATCGGCTCGGGATCATGGGACCCTTTTCTATCAGATAGGTGGGGCTCTTGTACAAAATAGACTTACTAAGTGATAGTATGGTGTAGCGTATCTTATGCAAACGGAATTCTAAGGTTTCTTTATTTTATTATGCAATAAGAAGAATTCGTCCATTTTCTCACAACCATGCTGAATTTGAAAGCATTTCAATATATCGAAAATCAAGTCAACCGTGGTTGGTATTAACTGGTGGTTTAGAGCAACTCCAATGGAGCGACCCATTTTGTCCGCCTATGTCCGTTTGGGTTTGCGCGGACAAAAACGATGGCCTAACGCACAGACCCATCTCCATTTTGCGTCCACTCTGTATCTGCACGGACCCATTTCCGGCTCAAATTTGGGAATGATTTGGGTCCGAAGCGGACACAAAGCGGACGTTTTTTGCCTCCCTTTCGTCCTCCACTGTCCGCTGCATGCCCGCGCTACCCCACCTGCCATCCACCCACCCATCCCATCTTGCCTTTTTCTCTCTCCCTACAATGTGAGTCCGTGGATCTCGCCGCAACACAGAGCACGCCCATCCATGCCGACGAGCTCAAGTTGCTGCTGGCGTCGAGCTCTGCGTCAAGCTGCTGCGGGCGCGCAGCGCGGGGAGCGGGCGAGGCACGAGCAGCGGCGGGTGCGAGCTGCTGCGGGCGCTCAGCGCGAGGGGCGTGCGGGGCGCAGCAGAGGCAAGAGCTGCTGCAGCCCCGGCAAGCTGCTGCAAGGGGCGGGGCGAGAGCTCACAGCGGCACGGGGAGAGCCGCGGGGCGGGCGGGGCGAGCGGCAGCACGGGGAGAGCCGGGCGGCGAGCAATGCCGACAGGAGCAGCACCAAGCAAACCACGCCCCATTGCGGCCTCTGACACCGATACATCACGGAGACACTAGTGTGAGCTAGCTCGCTTCCTCATGATTTAACGTGTCTGTGCCACACCCAAAGTGAGCAGCGAGGATTGCCATTGTTTTGGCGGCGAGCACGGGGCAGCTATGTATGGCCGGATGCGTAGCCCCGTTCAAGTATCCAGCTACGCCCGTTGATTGCGCCTCGCGACGCCCCGCCGGCGCCATTCCTACCGGCCCGCGTCGCGCTCGTCCCTCTCCCCTCCGGTGCTTGTCCCCGCAGGTGACGACCGTCTAGGCCGCACCTCGCCGCGCCCAACAGGCGACACCCGTCCAGGCTGCGCCCAGCCACCGGCCTCGCCTCGCGCCCGCGCCGTGCCGGTGCCGCCGTCGGCGCTGCCAGCCCCGCTGCCTGCTACGTGTTTGACAAAATGCCAGGACGGACATGTTAAAAATGCGTCGGCCACCCGTTGGGTGCATGTACCGATCCAAAACAAAAGGCGGACGCGAACGTTCGCGAGCCGACCCAAACAGACAAAAAGCGGACAAAATGCGCGTCAGTTTGGGTCACCCCATTGGAGTTGCTCTTACCTGACTTGTTGTTCAAAATATTCTGTAAAAAAATGAAAGGATAATAAGAAAATTTCAGAAAAGGAGAACTAATTAAAAAGATTTTATTTTGATTTTCCCATCCTCATGGCCTTTCTATCTTTCTAATCTAATTTGAAATTGGATTCAAAATGATTTAAAACGTCTTCTATTTGTTATTGTTATTTTGTTAGAACAATTGATAATGAAAATTGTATTGATCTCTTCGTCACATCGAGTGATACAACTGTGGCTCACTCCGACATCTGCACTCGAAAAGGCACACAACCATGCAATAATCACATTACAAAATGTGGAATATAAAAAAGGACTAAAAAACTATGAAGTTCCTACCCGAAGATTAGACCCTCATCCGCATTCATGCTTGATGATGAGCTCCTTACTATTTGCTCAAGGCCACGCCTCACCCGATAGTCATATCCCACCCCTCTTTTCTCATATATTCATTGTTTGCTTGTGTTCATGGTCTTTGTAAGTTGTTCTCCTTTGAACAAGGATAGTACACCTCGTCCATGCTCAACGCACGCACCAGACATGCCATGGACACCTGCACACACGACATGCGTCATGGACAGATATGTGTGCGCCATGCCTGGGCCATGTACGTACACGCACAGACACCAACTGGCCCTTGGCACACAAGCACGAGCGCACATGCCTCACAACCGCGCACTCCCGACCATGGCCGTGCACAGCGAAGCACGGTTGCACATCAAATGTGACCATGCGTGCACAGAGTCCGGACAAGGTTGCACCCGCTGTGTGACTGGGTGAGCCGCCAGCAGTGGCTGGATTCTTCAACTACTTCATCAGATGCACGGTGTTGTTGGCCTTACTTGTGTAAGGCATGCCCCTGGAGCTCGGATGTCAATGAATGAACTACCACGTTGTTTCCTATAGATTATACTTCTCCACGACTCATGTGATTATTCCTATGGGGATCGATGCACCATGACATTCAATCATGTAGTTTTCCTATTTAGTATATGTTTTCATGATCACGCGTGCAAAAATAGGCCCTTAAAATGCAAAGGAAAATACGTCATATATTAAAATATGCATATGGTGATATTTTAAAAATGCAATGCTGGGTTTTTCAAGACAAAAGTAACAGATAGCATAATCCTGAAGGTGAACATATCAGTTGCATAATTCCATGGAGAAAGATAAAGAGAACACACATCACTAACAGGATGTCTAGTGATTTTGGTAGCACCAGATTTATTAAGAGAAATAAACAATGACTGCTCTTCCCTTGATCTCTTTATTGGGGAGGTCACCTCAGCATCATCCTCATTGTCCTCACTCAAATCGTGTAGTGGAATGCTATACTTTGTAATTGCAACATCCTCGTTCTCCAGGAAATGAACTACATCCTCCACTCTGTGGAAACTCACGTACTTCAAGTCAAAAGTATCATGTTTCTTCTCGCATAACTTCTCAACATGCTCCAATTTTGTTAAGCTGATGTAGATATCTCCATTGACATCAAATGCGGAAAAAAAATATTGTGAAGACTCCCGACCACATGCATCATGATGAAGCACTTGTCGTCGGAACGTGGTTCCACATCAATTTCAAAAACATTATTAACCAGCCCAACTTCAATCTCTAGCTGCATAATGGTGATCATTGACAAGGTGACTCTCAAATGCTCCGCACTACAAATGAAAGGAAATTTACAATGTTGCGAAGTTAGCGACACGAAGCATGTAACTTATTGTATCTTATTAAACAAATGTATCATCAAAACTAGTAGCATATGCACATCTTCAATCGATATGAGAAGTAAGACAAGGAAATTTATCACACATATACTAAAATCACCAAAACTAAATAAATCAAACTGTGCAATCCCTACAAAATTTCCCTTTTCACCTAAAGGGAGGTTCGCAAAAGATATCTTGAAAAAATACAACAGATTATGTTGTTCTAATATTAATACATGTCAGTCCCAGAGGACAAAACCAGAATAACTGAACACAATTCTTCCTTTTTAATTGATGATGGTTTTGACAAACATCTCTAGGAAGTACATGCATCCACAATTACCACGATAAGAGATATAAAATACTAGTTCAATACTTGATCTATTCTGCAAATAAACAATAAAGAGTTTGTCAAGAATACGTACGAACTGAACGAACCCAAAAACAACTCGATACACACAGAAAAATTATATATCTATTCTAAAAAAAATTAACTATGAAGGGTTTGAAAGCATAAGGAGGAACGGAACACACCAAAAAAACACCATGCTAAAAAAATAGAAAATCCTAGATCTATTCAAAATATAAAAATGAAGGGTTTGAAAGCATATAGAGGAACTGAATCCATCTAAAAACAATGATAAAAAACGATTGAAAATCTTAGATCTATTCTGAAAATGAAGCGATGAAGGGTTTAAAAGAATTTGTAGGAACATGATGCACCAAAAAACACCACGACAAAAGATAGAAAATGCTAGATCTATTCTGAAAACAAACAATGGAGATTTTGACAAATATCTTCAAGAACAAAATGCACTTAAAAACACCACGACAAAGGATTGAAAATAATAGATCTGTTGTGAAAAAGAATGATGGATGGCCCACAGTCGTCTGCATAGGAACCAAACTCAACCAGAAACACCACAGAGTGATGGAAGGTCCACAGTCGTCTGTTGTAGAAAATTCCTAGATGTATTTTGAAAACGACTTAAATGCCAATCTTCTGTATGAGAACGAATGAAGTGCCCATCTGTTGTGTTAAGCAACACACCTCTTAAAATTCTCTTAGAAAATCCATTCTTCAAATGTGTGAACTCAACACAAAAAGTTAGGATGATATTGGATCGGAAAAACAATCGTATTGATTGTACGGACAACCTCACGAGCAAGACTGCAGAAAAGTTGGCAGAAGATAGAACGTAAAATAACAGAGCACAAACCCCATAATCAAGCATTTCCTTTTTAATTAAAATAGTCTGCCCGGTGGCGTACAGTATGAAACTAGATCCAGCAAGATTACGTGCATGCAAACGGGCCAAAGTTGCAACGTACCTTTTCTTTTTCCCTCCTCGAATCTGCACCATCGTCGACTGTTAGGTGTACTAGATGATTCGTTGCGCCAATGGCGCAAAGGCCGGCAGCAACCAAGTATTGTAAGAGTAGTGATAGGAAAACTCAGACATAGATTGAAATAATGAGTACTTACTGCTGGTTATTGTCTCTGTTCATGATTACTGTTTCTCCTGGAACAATTTGTGCTAAATGATAGTTGCTATATTCCACGACACTGCCAGGTAGGGGATGCCTCTTCCTTGCTTAGCATATTTGTTGTTCCTGGTGAGTACTCGATGTTTGAAGTAGAGAAAGTAGTAAAAACATATAATTATAGATAGGGGCGGCATTACGCATAGATCGATGAGGAACAACAACAGAGGTTATATAGGTAAAAGCATAGGTGGTAGCCGTTCAAAAGCAACAGATAGCATCGTCAAAAAACAGAGAAAGGTTTCATCCTATTACAGAGCTTAGTTAGTAGTCCTTAGAATGCTAGATGATATTTGGATATGACTTCCATTGCTATCGATGGTTCGTCTAATGGCAATGCACGATGAGAACCAGGCGCTGCTTTGTGGTGACCTTGAAACGAAAGGCACAGATGTCTCCTTCATGGATTTTTGCAAGGCGGCGAAACTCAGACCAGTTGGTTGTTACGGTGGCTCTCTTGTCGGTTCCTAGCATGATGCAACAATTGGCATGTAGATCACTGTTTGCAAGCCTGGCCTTGAGCGTATCATAATCTGGGTCAATGTAATCTTTTAGTTTGCTTTCAGTGTAGTTGACCTGAAAATACTGGTGAGAAAAAAGGAATTAATTGAATGGATTGGAGACTGTCTTGTCACTCTTACACTGAGAAGGTTTAAATATAGATAGCGAGAACAGTTATCAGTAAATAATGGCAGGAAGCAAAAGAAGGGTGCAGAGCATGCTACATTTCTTCCTATGTGGAGTATAAGATGTAAATTGGTTGTTTCTGTATGTATGGTACTCTAGTGAAGGAGAACAAATATAGGAAGGAAGATAACATGTATATCAGACTATGAATATTAGTTTCTAAAGTTACATCTAGCAAGTTGATGAGAATTGTTATGCTGGTGCTAATAGCAGTGTATACAGTTTTTTCAATATTTCGCAATAAAGTCAATTTGGTGAATCAAAAGCATACTGCAGGTTGTACTTCTGATGATTAGTCAAGTAAGTAGTTTAATTGTGAGGCATAAATAAAGATAATTCTTTTTTTAAATGAAGTGGAAGGAAGGAGTTTACCATTCACCTTCATACGAAAAACAGAAGCATCAAAATATAAGAAAAATGAAGAACCAGTGAAAATGAGAAGAGGAACTTATCCATACCACCATCTTTGTCAATAAGAACTTTTCTTTCCCTAAACTTCCTGAACCTTCAGCTTGTGTGGCTGTGATACTCTTGAAATGGCAAATTGTATGAGAAAATCACAGTTATTTATGTAAAAGGGAGACAGTTGTATCTTCTGATCTGAAAGTGCTGCAGTATATGATAAGATCAGATAAGCTGAAAGCCTGAAAGTGATGCAAACAATACTTTCAACAGGTTGTTGTTTATGCAAGCGGTAGTATGCTTTAAACAATATATCATCCGACATAACCACGCCCAGAAATTTTCCCAAAGTTTGCCTATGCAAGTAGTAGCATGCTTTTAAACAATAATATCATCTAAAATAATACACGGCCGCTTTAAAGAGGGTAGCAAGCCTATTTAAATACATATTTTTTTACGAAGTTACATTAGCCTCCTAGCTTAAAGAAATAGTGGCAGTTCAGGCTGCTGCTTATGAACCCCGCAAAAAAAAAGGCTGCTGCTTATGGAGGATCGTGATGGCACAGTGGCAATCTCATAAATCCAAGCATACAACGGCAACCTATGAAGATGTGAACCAAAATAAAGTGGCATTCCTTCGACGATAGAACAAACCTGAACATCCGTCCCTCCATAATTCTCTCAAATAGAGGTAAGCTAACTCCTCCAATAGGATGATGCCAGTGTGCGTCAAGCCATCAGCGATGAAAAGGAACCCCACGAGACCAACCTGCGAAAAACAAAATTGCAAATCTTTTACAACAACTTGTAGAGTAAGCAACTAATAATGAAAGGAGCAATAAGAGAAGCAATCAAAATGGCCAAAGATAAAAGGTGCGCTCCAGGAGAGAAGGGAGTAAAGGACCGCACCAAAACTCATAGAAAAGCGACCAGCTAGAGAACAACTATAATAGGAAATCTGAAGAGCAAAGCGGTAGCTAGCAGCATTTGACTACATGAGCATTCTAAAAGTTGTCTTAGGTACTGACATGACACCAGGCTAGCTATCTAGAAGACATAGATGATGGCTAGTAGAGAATTTGTAGAAGAAAAGAACAAAAATGCAATTACACCACCAAACAAGCCAAGTAGTACTTGTTGCTTGTTTCTTATTTGTTTAATTTTAGTCTTCGAGACGTTCCACTGCCAACTTCACATGAACTAAATCTTGCATATGCATACTAAGATTACATACGCCTCACACGTCATAACTAATATCAGCCGGTCACTCAAACAAGGCTCCTATATGTCTCACTGGAAAATATGTTTCGCTCCCAATCTTTGAACAGAAAAGAAACTCACATATGCAACAGATGTAGCAAGTATCAGGTGAGATTGCTTAAGTTTCTGCCTATTCCTGAGGCTTTTAATCTCAAGAAGTACCCCTTTTTAGAACAATCTCAAAAGTTACCTTAGGGCTGCTTCAAACAAAAATTTCATCTGTGTGGAGATGTGAAAGGAAGCAAGTCCATCATAAATAGTGTCTTACTTCTCATTCAGGGTAGTGATCACGTGTCTGCAACTGCAATAAAAAATGGGGCTTGATGGACAACAAAAATAAGTGTTCCATAGAAAAAGGGCTACAGTTTGTTTAAATGGTCTGTTCAGTCATAGGGGTTATAGTGTAACAAATACACATGTACATGCACACGCCTAGAAAGTTTACGGTTTACAGGGCACACATCGACCAAATATAATACAGCAACAGATCACTATTGAATTTGGGCAAACAACATAAAGAACTCATATTATTCCCTTTGGGATTGGGCGAGCCAGAGAAACTGGAAACAACATGTATGTCTAGAAAGCTTAGAGTTTACAGGGCACACTGTGCATATAAACAGCAAAAGTTCACTTCTGGATTTGGTCACACAACATAAAGAAATCATATTATTACCTTTAGAATTGGAGAAGCCGAACGAAACTGGAAATAAGCTAACAGAGAGAAATTCATCTGAACTGGTTGCTCTCCCATGATATTAGAGCTGCAATTTGACCACAAAAATTGTAACTTCCAATATATTTCTGTTGACTATAAAAGAATACAAAAGGTCAAATCTCAAAGGAAACATGGATGCTTTTTAATCATATTACTTTTATGCCAATCATAGCATGAATATGAAGAATAGTACGCCACAGAATGACAGATGCATGTGTAAGAGGTCAACAATAAGCTCTGAGGTTTATCGGGTAACAAATGGAAAGGTGGACCTCCAGAACCAGATATGGTAACGAGGTCATCAACGAGAACTCACATGTAAACATCAAAGATATGTTATCTACCTAAAATTTCCAAACAAATTATAGAGCTAGCTGAAAATACAACTAACAATGTGTGCACATACCAGAAACATATGCTTGTCAATTCCAGATATTTGAATGAACCTAAGCAAAATATTGCATGGCCTTTTATAAAATTTATACTATACAATGCTTAGGCTGTATCATTACCTGTTCCATTTCCGGCAAAAGAACAATCTGAACTCAGACTGCAGCTTTATACCAAAAAATAAGATCAATAATTTGTAGGCATCATACAATGAACTTTGTAGCTGCAGCAGGAGGTTTATGACCAAATTATGCACTTAAATGAGCAGAAGCACAAGCAAAATCCAATTAGTGGTCAGTATAGCAACCTGGTAGTAGATAGATCACGAAAATTCTCAGATATATCAGTACTTAATCCCCATCAACAATATATCAGGTAGAATTACATCATCAAACCTGCAAAAAATCTAGAAATTAAAGAACATTGTTTAAAGAAGAAGACATATATAAGGCGTGAATAATGTAATATTCTAACTATAACTACTCTCTTGCACACCAAAATAACATTGCTTATGCAGAACATATGAATGTGATAGTGTTCAAGAGAGAGGGAGAGATCACCTTGTTCTTCCCCAAACTCTTCATCAAGATTCACCTCTTCTGCTTTTCCTCAGATCTGCACATGTGTGTTTTGAAAAACCATAAATCAAGGAGGCTGCATATTTACAACCTAGATTGGGGACAGCGTACTATGGGCAGCAACGCCTGGAGCTCCAACCTCACTGCGATTCTCCTCATTCTCCCTTGCTACTCCACACCCAACAAGAAGATCATGCCGCCGGTTACGCCAGAGGCAAGAAAGTGAACAACAGATAAATGGAAAAAAATGAGCAACATACCTTAAACCAAGCCCTCCAATGGCAGCAGCACCGGCGCAAGAACGGCAGGCGGCGAGTTCACAACAAAGGAGAGCACAACCACCCAAGAAGAGAAGGATCCGCCACTCCTCTCGCCTACCCCATTCGTCGGCAGGCTGAAAAAAAAAACTTCTCTGACGCCCAAGAGGATGCGGATCCACCACTTCTTTCCGCCGGGCCGACGAGCAGGAAAACCTGGCAGGCGGGGGTGCCGCCATGGAAGGAGAACCACCTGGTTCCTCCCGAGCTGTCGTCTCCTCGTCCATGTTGATAGCTGGGTGCGAAGGTAGGGGAGGAGGGGGGTGGTGGCGGCGGAGGAGACGAGGCGGCCGAGAGGGAGGAGGGAAGCGGAGGCGGCGGCCGGAGAAGGAACGGGGCGAGAAGATACGAGATGAGGCACAGGGAGGAGATATTTTGACGGGAGAGAGGCTGCCCACACGAGCAAGGAAGACCAGAAGCGTCGCGCACCCACGAGACGGACAGATGGGCCCACCGCGGCTGAAGCGGAGGCGCCGCTGCTGGGTGCAAACGAGGACGGTAAAAGTCCGCCATGCCAACCCACGAACGCCGCTGGCAACCCACGATCGGTCGCCCCTGCTTTCACCTGGACACAGGCACGTACACACAGTGTCGCTGTGAGGCTGGTCCGCGCGCAAGGCTGGCCCATGTGTCAATCGCTCTAGCCTGGTTATGTGGCGTACAGAAGAACGAGCGTCTGGATGTTTACCACGGTGATGAAAGGTACGATGTGAATGGCCAGCGAGGCAGAGCGTGCGTACAAGATGAATTTGAAACGGGGATGGCCCTGGAATGGCGGGTTGGGTAGGAAGGTTTATATGTTCAATATGTACGCACTACTACGCCCCGTCCATTTCTTCTCACGTTGTGATGTGAAGGATTGTGGTGGAGGCCAGATGACATGTCTTGGTGTCTATATAAAGCCCAGCGGGTTGGAACAAAATGGCAAGTACTGATAAGGATTAGAATTTTGGGAAGGAAACAGCCCAGGACTTTTGGCGCTGAGGCAAAATGAAACATCGCCGATTTAAAGGGAAATCTTATTTTAGAAAGAGGTAATGACAGGCCTATCAAACAAGAAAATGGAACGCATGGAAACAAGCTATGAGTTACCAATAAACACATTTCTACCCTAAAGAGGTTTCTTTCTCCATAGCCGTGAAACCTTCATAGTCATATGCTTTGCTTTCTCTACCCTCCCGTCATATGCTTTGAACCCAATATCTTAATACATTTTTACTATGGTGCAACCAAATAACTTCTACTATAGATATTACGTTCTCATCGTGCGCCCGACCGGCCGACTAGTTTGATGGAGAGACCCGGGAGAGATGCATCTCCTCGGTGGCATAGAGATTCGAAAAGAGATGTCTCCCTTAGAAAATCATACACGTATCACAGTGCCAGTACAAGGCATTGATATAAGTCTCTCACATTTGTGCTACAAATACCACTGTTATATACTCCCTCCGTCCCATAATATAAGACATCTCTGAAAACTAACATAGCTTGCAAAGATGTCTTATACTGTGGGGCGGAGGGAGCATCATTTATGCCCATTACACACGACATATGTGCCAGATAAATGGTGACAAAATATCACAAAAGATATGAAATTCACACAATTTTAACTGAGTACAAAATAAAGTACAATTGCTGAAAAAACAACGACCAAAGAACAATACAATGACTACTTATGTAAGCGGACATTCCAGTCCTTTGCGTTCCGCATGGATGGCATGAACCAGATAGGGGGGCATCGCGCCCGAGCTTGATTGCTGGTAAGTTCTACACCTAGTGCAAGATCTTCATTCAAGCTGAAACGGCATAGGTCAGGAAAGTCTCCATTCCAACTCCTAATGCGTTCATGCATACTGAAAATGCATCCATGCTTCATGAAGGGAAGGTCCTGGGCATCATGTACAGATGGTGGCATTTCAATCATCAGTGGATAATTCATGCCAATGAACAGAGAGTATGCTCCAAGATCATGCTTCCTTTCCCAGTGAGCCCCAGCAAGATTCCAGACCATGCCATTGAACTGGAACACAAGGCAGCGCATTGTTCCATATGAGCGCAGTCCTCGCTCCAGATATGGACTCTCGACCTCTTCCCCTGTTACGACCCCACGTGTGTGGACCAATAACATAGTTTTATTGTCATTTATGTTAGGTACAAGATTCCAGGAGAGAGGCGTGAGGTCCTGTCCATCGATGATAACAGGAGCCGGGATTTTCTGAGGAGCCAAGTTCATTCCTGCCAAAAAACCGTTCATCATATTAGTTGTCTGAATTGCAATAGTTCCTAAAATGTGATCAATGTAGTTGAGCTTACCGTATGAGAGCTGCCAAACGAAAACAAACCCCTCATTTGTCAGTGCAAAGATCCGTCCGCCATGAAGAACAGCATCTTCATACACGAAAGGGAACATGAGGTCCGACCTTAATAGTTTCCACCCGTCGGAGGTGAAACCACCCCTGGCGATGGCAATTGAGATGTCGAACACCGCGATCACAGTGTAGTTGCTATAGCCGGCCTTCTTGGATGGTGCATCAGGGATAGCTATCTTCTTCAGCTTTGCCCTTGCTTGATCAAAGTGGAATTGCACGCTGTCTGGCAAGTCAACCAGATCAAACCCTATGCTGGAAATGGGCGGAAGTGGCACAGTGACAGTAGTGTACACATTGTGCAGTTCAATATGGCCAGCATCCCCGACATACGCTAGCCAGTCACCATTAGCACCAACCCAGCGTTTGTCAGGACTAGACATCAAGCATGCATGCAGCGCCGGGGCATCCAGAGGCATGAGCGTACATCGCGTACCTTCCTGTGGCACCCCGATCGGCCACGAGAGATCATACTCGAGCACGCATGGTAAATCAAGCGGTATTTCAGGGGATATTCTAGGAACGGTCTCCAGAAGGACGGTGCAAGTACCAGCAAGTCGAGCACGACTAAGCACGTCAATCCGAGATGTTATTATTTGCAGGATGTCCTCCTGCATGTTGGCCCATCTTTGCTGGTTGCCGTCCGTCGCCTCCAACTTTGCCTCGCGGGCCTGTAGCATGTTGGCATTCCGGCTAGGCGACATGGGAAGAGGGATTGGCAAACATTAATAAGACATGTAAATTCTAAAGGAATTTAGTAATATTAAGGCATGTCAATTAGAATGGAAAGAACAATGGATAACCGGAGATAAATTACTCATTTGAAATGTGTTTGACAAACATCTCCAACAACCAAATGCATGTACAAACACCTTCAATTCTTAAAAAGAAAACGTAGAGACCTCATCAGAAATGGTATACGAAATTTGAAATGTGCTCTGGAAATGATCTTTAAGTGTCCATTTGTAGCGTTAAACAACACAATTCTTTTTTAAAATTTTCTGCAAAACTCCATTCTTCAAAGGCGTGAACTTCACAAAAAAAGGTGGGGTTATATTTGAGATGACACATGATATAATACATCTCAAACCCATAAAACATGTCGGAATCTGATGGCATACAGTACGAAAACAGAATCCCATTAAAAAATACAAACGGAAACGAGCGGTAATACATGTGATTGACATGTATTATATCGTAAGAACAAAAGTAGACTACGAATGATTAACTGGCAAGAGCTGCAGCATACCGTGGCCGGCCGCGTATGGAGTTCCTTCTCGACCGTCGAATCCGAGCCATCGTCAGGTGTATCACGATACAGCTTATAAGTACTACGTGGCCGTTGTGGCTTCTCAGGCTGTGATTGACTGGTGGAGGCCAGAAGGAGGTGATGGTTTGTCAGCCAGGCCAAAAGGACGGCTTATATAAGCTAGCCCGTTGGAACAAAATGGCAAGTCTTGATACTATAGATAAGGATTAAAATTTTCGATTTTGGAAGGAGGAATGTGAACGCGTTCGGGTTTACGCCTTGAGTTATATATAGAGGTAAACGTGGATGATATAAGTCTATTTTCTCATGTATGAATGCGGTTGATTTAACCTCCTTGCTATATATGTGATCGTGGTTTATTTTACTTTCCATATATGCAAAACTTAGAGTGCCGACAAAGATGCTCATACATACGCACATTTACTCACCCCTATAAATGCACGCACGCACGCACGCCCGATCCTTATGAGCACCTTCGAGAGACTAAGCCGACACATCATCTTGAGATTGAGGAAGTCGCCACAGTCGTCTACCTAGTCAACGGGAACGTCTCCTCCTACTAAACCCACATCATCAGAAGGTCTGAAATGAATTTAGAAAAATGCAAGCACCAATGTCAAGTGTAGATCTGAACCCTCGTGGGCCGGGGATAGCACCGTGCTCCTAGCCATCCAACACATGTTGGTTAGTGGTCGGTTCCTTAGCATATAACTTGTTATCGAAAGACAATCAGTGACTCCCTGGAGGGAAAAAATAAACACTAGAAAAATGCATAACATTATTATAACGCCATAGACATAAGAAAAATGCATCCTAGCTAATAAAAATGCATAGCTTTGGTCTTATATGGCTTTACTTTTGTCGATGTTTTTTTCATGTGTGTGTGAGTTGGTGTATGTTGTGTGCATCTTAACTATATATGCAGAGGCCTGGTGTCTGCTCATTGCGTTATGTATGTTCTTGATGCTCCATTTTGAGCTAAAAAAATCTACCATTTGTCGAAAAAGATAAAAAAAGACATAAGAAAAAAATGCAGCGAAAGCAATCCAAGTGACACTAACACTATTTGGCCCATGATGACCAATGGCAGCACATAGACACTGTATTGCCATTAGCAATATCTTTCACATGATTTGACGAATATTAAACTTGTTTTTTTTTCTGGGTTTCTCGTGCCGAGAAATAGTGGGAGTACAGGTTGCACGGTTGTATTGCACCATGCAACAGATGCTAAACTACGTTGGGAGCATGGGAGTACATTATATGGGAGTTGCATCGAAAAAAGGTTCAGCCAAACCTAAATGGGTCTACTTCCAAAGATCTTCACGTGCCAATCGCAAAGATGAAAACAGCTCATAATTTTGACACTCGATTCGAGATTATTCCACTTCGAAAAGTTGGACCCAACAAAAAGAGCACAAGCAACCCACCCATTTGCCTCCCATGGGAAAAAACATCGAAAACTCTCTGGTGGCGACAACTGGCGTAAATGCATTGAGCCACTTGTTGCCACCAAAGAAGTTTGAAAGTGACCTTTGGAGGTACCCCTTAATGAGTTATTTCGAATAAAACATGTCTTCAAATTATCATTCTACTTAAAACACATGAGGACATATTAAGAAAATCGGCCCACTGTGCAAAAAACATTAAAATGAAATACTTATCAAGCGAGAGAAAACAACTTGCACTATGACACATAGTGGAATTGAGCCCATTTTACGCCCGTGGGCTGCCTCCTTACTAGTTGAATTGACCCCATTGAGCTCACTCCTTACTAGTAAATAAAACTTTCCTACTGGCAGTACAACCAGCAACATGCTATGGATATGGATCGCGGATCATTACCACTAGATGGGCAGTGCGATGCAGCGGAAGAAGAGTCGTGGCAGCGCGTTACCAGAGTCATCTCCTCCACACGTTGTCCCACATAGCCTATCAGACCCCATGAACAGGTTCGTCGGAGCATCGCAAGTGAACTTCCTCTAACGATATCCTCTCGTGCAGGAGGAACGCCCGTGTGGCGCACTGCTAGGTTCGATCGCATATCCGGTAGCATGTGGAGGTGGCTAGTTGCAACACATGCAAAGCCCTAATGACAAATGCCAAAGCGATCAACTGAATGCGTGTGTCGCACCTCTACTATATATCGGCATCCACCGCGGGCTCAACACATGGGCCCCACGTGGATCCTAAAATCCAAAGTTTGTTCGACCTGGATCCGAGTACGAGTAGGACTGTAGGATCATATCCGACTCACCAAGTCGGTTCCGGCTTTACAGATTCCTTCCCTTAAGAGCGGGACCCCTTAGGGAATCATCCACTTGATATCTAGCAAAGCGTGTCGACTTTAAGTGTCTAATGAAGTAGGTTCGATGAACCTGTACAACGTGCCACACTTCTGTTCCTTTCGCTTCATGACATATGTTATCGTGCTCATGGCAAGTCACTCATCCTTGTTGTAGCCCGCACTCTTTCTCATTCCAGTGATGATGACCTCAAACCGGATTATCTCATTTTGTAGCCCGGACTCTTTCTCATTCCAGTGATGCTGACCTCAAACCGGATTATCTCATAGTCCTTGTCACATGGCCATACTTATCCAGGTTGGATCACACAGGGGTCCAGAGTATATCTATCCTAATCGGAGGGGCAAATCCCATTTTGCTCAACCATGCCTCGCGGCATGGGTCAGGACAAGCCCCAAGCCTACCTTTATAACCCAGTTACGGAGTAGCGTTTGATCTGCCCAAAGCAGGTCTATCACCATCCCGAGTCCATGTGCCAACTTAGGTCTTAGGATACATAACCCATGTTGTACAAGAGACTCACATATGACCTATCTTCGCGTCTCGTAGTCGGCTCTATCCGACTCACACCTTATCTGGACTCGGATCCGGCTACGTTGAATTTGACTCCAGATCTTTCTGAGTCCATATTATCCATCTAGCATCCAATGCTACATGGCTAGTGAGACTAAGCCATCCACCGTGTCATATGCTAGTCTAGCCGACTGCTTGTCCACACAACCCTTTGAATAGTCTCACAAACAAGCCACGTACTTGTTGATACACATCATTTATAATGTCGAAGGACTATATTGATTCATGAACATACATATGAAATATCATCATACATGATTGCCTCTAGGCCATATCTCCAACAAATGTCCATTAGTTGATTCACAAAGTTATGCACCATCCAGAGACAAATCTGGAGTATAATAGTCTACGGGTCCTATTAATAAGCGTAACAACAAGGACTTTTTAATTGCCACTGTTAATCTTCATGCACTAGCCAACGCAACCAAAAGTGTGAACTAATGGAAAGAGCTAGGCAATTCACATATACACTTCAACACCCCCTTTCACGTGTGACGCGGAAAGTCAACACGTGAAAAGATTGAGGGGTATGGCTCAAGAGGCCTTCAACACCCGCTTTCACGTGTCTCCGTCGTATCTACTTTTCCTAACACTTTTGCTCTTGTTTTGGACTTTAATTTGCATGATTTGAATGAAACTAACCCGGACTGACGTTGTTTTCACCATAACTATCATGGTGTTGTTTCTCTGCAGAAATAAAAATTCTTGGATCTAGACAAAACTTTTTGGAGAATTATTTCAGAATAAATAAAAAATTGGAACCAAGAACCACCGGAGGGGGGCCCTGGCTGACCACAAGACACCAGGGCGCGCCACCCCCTCCAGGCGCGCCTTGGTGATTTGTGGGCCCCTCAGGGCTCCACCGACCCTAATTCCAACTCCACAAATACCTATTTTTGGAGAGAAAAATAAGAGAGGAAGTTTCATCGTGTTTCACGATACAGAGCCGCCACCACCTCCTGTTCTTCATCGGGAGGCCCAATCTAGAGCCTGTTTGGAGCTCCGTAGAGGGCAATCTTCGGTCTTCGTCATCACCAACCCTCTTTCATCACCAATTGCATGATGCAACCCAACGGGAGTGAGTAATTCCTTCGTAGGCTCGCTGATCGGTGAGGAGTTGGATGAGATTCATCATGTAATCGAGTTAGTTTTGTTAGGGCTTGATCCCTAGTATCCACTATGTTAAGAGATTGATGATGATATGACTTTACTATGCTTAATGCCTGTCACTAGGGCCCGGATGCCATGATTTCATATCTGAACTGTTTATGTTTTCAACATTATATCTATGTTCTAGATCCGATCTAACAAGTCATATGCACCTGCTATGTATTATGTTCCGTAAACCCTAGGGTGACAGTAATTGGGATACTTTCCGATGATGACTGTAGTTTGAGGAGTTCATGTATTCACTATGTGTTAATGCTTTGTTCTGGTTCTCTATTAAAAGGAGCCCTTAATATCCCTTAGTTTCCTCATGGACCCCGCTGCCACGGGAGGGTAGGACAAAAGATGCCAGGCAAGTTCTTTTCCATAAGCACGTATGACTATTTACGGAATACATGCCTACATTATATTTATGAAGTGGAGCTAGTTCTGTGTCGCCCTAGGTTATGACTGTTATATTATGAATATCATCCAATGAATCCACCGATCCAATGCCTACGAAATTTTCACATATTGCTCTTACTAAGTTACTATTGTTATTGCTACTGTTACAACTGCTATAAAATGGTTACTATTGCTACTGTTACCACTGCTATCAAAACTATCATACTACTATGCTACTAATCACTTTGCTGCAGATATTAAATCTCCAGGTGTGGTTGAATTGACAACTCAACTGCTAATACTTACAAATATTCTTTGGCTCCCCTTGTGTCGAATCAATAAATTTGGGTTGAATACCCTACCCTCGAAAACTGTTGTGATCCCTATACTTGTGGGTTATCGGTGGACAGAAAGGGGGCAATAACAATTTTTGGATAAATTGTGAAAGCCAGGACTTGAAGCTCAATTTTGTAGGATCTGATACCATGTTAAGTTTCGTGCACTAGTCAACGCAAACAAAAGTCCAAACTGATGGAAAGGGCTATGCTATCCACATATACAGTTCAACAACAACTCGGGTCATGTGCATTTGGAATCCTTTTTATTATGGTATGGCAAGGATAATCAAGGGGCTTGGACGACATCTTCCTACATTGGGAAAAACTAAAGAGTCTGCGACTCTCTGGGCTTGAAGACAAGTTGCCAAAATCAAGAAACCGTTGCAAGCTAAAGATGCTGGATCTTGAGATTGGCACTTTGAAGAAATATGTCATTGACTTCCTTCGACAACAACCTACCAAAACAATGCATTCGTCGTCTTCAAGTCAAATAGCTTCAACTCCATTTTCATGTCAAGATGTGTGGGGAGCAGGTGGTCACCTTCTTAAAGGTGAAGATAGTCGAGATTGCTTGCAGCAGGAGTGAGTTACATGTATCCTTGAATCAAAATCGATGAAGAATCTTAAGCTTCTCCAGATTCTTTACTCCAGTGGATCATATCAGCTTGGCGGCCTGAATAATCTATCTGCACTCAAGAAAATCTTTCTCAAGAGTACCAATGATGAAGCATCCATGAAACAATTTGCAAACCATCTTGCCAATCATCCAAAGAGCCCTACCATGAAGCAAGAGTAACTACCGCCATCATCTTGAACCCTCATTGTATCTGACTATCTGTTTGTCTGCTTCTCCTATTTGTTAAATCTCCTTTTGTTTGTATTCCTAGAGAGTCTTGGCGTTGGTGTTGCTATTAATCTTGATTTCCGGCCTGTTGACTCTGCTTATTCTAGATTTGTAACACTTTAGTATGCTCTAGTGTGTACTAAATCAAACGTCAACACAAGTGGAGGTGCCCATCTCAATACAATATGATTTGAAATGTATCACTCATACAAGGGAAATATGGTTTTTTAACCCGTAATCAGGAATTTATGTATTTTGTGAGGAGCTGGATGCATCCCTACAGATCTTCCAGGTTAGTTTTCAAACTCTTTTCAAATAATCATGGCAAGGATGATGAACCAGCCTTCACTTTTGCACTATGTCGTGTCTCTTTTGTATTGTATCTCGAAACTTTCAAATCTTAATTAATATACAGATGAAGTGCAACACCTTAACTATATTTTATCTTTGTTCTTATAATCACCTTACTCAGAAATCTAATAAACTAGATGATACCCCAAGCATTTTTGTGGATGGTTGCAATACATCTTATATTTACTAATTGGAGGCACCTTTCAAGCCATCTAATTAACCCACATCACCAATATTAATTCTAGCGTTGAATTAGAGAATTTACGGCCAAGATAAAAGGAAAGTTGCGTCAAAAAGATGGTCAAGTACAAATGGATCTGTCACGTCTATAGGTAGTGGAAAAAAAGAGAAGTCTCCACCAATTAAAACTCCATCGTCTAGTAAAAAAGGATCTGTCACATCCACCAGTAATGAAAAAAAAGCCTCCACCCATGAGAACTCCACGATGTCCACGCTTAGTGGAAAAATAGAAACCTCCACAACCATGTTTTTGATCATGTACGCCCTCTCCAACCAGATTACGGATAGAAAAAAAATATGTGGACTAAAAAAACATCACTGAAGTCTCCTTCACTTAAAACAAATCTCAACTGTTGATGAACCACAATGGAGTCCGAGACCAGGTGCCGCACCGAGGATGAGGTTCCCTCGCCAGTCATCAGGAACAAGGTTTCGTATTGCAGTTATACTTTCCCTTATTCAGAATTCAATTTATCATAAATCTCATTTTGTTTTCTAGATGCTAGCTCATAAAATAAATCTCAACCTTCTATAATCCAGTACATTGTTTTTTGCGGTTGAGTACATTTTTTTCAAGGTAGATTGAAAGCAGAAGTTTGTTGACATGGTTTCGATCGAGATTGACAACCAGACAATATGGATGGCGCCACACCTTCTTGAATCGCCCCTAACCTGGGGAAATCAAGGACGAATCCTGCATGTATTATTTGCTTTCCCATCTAAAAATGAGATACCGTGCGTTCCTATTTGCGAGCAGTCATGGCTCTGGAGCTGATACTGTTCTCCCCTCTCATCTGCAGACCTTCTTGCTGAGGCTACGTCAACCGGAGTCCGTGCGTTTATCGCGCTGTACTCGGCCAGGCAACGACAAACATGCATGTGGAGGTAGCAGTGTACGTAAAGAAAACGCAAAAAATCATAGAACGGTAACCAGCAACCGACCGAGAGAGCTAACAGATCCGCAAGCTTAATGTTAATTTTATGATCCTTCCAGCGGCTACTACCATCAGCGTGGGGTTCACAAGATTCACAAGGATGCCCTATTTGTAGCTATTGCTTGGCTGTGGTTCATCTAACAATGTATCTGCACTTACCTCCACCTCCTCTTCCGATCTCACATCAAACGGAAGCTTCCTTGGCGGCAATGGCAGAGGCAGCACGCGCGCATGCTCCTGTACTATGGCAAGGTGGCTGCATCATCTCGGCCTACAGGTATCCCTAAATCCTAAGTATCATTAAGTTAGCAGCATATAGATGCAAGCGAATTAGTAATGATATAGGCCACCATGTATTTGTCATGCATATGCAGGCTGCCTACGTACATACGTGGGTTTCCATCAGTTTAAGGCTTTAAGCCGAAGACTCATCTTACAAAATAAAGCACAAGTCTAAAAGGCTCAGACAGTAACTGGCTCACGATGTCCTACATATATCAATGATCGTTGTCGGTGTCGGGCATCTACAACACCAGTTTCAGAACTAGCGTTTCTACTGAAAGATGTTTGGTGGTAGGAACAGACAGAAACGCAAGTTGGTGATGGACTAATGGTCATTTAGATGGTCAGTTTGTTTGTATGATATCTCTCACATGAGTTATCTCAATCACATAATTCACCACATGATTGCCATTGATGCCTGACATATATGCATGCATGTTCTTAACTTCTTATTCATCATATTCATGCACGTAGCAGTTTATGCTCTTATGTGTGGCCTATCATATTGATCATATTCCCATTGATGGCCTAGCAATGATTTGTTACTAATGATAGAATCCCTTCTCAGTATATCATGCTATTGTATGAAAATACCTTCAAATCTCAAGTTCGCAAATATAGTATAACATTGGACAAAATATTCAAGACACCTATCTATGTAGATTATCTAATGGTCCAATCATAGGCATATGTATACAACATTACCCATGTCTTAGATTTCATATACATATTAATGCTGGAACTAAAATAAAGTACATAGATTCAATTTAATGAAGGGCACAAAATCTGATGTATGTATTTGATTTACACCACACGTAGTTGTGATTTTCTACACTTTAATGTTTATACATTTACATTTAGCTTATAATCTATATTTTGCTATTTTTCCATAATTATGTCTTGGCTTTCGTTAACCTTGGTCACATTTCTAGACAAGGATCAGTTGGCCAAAACTCAGCTATGTCAAAATTAGATATGACTGAAATATGCTCTAAGTATGCATGCATCTGTACATGTCCAATAAAAAGACAAAATAAATACATCAAAGAAAGAGAAATGCATCACTATACAGTTAAATCGGATGGCAATATTCTAATCAGCGTGAGGGATCTAACAAATAAAACAATTTCCATGGGAATGTATCATCATGAAACAGTTTGTGAATGCATATGATTCTTTATTATCCTTCCGTGGTCTAATAAAACTTTTTTAGTACCAACATTTCAAACATTGTATTATCACATTTTCTCAAATATAAAATACAACTTTGTGGTCTTCAAACTGCTAGCCCGTGCAGGTGCACGGGTTGACGACTAGTTTCAATAATGGATTGTGTGGAATATAAATATTTAGATTAATAACATGTGAACCAAAACTAAAAATGCATACATCTTATTATATTTGATTATATTTAGTTATAAAATATTTATGAACTATTTAGATTAATAACATATGAGCCAAAACTAAAAATGCATACGAATTATTGTATTTGATTGTATATAGTTGTAAAATAATTATTAAAAATGAGTAGAATAATTGAATGAAAAATATTTTTGTATGAATGGTTGTATGTGGTGGTGGGTCTTTTTCCCATGCATGGTTGCATGCTGAGGCGTCCCTTAACGCGTCCATTATTGTATGATGATGTGGCACACTTATATGTTGAGATAAATAAGTTAGTGGAGATCAATCTGTTAGGTATACTAGCAAACATGTCTGTGCGTTGCAACAGGGAAAAAACGACATGCACCTAGCCTAATGAGCATGACTCAAGACCTTCTGCCCGTGCTCGCTACCATCGATCTCGCTCAGACAACCGCCTTACCCGGCACCCCTACCTAGGACTACATCTTTTTTTTTTGCAGGTGAACCTAGGACTACATCGCTGGCACCACCGCCCGCGCTTGCTGCCGATTGCCTTACCCGAACAACCACCTTAGCCTGCACCCCTACGGCCCTACCTGGCACTGCATCACTGGCACCACACCGCCCATGCCGAAACCTTGGACACTACTAGCCGATCAACTAAAGCAAAGCAACAATGAAGCGGATTATTTTGCTCTAAGTACTAATCCCCCATAAGCACCCTCTACAAACTTCTATGTACAAAGGAACATAAACAATTCATGCAACTATTATAGGCTCCATCATTTTTAGATAGTTAGTTTAGTCTAAGGTGTTCATCTGAAAATGTTTATGTATGGTTGTAATACAAAAAATGTGGAACTATCATGGGAGGGGCATAAAGATGACAATTAGCCTTTTGAGACTTTTTAAACAACGAGTTAATTTATGTAGATAAAAATATCAGAAACACATCGGGCTGATTACGTACGCTTAGTCCCATAATTTTGGCGCATACATCCTATAAATTTAACAGATACATCCTTTTGAATAATGTTTCATTATGCATGTTTGATGTCGCAAAATTTCATAATTCTGAAATCCTGTTCGTTTTTTTGTATTTTTGTAAAATTGGGTGTAGTACACCTGAGAGTAGAAAATCCACTCTCCTGTCCTACCAGAAAAATTATAGTATTTCTTTTTTGGAACTGTCAACAGGGGGAAAGGCTCCCCCACGAGTAGTAATGAAGGCACCCGTGCTATAAAATGATGGAAGAAATCATATGCTGCCATGACCTGTTCCTCTTACCTGAAAAGTACAGACATTTGCAGACACCATATGTCATTCTTGCTCATCTACAGAATAGCATGGAAAATATAGAATAAAAAATAAAAAAGTAAATCTAATTGGATACCGATGGGTAACAATTATCAAAGCTTCAAATAAACACATCGCAACCCTCCAGAAGAGGATAACTAATCAACAAACCCAGATTGTATGAGGAATTGAGGAGTGTCAGTATGTAGCTGAAAGGAAGAATAGCAGATACGGGAATTAACTTATAGCTGCTGTTCGCTCAAATTCCTCTATTAGTTCCACCTCCTCGTTTGGTGTTTGCATTGGCTCAGTATTAGGCATGGCCCCGCCTGAGTAGAGTAACCGCCGCTGCCGCTGCTTTGGCGTGCTCGTGCAGCACCATGACTGTGCTTTGTCGCCTCCACCACTCGTCGGTGAACAACGCTTGAGGGCGTCGCCATAGCTGCTAGTCGTCGGTGAACAACGCTTGAGGGCGTCGCCATAGCTGCTAGCGCACCTACCGCCGTTGGCCGCACCTGAATGTGTTGCTAGTTGAAAACATCCATGCACCATGGAAGGCCGCGCCGGGAGTTGGGGCACCGCTGCACCGGGTCCGAGGATCGCCGTGTGCTCCACTTCGTGGGCCGCCTCTGCCTTGGGACAATCCTGATGCCCGGGCTTTCATTGTGCAGCGAGACATCGCAAGTTGAAGGTCGTGGTCGGACGTACGCCGCCGTTCGGCCTCAAGTTCCACACCCTGGTCATTCAATTTATTGAGCATACTACCGAGCGCTACTTTTTCTTCGCGGCGGCTATACTCCCGAATTCCGTTCAGTCTAGTCCAGCAATACGCACACGCACTGAAACGTGATTTGGATATGATTGTTTGCTAGACATCAGGTATGTTGCATGGTGACGGAGATTCAACGGTAGCACCACACACGAAGGAGATGATGCAGCCGTGTTGCTGGATAAATAGTGGGGAGAGGTCCCACACTTGCCGGCTTGCCGGTTGCCGCCGGGGAGGATAGAGCTTCGGGCCGCTGGTGTCGTGCGACGATGACAAAGCTGTGCGCTGCCATGGATGGAGCTTCTTGGTGATCTTCAGGTGTGTTATTTTGCTTGCCCTAACCGCTAGGGCTTCAAGACGTGGGTCGGCCGGCGGCCACATTGTTGTTGTGCGTACCGGTGACGCTTATTTGCTGGCCTACCCAAAGCATCAGGTCCTTTTCCTTTTTTGTTGAAAACATGCATGTCGTGTGGCATTAGGACTTGGGGTTAATCGATCATATTTTTTTCGGTAACTGAACCATCCAATATGTGCGTACGAGAACAGATTGATCGATGGACTGCGATTGTTTTTTCTGAGATAGATCCATCCATGGATACGTGCACCTTTTGCAGGAACGAAACATATCGATCAATCTTTTATATATGTACTAGCACAAATGCCCGTGCATTGCGACGAGGCATACATATTTTATTGCACAATACCAATTTTGGGTGACATATATCTTTTGGATACATATTTTGTTGTTCAATATCAGTTGTGTAAATCACATATCTTTTTGAATATCACGTACATCAGGCGTTAATATTGACCTCTTTTACTATTGAATTACTCCATCCTCCACCCTACATATGTCTCTGTGTTCTGCGTCATCTTAGAACAACTCTCTTTCTCTACCGCCCGATCTTTTGATGACTCTCTAAAGAGGTTCATGTTAGCTAGGGTTGCTCGTCTTGATTGGATATTGAACGATGGACGTTGCCTCATGTTGTAAGAAATGTTTAAATTTGTATTGTTCCAGTTTTCTTTTTGTCTGAGGGTGGTTGTAAATGTGTCTACCGGGTAGCAACCTCGAAAAGCCGTGTACTATAGGAGGACCAAGGCACATCTACAATATCTTTATGAGATAGCTTAAGCCACTATTGAATAAAAAATAAAATTTGACAATCATTTTAATGGGAATATTTACAACAATGCACCGACCCTTTAGAAATGCAGATATTCCCTCATACCTGATGTAGAGTATGCAAAGTTCATACGTTAAAAAAATGGGTTTCTACATAAATTCTCAAATATATAACTTAAACATTCAATGTAATGACGTGCATGAAAAAAATACAATTAATAGAGCGGAAAAAAAACTAAGGGAAAATTAGATGACAAAGAGATAGATTCCCCAACTATGATGTTAGGCATGGAATATATTATTGTTTATCAGATAAAAGAACATTTCATATGATAATACAAAATCACAATAATTAGCCAAATATGTAAGCATTTTGATGTTGTACAGATTTTTAATAATTAATAGTCAATGTTCAGCAGTAAACTTGTGTGCCTATAATTCCATGCTTGTTAATTTTATAAGTTTTAGGACAGAATTAAACTGTGTAGTACCGAGGCCCACATCGGTATACTTCTCCAATTTTCTTAATTTAAATTGCACAGATCCTCACCGCCATAGAATTGTTTATTTATCATTGCTTTTGAGCTATCCTATCCTCTTGTCCAGTCGGAAGTAATCTCAACTTACAACACACCGCCCCCAGCCTGGGCTATTTTTGCTTGTGTGTATGTGTGCAGGCCACATGTCTTCCTCGTCCTTGTAGATAAATTCGAATTCACATCTGACCCTCTGATTGCTGCTTGCCGATTCTGCTACAACTCACTGTGTATATAAATTGATGAAGTTTGATGTAAAAGCGATGTGGTACTAATTAATTTAGAAATGCATATGTTTTTCTAAGACAATTGTAAGCCAGTTCAGTTAGCTTTGTCCTTCCGCTGGAGTAACTATTTTCTGCTGTGGACCAGGCCCAGCATCGGTCTGTAAGTATATTATAGGTGGCTAATTCTATTATGTAGCACAACAAAGAGCTAGCTCAATTGGTCATAGTCGTTGTAATTGCATGGGAGTTCGACTACCACAGCCACCTTTTTTTTCTATTTTCTGTACATACATATATACGCCCAAACAATGGACGAAAATTGGATGCACATGACGGACGAAAAAAATAGCCAACCTACAAAAGGACCTGATGACGAAAAAAAGTGGAGAAACAATCCTCCCTTTAATATTAGGGTAGATATGTATAGGAGAGAATCTCGGCCGTCAATCTTTATGGTTAATGTAAAACCGACGGATCTAAAAGGATGATGTATGAAGAACTATGAAAGCTTCCGTCCTTTATTATTAGGTAAAGATAAAGATAGGGATATAGGATATGTTAACACAATTTCCATTTTATGTCGTGTTGTGTGTTTTAAACACGCAACAGATTGATTGTTCATTCCAAAAGGAGTTTAAGCAATGCATATTTCTCGGAATTAACATTTGAATTACATTAAGAATGAATTTGTTCTGGTCTTGTTGATTGCTGGCTATCCATTTCACTACTAGAATCTGCGAATAGCCCTAGGGCTGAAGTGCTTCCCTAGAGCTAAATCAGACAACCTAGGGACATGAAGGTTCCCTAAGGTACACACTGAAAACCCAAGGGGCCGCATTGTTTCCTTAGGGTCTGATGGCGCACCCAAGGGGTACTCCAAGCGTGGGACCATGATGCAGCCATGCTGGCGAGTTTCCCTAGAGGTTATCTTATTAACCTCGGGGACAGGTCTATACCTACGATGAAGAAATAAAACTCTAGGGACTCAACATATGATGCAAATGGTGATTTTGCGTTCCAACTAACGCCATAGAGTATCCCTAGGGTTTGTAATATTAACCGTACGGATTTTTGCACACACTTAATATGTATTTTTTTTTACCTAAGAGTTATATTCTAAATATAATTACGACAGATATAGAATATAAAGAAAATTTAAACCTACAAGGCAAAAATACATGTGACAATAACATAAACTTGTGCAAAAATAAAAATATAGGTTGAATGATAATTTTTTTCATGAAATATATGTTTATCCATCACTTTTTATGCACACACTTGATGAAAAAATATACATCTATTAGTGAAATAGGCGAAAATAAGTACATAATTTTCTTTGTGGGTCAGATATACACAATGGAAAATAATAGCCAAGTAAATCTTTTTGACCAGATGCTAGTTGAGTAGTGCCTCCCCCCCCCCCCCCCCCCCCAAAAAAAAGAAATCAATAGTGCCTAAATTGGCTATACACGCGCTAGATGCCATATTTTGTAAAGAGTGGTACTAATGTGTATACTCTTTGATGTTGCCATGTATAATGATGGTGGTTGAAATATATATTTTATGTGATTGTTTTCTAATTTTTGAAGTGATTATATACAATTATTTTTTATAGTTTAATTCTACGAAACAATATTAATTTGCCCCAATAATGCAATATTTTGAGGTAATGATTCCCTAGGGTTTGTAAACCCAGGGGGTCTAAACTGGACTAACAGCAGTTGCTATTACATGCTATTTTACCAAGGAGTGAAACTACCCAAAAGATATCAACTTTACAGGTCAGCATGCGGGCCACCCATCGCTTTTGTCCCTAGGGTACAGAACCCAAGTGAAAGAGGAGTATACCTAGGGTATTCTTTCTTCACACTAGGGAAACTGAGATTCCCCCACCACTCGTGCCCTAGGGTGATTTCCCTAGGGGATACACTAGGGAAACCCCTTTCCTTAGCGTTTCTTCCCATTTTCTTAGGGTATCCGGCCCTAGGGCTATTTGCAAAATCTAGTAGTGAATTTGTTTTTGTCTTTCAGTGCTGGTACAGAATTTATGTCTTGTTATATTAGTAGAAAGTTAAAATCTAAAGAAAGGGGCAAGATTCCATTTTTCTCACTATATTCTTGTGATTTCTTCTTTTTAAGTAGTTAACCTAACCCATGGATAGCTTATCAGAAAAGTCATGTCTATTGGAGATCTTTACAGCAATCACACTATTTTTCCAACATCCTATTCTACTCATGGTGAAATTTCCTACTGACATATGATGTTGATGTCAACATATCATATACTCCCAAGGATCAGTTGTGATGTTGAATTCAACATATAATATACTCCCAATAACCAGTTGTACTGAATCACCGACACTTATTTTTGAATGGATGGACTACATATCATATGTGTCATCTCTCTATTCATGTTTGAGTAGTTTCGCTTGTCCTTGTGGCGTTGGTGATCAAGTGTGAGATTAGTGTAAATTGTTTATGCTTTAATAGATGCAGTACTTCATGCCAGCGGAGGAGCTAGCACTACAGCATTGGGGTCAAATGACCATAGTGGATTTATGTAAATCATGTAGTAAATTGATGATAATCAAATTTAATTTAGTGTTGAACACATATGATATATGAAGATGACCACATTGAGAAATTTAGCTAGCTTCGCCCTCCTTTCACTGGTACGCGTGGGTGCTATACTAACGGTTTTTAACCCCTTTGCGCGACGGCATTTGGAACCGTCGCTAAGTCAGTGTGGGCGATAGGAGGGTCCTTCCCACATGACCCAGAAACCGTCGAGGATAGGCCCTCCTGGCACACAGGCTGGGGCAAAATGAGCTCATGTGCGATCGGGTGAGGCATCGAAACCCAATCATTTCCATTCGTATGTACATCCCACACGGTGAATCCCAGAGAAATATTTCCGTTTGTATGTATAACACACACAGTCAATTCAAGGAATACGTTTCCGTTCTTATGTACATCCCATACAGTCAATCCAGGGAAAACGTTTTCATTCGTATGTACATCCCACACAGTTTTATGTATAGGCTCGTGTGTGAAAGATGTAACTATCACACACACTCTGCCTTGGTTAACCGTTTGCTTTTATCAACTACACCACACATTATTTGATCAAGAAAACCGTGTGCATTGGGCTATCCATCACAGGCGCTTTTACTGCTAGAAACATTTGCAAAGTTCCATGACCCATTTAGCAGTTTTATTAGTTTACAATTAATAATTCCAATATTACACAAATTCACATTTTATATCGAACAACTATTTGCCAATTTTATATAAGGCACATAAATATATTTTAACATCATAGTACGATTGCTACCTGAAAACAACATAGTACAGCATATAGCTAGTTCAACGTCATAAGAACAATATTAGAACAATATATACATTCCCCTAATAGAGATCATACAGGCACGTCTTATCCACCTCTGCTTTCAGTTCAGTAAGAACCTGTTTTGCACTGTCCAACTGGGAAAGTGCCTCCTCCTTCGCCAACACCTTCTTATCAAGTCTGGTTTAAAAAAATCTAAGCTCATTCTCCATCTTCCTCTTTTTATCCCGCATCTTCAAATATTCTTCAGCGTTGACAACACTTTCTCTAAGCCTATCTCTGTTCTCTTCCTCATACATGCTCCAGAGCTTTGCTAGGCACATCTTCAAAGATTGTGGCCACTCTTGATCAACCCACTCCAACTAAGGACACTTCCATTCATCCTATAATATTTAAAACTATATCAATAACAATTATAGGGGAATGGGTTATCGCAACATAGAAAATCACCAATATTTATTTTAAAAAAATTGAAGAAACAGGTTAATTATGACATATCTTCTCAAAAAGATCAGTGTACAAATGAATTAATTGCTACTGAGACAACAACCAAATTCTGAAACATCAGAAGCTATAATTAACTACAACAATGCTACAAGTTCTTACTCATGTACTATAAATAACAAATTGAACATTTTATGAGGAAGGTAAATATAACTACAACAACATAGCGACAGTGTTTGGATGACATCAAATCGATACTAACAGGTGTGTACATGCACAAATTTAGTAACAGAGAACTAATATCACTAAGGTTGTCCACGATGTATGCCAAAACCAGTCTAAAGATAACTGTTGCTACATCTCGCACCGGTGCCCTGCACTGGTGAGCCGATGCAGCGGAAAAAAATCAGGGACCCGGACTCCGAAGCACCTAGTTGCTCTGATGCCCAGTTCCTTCGTGCCATAAAGGTTTAGTATTTTACTACTTGGCTGCTCGGATGTGTGGACCAAAGTTGGTTGCACAAACTGCTGAAGCGGTGCAAAATAATTTTCTAATGACACCATTGATGAGATGGCAACATTTTTAGATACTAGGTACAAACTGTGACACTGTCTTATGATGCGTTTGGTTGAAGGTGTGGTATGAATGGGTTAGGAGTGTAACAGTGTCTGAATCACATCTAACAAATGATTTGTAACAACGAAAGAGGGTCTCACCTTCTCTGCACATGTCAGAAACCTCCTCCCACTATCCACATATTCAAACGCAACTAGCTTCACGCATGGAGATTGATGGTGACAACGAGCAGACAGATATTCAGCCACCCCGCTCCATTCGTTGCAACGGATGGTCCTAGGGAGCTACAAGAGGAAGAAATGACTCAAATTGACCGCCAGATTAAAATCCTTCATTCCAAGTCATTGCCCGTGAGAGAGAAGAGAGGCATACCCAGGTGGTGAAGGAGTCGTCGGAGGAGGAGGAACCACTGGAAAGGTCATTGAAGAAGACCACGGCGACCCCGGCGGTAGGATGCAAGACGGCGAGAGCGAGGAAGCAAGCGAGGAAGCGGCTATAGCTTAGGAAGGAAGGAAGGAGGAAATAGGGTAGATGTGACTTCTGGTCGGGGAGAAAAGGGGGTGGGGAAGGGGGGCGGGGGTAGATATTTTGGCGACAGGCCAAAATTGTGGAAATGTGGAGGGAAACATTGCGCGCGGTGCCGCCAGACACCATTCACTTTGAACGATTGTGTGCATTGAAAACGATTCTTCTGCTTTTACGCCCATGGGATGAGTTTGATAATTCAAATTTTGGTGGAAATTTCCCTGGGTACTTCATTGCATAATTTAACATCGCTTGCTAATTTGGGCACACAAAAGAGCGTACAGCACATAGACCACACTTACTGAATCGAGCAATTTTAGTAATTAAACAGAGCTAGTTGACCTAAACATTGCTCTAACAAAAGACCAGCATTAAAATAAAGCCTAAGTAGGCATAATTTTAACAAATCCACCGTTGCGCCGGCCTATGCATCGCCGGTGTGATATGAGACGTCGATGACTTGTCCTGGCGAAATGCCACTGTTGGTGGACTCCGCGTCCCCCCTGCTAAAGTCGACCGCGTCCTCGTCCTCGTCCAGGGCACCATCCTCAAGGTTGTAGTACTCGCATTAGTGGCTGCGCCAGAGCTCGCGCTGGTACTCCACCGCTGATTCCTCGACGGACAGACTCTTCTCGACCTCGACCTCGGCCACGCGCAACTCCTTCTCTCGGCGCTCCTCGATCTCCGCCACCTCCTGGATCTCGAGCTCCCGCTCGATGATCTTCGCGTGTGTGTCCTCGGTCTTGGCGTGGATGGCCTTGACTCGGGCTAGGGCGACATCGACAGCACGGATGGCAGCTCGAGCGCTCTCGGTGTTTGCAACCGCCGTCGCAGCAGCACCTACAGCCGTCTCGGCTGCTGCTGCTGCCCTGCGGGCTGCCGCAGACACCCTCTCAGCGGATGCAGCCATGCTCAATGTGGATGCAATGACACTCTCGGCGTAGGCGGCCGCGCTCGGAGACGACGCGACCATCGTACGGGCCTTCACGAAGCGTTTCCAGGACGTCATCTTTGCAAGAAGGGCGTGCGAGAATGGGGATCGAGATTCGTGGATTTGGGGGTTGCCGGCACTAGAGCAGACGAGCCAGCGAAGCTTAAGGAGGAAGACTTAAATAGACCCAGACATTTTCATCGCAAACGGTTCCTACAAAAATATTGTGTGTGATGTTGTGAATATTTTTCATTAGATGTGAAAGACGAATTTGGAGGAAAGTGGCACGGATGGTGTTTTCAAATGCATGAGAAATTTGTAGTACTAATACAATTGTCATGTAAAATTTTGGAAAATGTGACCTTTTAAGACATTTAAGTGATTTTCATGTACATGCAATAGCTAACCATAACAGTTTGAAAAGTCATATTTTGTGTACTTGTGTGAGATTTAATTCCATCTGCAGTAAATTGGAAGGAATTTTCAAACATATTGGTCTAACGGCTAAGAAACAATTAAGCATCGAGTGCCATGGCATTTAAATTCCAAAAAATTAAAAAAAGATCAGAAACACACGAAACCTTGCTTGATGTAAAGTCATGCCACCAAGATGATGCGGTAAAAAATTGGCATGTTTGAGGAAAGTTTGGACACACACCCCTCACAAACCAAAGCAACACACTAGAAGCCTCGTGTTTCCAAGAGGAACCAATGCATGTTTGATGACGAACGAGAGATAGCTTCTCCTTACGGCCTTCAAATTTTTTCTACATTTAACATGCACTAATACAACTAACATATGAAAATTTGGAAAATTTCAGGGGTCATTTGACCTTTTAAAGACATTTAAATGATTTTCCAGCCATTTAATGACCGTAATTCAAATTTGAACTGCATCTACATACAACGGCTAACCATAACGGTTTGAAAAATCATATTTCTGTAATTGTGTGTGAGTTAATTTCATGTGTAGTAAATTAGAATAAATTTCAAACATGTTGGTCTCACGACATGGACACGTGCATGGAGTGTCATGGCATTCTAATTCCAAAAAATTAAAAATGATCAGAAAACATGAAACCTTGCCTTATATAATGTCATGCCACCAAGATGATCTGGTAAAAACATTCACTGGTAGAAAAAGGGCCTATAGTCCCGGTTCGTAAGGGCCTTTAGTCCCGGTTCCGGAACCGGGACTAAAGTGTCGGTACTAATACCTCTCCCCTTTAGTCCCGGTTCAATCCAGAACCGGGACTAAAGGCCCTCCACGTGGGCATTGCGCAGAGCCCAGTCAGGAGACCCTTTGGTCCCGGTTGGTGGCACCAACCGGGACCAATAGGCATCCACGCGTCAGCACTTCTGTGGCTGGGATTTTTGTTTTTTTTTTGAAAGGGGGGGGGGTTGGGGGTTTTGCGGGGTTAATTTAGGTGTTTCATATATTGTGTTAGCTAGTAAGCAAACGAAGGAAACAGAAGATCGTCATGAACATATATGCATATATACAGAGAGAAGTGATATCGACCACCTCTCCTTCTCCGAGAGATTGGTCGAACAACAAGTTCTCGTATATCTATCTGACACTACTGGCTACATATATACAATAATTATCTCTTACAAATGTAATAGTACGGACTCAGGGTCCACATAGAATTCTCCGTCTTCAGGGATCACGTGGTCAAGAAAGAATGCCGCCAATTCCTCTTGAATTGCTCGCATGCGAGCTGGTGCTAGGAGTTCATCCCGCTTCCGAAACATCTAATTTGAAGAAGGGGGTCAATACATATATATATATAAATGAATGAAACTCAACACAAATGATGGTAATAAAATAAAATTGTGAATGTTGTTATTTACGTACTTCATATTGTTCGTTAGAGTACCCGCCCCGCTCACAGGTCGTGTGGCGGATGGACTCGCAGATGTAGTATCCACAGAAATCATTCCCTTGTTCCTGCCACAACCACTTTACAAGAAATAGAGGTCAATCAAACTGATAAGCAAGAATGCTAAATGGTATTGATGAAACTAGCGCTTGAATCACTAGGAGATGCACGGAACATGCTACTATAGTACTTACTTTCGGGTGTCTAAATTCCAGCTCCTTCGGCAGTCCCGGAACTGTTTTGGTGAATTTTCTCCAAACCCTGCTGGACAAAGAAAACAATTACTTGATATCAGGAAATGAACAAAGTTGCTGATATGGTGGATAATGATCGATTTAACTTACTTCTTGAGGATTTCAGTCATGTCCGCATACTCCTTGGGATCTTTTCGTTTAGAGTCCAAGACGGTTACTACTCCCTGCTCAAGCTTAATCTCTAGGAGAATATAGTGGTAACTGCACACACATGCATAACTCATCAATTACATTACTATAACCTTGACTAATATATAAGGGAAACCGAATACGCACAAGACAGTAACACTCACCTGAAGTTGTAAGGAAAGAGTATTATATCTTTGTTTTGATTTATTACGAACGATCGTAGCAAGCTGGCCTCGGTAGCTGCGGCATGAAGTTTAACCTGAGTTGCATCTATGAGATATGTGTTAATGAACCCAATATCACCGACTTGTCTTTTCTTCAATTCGACGATCTTCAATCTGCATAATATAGTGAGGATGATTATAAATACATGCAATGAAAGAGCTAAGCTATATAGAGAAACTTAATGACAGAAGTAATACTACTTATAGACAGTAGCAAGCGACCGTTGTTTTATCGAGGGCCAATTGATTGAAGAACTGATAGAACTCCTCAAATGGAACAGGCAACAGATCAATTCCAACGAGTTCATGCTCCGGTTTAACTCTCGCATACAAAGTACTCCTCCCCCCAGAGTCTCTGCAGATTTTCAAGTACCAATCATGCAATCTTCGCATCATCGTTGATAGAGATCTTTCATCTTTGACGAGAGGCTTCCCGTACTCGTATCTTTGTATCTGCACGTCCATGGGTTCATAATGTACTTCGTCGGGCAGGTAATCTGCAAGATTGCTATAACCGGGCACTATCCTCGGATCATTATCGACGTTGTGGCTAGGCACCTTGAGCGGGGGGCACGATTGCTTCGCTTGTTCACCGAGCTGGGCAATTTGTTTCCCAGCTCGTCGTTCTTTCAGCCTTTGATCACTGACAGTACTTCCCGACCGCTCCGCTTCGGCAAATTCCTTTCCAATAATGCGGTCATAGTTTCCTTTCAGCGAATCAGACTTCGGTGGTTTTGTCAGGGCAGCCAGAGTGCGCTTCACTTTCACCCGATCTACCTTCTCCTCCGGAGGTGGATGTTTCTTTGCTTTCACCCCTTCAAAGAATTTCTTCACTTCTTCTCGCGCGATCTCGGCGTTCTCCTCCTGGGTCCTCTCGTATGGTAACTTCTCTGGAGTCTTCAGAGAAGGACCGAATCTGTATGTCCTCCCGCCTCTGGTTGTACTGCTAGACGCCGATCGAGCAGACGTAGCGGTTGTCTTCTTTACTTGCTTAAGAGGCGGAGGAGAAGGACTATGACGCGCCGGAGCAGCTGGAGCGGCGGCAGGTCTCTTCCACCCTTGCTGACGAGGCGGAGAAGGAGGAGGCTGGCTGCTCGGGCGCGTCGGCACAGGCGGAGAAGGAGGCGGAGTGCCGCCGCGCGCCGGAGAAGGAGCTGGCCGAGGGCCCTGATCGTCACTCGCCGGAGGAGGAGGCGGTGGAGGCGGAGTGCCCTGACTCGCCGGAGGAGGAGGAGGAGGCGGTGGCGTCCAGTTCAGAAGGTTGATGAGCTCCTTCCGCCATAGGCATGGAGTCTTCAGAGCAGACCCCAGCCGAGTCTCCCCTTCACCGGTAGGGTGGTCAAGCTGGAGGTCCTCAAATCCCTCCGTTATCTCATCCACCATCACCCTAGCATATCCTTCTGGAATCGCCCGGCAGTGAAAAGTTGCGCCGGGTTCAGTAGGAAAAACAGAGCCAACAGCCGCCTTGACCTTCAAATTCATCCATTGCGTCATAAGGTGGCAATTTTGAGACTCTGTTATAGCATCCACGGGATAGCTGGTAGGAGCCGTCAAGGCATGCTCCGGCTGAAGAAGCTCGGTGGAAGCCACGCTGCTTCTGCGCTGAGATGGCGGGGTAGCTTCGGGGGAGGCTTCGGCAGTACGTTTGCTGCGATTTGCTTCTCGTTCCTCTATCGCGTCTACCCTTGCTTGCAGCGCCTGCATTTGGGTCTGCTGCACTTTTTTCCTCCTCTCATGGGATTTGTAACCGCCTGCGTCCAGAAACCCAACCTTCCACGGAATGGAGCCTGGCGTGCCTCGTGTCCGTCCAGGGTGCTCAGGATTCCCGAGGGCCATTGTGAGCTCGTCGTTCTCTCTGTCTGGAAAGAACGTCCCTTCCTGCGCTGCTTCGATATACTGCTTAAGCTTACTGACTGGTATGTCCATTTGATCGTTCGTCCAAATGCACTTCCCTGTCACAGGGTCCAGTGTTCCGCCAGCCCCGAAGAACCAAGTCCGGCAACGGTCTGGCCAGTTAATTGTCTCTGGTTCGATCCCTTTATGAACCAGATCATTCTCAGTCTTGGACCACTTACGCCGGGCTACGAGGTAGCCACCTGACCCCGTGCGATGGTGAAGCTTCTTCTTCGCAGCATTTTGCTTGTTTGTCGCCGACATCTTGTTACTCTTTTCCGATGTCTTGTGGGCCACAAATGCGGGCCAGTGATCTCTGATATTCTCATATCTGCCCTTAAATTCTGGTGTCTCATTATTTTCGACAAACTTATTCAGCTCTTTCTTCCACCTCCTGAATAGTTCTGCCATCCTCTTCAGAGCAAAATACTTGATTAATTTCTCTTTAACTGGGTTCTCTGGATTATCCTCAGGCGGTAGGGTGAAATTTGACTTCAGCTCAGTCCAAAGATCATTTTTCTGCATATCATTGACATAAGAGACCTCAGGGTCTTCTGTAGCCGGCTTAAACCATTGCTGGATGCCTATCGGGATCTTGTCCCTAACCAGAACCCCGCACTGAGCAACAAATGCGCTCTTTGTCCGGAGGGGTTCAATAGGTTGGCCGTCGGGCGCGATTGCTATGATCTCAAACTTTTCATCCGAGCTCAACTTTTTCTTCGGGCCTCGTCTCTTTACCGAAGTTGTGCTCGATCCGGAGGGCTAGAAAAAAGAACAAAGACTTAATTAATATGTGTACATACCAAAACAATGAATGCATTAATCAGCTAGTTAGCATAGGCTTAACTAATATATATACCTGGCCGGACTCGGTTCGGTCACCGGAGCCGTCCTCATGTTCTTCTTCTTGCACCGGCATTAGGTCACCGTAGCCAGCTTGTTCACCCTGCTCTCCTTCCAGACCATCGGTTTCGTTGAGAAACAACGAGATGGCATCACTTCCTTCTGCGATTATGTCCCTCAACAACGCTTCTTTTGTTGCTTCGTCTAGGGCGGTGTCCATAGTTTCTACAAATATTTACAACATGGCAATTATTATTCAAACATGATAGATGGATATATTAGTGCCAAACGTAGAACTAGCTACCTAATCATAGTAAGCTATCGGGAGGGGGTATATATCGACAACGACGACACTACATCTATGTCCCTCGACGACCCTCGTTCCCGATAAAAAAAAGAGGAAGAAGAAGAAAAATAAGAGGAGAAGAAAGAATAGAGGAGAAGATCTCCTCTATTCTTTCTTCTCCTCTTTTTTTCTTCTTCCTCTTCTTTTTTTATCCTCTTCTTCCTCTCATGTTCGATAGGATCGCCGAGGGGTCGGGAGGTTGCGTAGTGTCTCAGGATTCAACAAAACCATGTCTTCATCATTAGGCGAAAGTAACATGTGCATGATGGTACGAAGCTCTTCAAAGTTGTTCTAGAACGGACTCCCAGATAGGATAATCCGCCTTTTGGTACAAAGTTCAGCAAGAGCCTTCCGAATATCGCTATTTGGAAGGCCTTTGCTGAATTGGTACCAAAAGGCGGATTATTCTATCCGGGACTCCATTCCAAAACAACTTTGCAGAACTTCGTACCAACATGCCCTGGTTACTTCCGGCTAATGATGAAGGCATGGATTTCTTCAATACTTTGACACTAGGAAACCTCTCTCTACTTCCGGCTAATAAGAATAAGAAGAAGAAGAATAATAAGAAGAAGAAAAGAAGAAGAAAAGAAGAAAAAAAGAGGAGAAGAAGAAAGGAATAGTGGAGAAAAGAAAAAATAGAATATATTCTATTTTATCTTCTTCTCCACTATTCCTTTCTTCTTCTCCTCTTCTTTTTCTTCTTTTTTCTTCTTCTTATTTATTTCTCCTCTTCTTTTCGGTAGAGGAAACCCTAAATAGCTAGCGAGTTTCGTGGGTGTGAGATACATGTGGCCTTCGGTGTCGGACACTACATCCACGTCCCACAAGTGACGTGGGCGTCGAAGCCCGCGCCACTTGTGGGATGTGGGTGTAGTGTCCGACACCGACGGTACATGTATCTCACACCGACGATACTTTCTATTAGGGTTTCTCCTCTACCGCTCCTCGACCTCTCGACGACCCTCGTTCCCGATAAAATAAAGAGGAAGAAGAAGAAGAAAAAAGAAGAAAAGAAAGAATAGAGGATAAGACTTCCTCTTCTTCCTCTCCTCTTCTTCTCCCTCTTCTTCCCCTTCTTTTTTCTTCTTCTTATTTATTTCTCCTCTTCTTCCTCTCCTCTTCTTCTTTTTTCTATTTTCTCTTCTTCTCCACTATTCCTTTCTTCTTCTCCTCTTCTTTTTCTTCTTTTCTCTTCTTCTTATTTATTTCTCCTCTTCTTTTCCTCTCCTCTTCTTCTTTCTTTCCTCTTCTTATTTTCTTCTTTCCTATCCTTCTTTTTCTAAAATTGTAACTTTTGCATATATAAAACTTTTCTAAAATTGTAACTTTCTATATAAAACTTTCCTATCGGGAAGGGGAGAAGATCGAAGAAAAAAAAAGAAGAAAAAAAAGAGGAGAAGAAGAAAGGAATAGAGTAGAAGAAGAAAAAATAGAATTTTTTTCTATTTTTTCTTCTTCTCCTCTATTCCTTTCTTCTTCTCCTCTTCCTTTTCTTCCTCTCCTCTTCTTCTCCTTTTTCCTCTTCTTTTTTTCTCCTCTTCTTCCCGACCCTCGCCCCCTCGAACACTTGGCGACCCTCGACCCTCTACCCTAGCTAGTTCCCGACCCTCGCCCCCTCGATCCCTCGAACACTCGGCAACCCTCGACCCTCGACCCTCGGCGACCCCCTCCCCCCATGATGTCGAAGTTATCGGGGAGGGGGTATATCGACCCCCCTCATGTCGAAGTTATCTGGTACACACATATACATACATACACATATACACTACACACATGCATACATACACATACATACACATATCTGCATGCACACACATATACACTGCACACACATACACATACATACACATATATATACACTACACACATGCATACATATATCTCAAAAAAATTAACAGAGGCGGGCGGCGGCGCGGTAAACGGAGCGCGGCCAGGCGGCGGCGTCGAGGCAGAACACGACGGGCGGCGGCGGCGAACCAGCGGCGGCGCGGCAAGCAGAGCACGTACGGGTAGAGCACGGCGGGCAGCGGCGTCGGGGCGCGGTAAGAGCACTGCGGGCAACGGCGTCGAGGCGCGGCTGGCGGTGGTGGCAGGGCGCGGCGGGGGGAGAGGAGGAGAGGAGGGGAACGGCACGGCGGCTCACAGTGGGAGCGGGCCGGGAAGGCGTCAGGGTAGGGCTCGACGGCGGCGGCGAGGACGGCGAAGTGGAGCAGCCTGACGGTGTCAGGGCAGGGCTAGGTGGTGGCGGAGGCGACGATGAGGGGCAGGGCTCGGCGGCGGCGACGGCGACGAGGAGGACGAGCAGCCTGGCGGCGTCGGCGATGGGGAATGGAGCAGTTGGCGAAAATTTCGCAAGGGTTGTATATATAGCCAGAGCAATGGTCCCGGTTCGTGGCACGAACCGTGACCAATGCCCCCCTTTGGTCCCGGTTGGAGCCACGAACCGGGACCAAAGGCCAATTTTCAGTAGCCCAAAGGGCGGGAAGCGGCGGCCTTTGGTCCCGGTTGGTGGCACCAATCGAGACTAAAGGGGGGCATTGGTCACGGTTGGTGCCACGAACCGTGACCAATGCCCCCTTTAGTCCCGGTTGGTGCCTCCAACCGGGACCAATGCCCTTGTGCGCCCCGCGCCCAAAAGTTTAGTCCCACATCGCTAGCTGAATGGCGCCGGCACTGGTTTATAAGCGCTGCTCTGCCTCCCCACTCGAGCTCCTCTCTAATGCAGGCTTTCGGGCCTAAACCTGCTACTGCCTGTTGGCCTATTGGGCCTCTGCGGGCCTGAATCCTGGCCCATGTAGGGTTTCTAGTCGTATTCAGGCCGTGGAGGCCTAGTAGGTGGCATTTTTTTTTTTGGTTTTTTCTTTTTTATTTCTACATTTTTTTAGTTTTTTATTTTTTTTATTTCTACTTAAAACTAAATACTTATAGTTTTTTAGTGATTTCTTTTTGCTTTTAGGTCACAAAAATTATAAACTTTCTGTTAGTGCCATTAGTTTTAAATTTTAAATAGTTTAAATTTGAATTTTTAAAAATTTGTGTGAATCACTAGTTTATGAATAACTTTACTATAAAATTAGAATTTTTTTTATTTATTTTTTATTTATACTTACAACTAAATACTTACAGTTTTTTAGTGATTTCTTTTTGCTTTTAGGGCAGAAAAATTATAAACTTTCTGTTAGTGTCATTAGTTTTAAATTTTAAATAGTTTAAATTTGAATTTTTAAAAATTTGTGTGAATCACTAGTTTATGAATAAATTTACTATAAAATTAGAATTTTTTCTTCTTTGCTATTTATTTTTTATTTATACTTACAATTAAATACTTATAGTTTGATTTTAGGTCACACAAATTATATTCTTTTTGCTATTGAAGAATATTATAGTTTTATTTTAGTTGATCATAACATAATATTTTAATTGATTGTTTTTATTTTCATAAAAGTTTTGTAGTTCATTCTGTTTGCTATTAATTCATTCTTTGAGCTAAATGACTCTGAAATTGGAAAGCATTTCAAAATGAACTCTGAAAAGGTTGAAAGTTGGCATGGTATCATCATTTCACCCACATAGCATGTTCCAAAAAGTAGAGAGGGTTACGACAAAAACTTGATGCACTTCGTGTACAAAATGGACAATCACTTTCGAAGTATCAAAGTTTCAAACCATAAGACATGAAAGCATTTCAAATGAACTCTGAAAAAGTTGAAAGTTGGCATGGTATCATAATTTCACCCACATAGCATTTGCTTATTGCGGGAGAAAGTCTTCACTTTTTCTTCGCTTGTGTCATTTGCTTATTGCGCCGTAACCATGGATAATCTTCATTGTTTATCAGGATGCTTGGGTCAGCCTTGACATTGAAGGGAGGAATTTCATGAAACTTTTCATAATCTTCAGACATGTCTGTCTTGCCGTCCACTCCCAGGATGTCCCTTTTTCCTGAAAGAACTATGTGGCGCTTTGGCTCATCGTATGATGTATTCGCTTCCTTATCTTTTCTTTTTCTCGGTTTGGTAGACATGTCCTTCACATAGATAACCTGTGCCACATCATTGGCTAGGACGAACGGTTTGTCAGTGTACCCAAGATTTTTCAGATCCACTGTTGTCATTCCGTACTGTGGGTCTACCTGTACCCCGCCGCCTAACAGATTGACCCATTTGCACTTAAACAAAGGGACCTTAAAATCAGGTCCGTAGTCAAGTTCCCATATGTCCACTATGTAACCATAATATGTGTCCTTTCCGCTCTCGGTTGCTGCATCAAAGCGGACACCACTGTTTGGTTGGTGCTCTTTTGATCTTGGGCGATCGTGTAAAATGTATTCCCATTTATCTTGTATCCTTTATAAGTCAATACAGTCAAAGATGGTCCCCTGGACAACAAGTACAACTCATCACAAACAGTGTTGTCACCTCTGAGACGTGTTTCCAACCAACTGCTGAAAGTCCTGATGTGTTCACATGTAATCCAGTCGTCGCACTGCTCCGGGTGTTTGGAGCGCAGACTGTTCTTGTGTTCATCGACATACGGGGTCACCAAGGTAGAGTTCTGTAGAACTGTGTAGTGTGCTTGAGACCAAGAATATTCGTCCCTGCATATTATTGAGTCTCTTCCCAGAGTGCCTTTTCCAGTCAGTCTCCCCTCATACCGCGATTTAGGGAGACCTATCTTGTTAAGGCCAGGAATGAAGTCAACCCAAAACCCGATAACATCCTCTGTTTGATGGCCCATGGAGATGCTTCCTTCTGGCCTAGCGCGGTTACGGACATATTTCTTTAGGACTCCCATGAACCTCTCAAAAGGGAACATATTGTGTAGAAATACGGGCCCCAGGATGACAATCTCGTCGACTAGATGAACTAGGACGTGCGTCATGATATTGAAGAAGGATGGTGGGAACACCAGCTCGAAACTGACAAGACATTGCGCCACATCACTCCTTAGCCTTGGTACGATTTCTGGATCGATCACCTTCTGAGAGATTGCATTGAGGAATGCACATAGCTTCACAATGGCTAATCGAACATTTTCCGGTAGAAGCCCCCTCAATGCAACCGGAAGCAGTTGTGTCATAATCACGTGGCAGTCATGAGACTTTAGGTTCTGAAACTTTTTCTCTGGCATATTTATTATTCCCTTTATATTCGACGAGAAGCCAGTCGTGACCTTCATACTGAGCAGGCATTCAAAGAAGATTTCTTCCTCTTCTTTCGTAAGAGCGTAGCTGGCAGGACCTTTATACTGCTTCGGAGGCATGCCGTCTTTTTCGTGCAAACATTGCAGGTCCTCTCGTGCCTCGGGTGTATCTTTTGTCTTCCCATACACGCCCAAGAAGCCTAGTAGGTTCACGCAAAGGTTCTTCGTCACGTGCATCACGTCGATTGAGGAGCGGACCTCTAGGTCTTTCTAGTAGGGTAGGTCCCAAAATATAGATTTCTTCTTCCACATGGGTGCGTGTCCCTCAGCGTCATTCGGAACAGCTAGTCCACCGGGACCCTTTCCAAAGATTACGTAGTGTAAATCATTGACCATAGCAAGCACGTGAACACCGGTGCGCATGGCGGGCTTCTTCCGGTGATCTGCCTCGCCTTTGAAATGCTTGCCTTTCTTTCGACATTGATGGTTGGTCGGAAGAAATCGACGATGGCCCAGGTACACATTCTTCCTGCATTTGTCCAGGTATATACTTTCAGTGTCATCTAAACAGTGCATGCATGCGTGGTATCCTTTGTTTGTCTGTCCTGAAAGGTTACTGAGAGCGGGCCAATCGTTGATGGTCACGAACAGCAACGCCTTAAGGTTAAATTCCTCCTGTCTGTGCTCATCCCACGTACGTACACCGTTTCCATTCCACAGCTGTAAAAGTTCTTCAACTAATGGCCTTAGGTACACATCAATTTCGTTGCCGGGTTGCTTAGGGCCTTGGATGAGAACTGGCATCATAATGAACTTCCGCTTCATGCACATCCAAGGAGGAAGGTTATACATACATAGAGTCACGGGCTAGGTGCTGTGATTGCTGCTCTGCTCCCCGAAAGGATTAATGCCATCCGTGCTTAAAGCAAACCATACATTCCTTGGGTCCTTTGCAAACTCATCCTAGTACTTTCTCTCGATTTTTCTCCACTGCGACCCGTCAGCGGGTGCTCTCAACTTCCCATCTTTCTTTCGGTTCTCACTATGCCATCGCATCAACTTGGCATGCTCTTCGTTTCTGAACAGACGTTTCAACCGTGGTATTATAGGAGCATACCACATCACCTTCGCAGGAACCCTCTTCCTGAGGGGCTCGCCGTCAACATCACCAGGGTCATCTCGTCTGATCTTATACCGCAACGCACCGCATACCGGGCATGCGTTCAGATCCTTGTATGCACCGCGGTAGAGGATGCAGTCATTAGGGCATGCATGTATCTTCTCCACCTCCAATCCTAGAGGGCATACGACCTTCTTTGCTGCGTATGTACTGTCGGGCAATTCGTTATCGTTTGGAAGCTTCTTCTTCAATATTTTCAGTAGCTTCTCAAATCCTTTGTCAGCCACAGCATTCTCTGCCTTCCACTGCAGCAATTCCAGTACGGTACCGAGCTTTGTGTTGCCATCTTCGCAATTGGGGTATAACCCTTTTTTGTGATCCTCTAACATGCGATCGAACTTCAGCTTCTCCTTTTGACTAATGCATTGCGTCCTTGCATCGACAATGACCCGGCGGAGATCATCATCATCGGGCACATCGTCTGGTTCCTCTTGATCTTCAGCAGCTTCACCCGTGGCAGCATCATTGGGCACATCGTCTGGTTCCTCTTGATCTTCACCAGCTCCCCCCGTTGCAGCATCACCGTATTCAGGGGGCACATAGTTGTCATCGTACTCTTCTTCTTCGCCGTCTTCCATCATAACCCCTATTTCTCCGTGCCTCGTCCAAACATTATAGTGTGGCATGAAACCCTTGTAAAGCAGGTGGGAGTGAAGGATTTTCCGGTTAGAGTAAGACCTCGTATTCCCACATTCAGTGCATGGACAACACATAAAACCATTCTGCTTGTTTGCCTCAGCCGCATAATGATTGATCCAACGGCATAATGATTGCCTCAGCCACATTCAGTGCATGGACAAATCATAATCGCAACCAAGGTAACAATTGATCCAACGGCATAATGATACCAAGCCTCGGTATGAATGGCATATTTTCTAATCTTTCTAATCTTCAAGCGCATTGCATCCATCTTGATCTTGTGATCATCGACGACATCCGCAACATGCAACTCCAATATCATCTTCTCCTCCTCAATTTTTTTTATTTTTTCCTTCAACAAATTGTTTTCTTCTTCAACTAAATTTAACCTCTCGACAATAGGGTTGGTTGGCATTTTCGATTCACATACATCCTAGATAAATAAAATCTATGTCATGTTGGTCGGCATAATTTTCATAAACAATAAATGAACCAATAGTTATGAAGATAATATACATACCAAATCCGAATCATAGACAGGACGAGGGCCGACGGGGGCGGATACCAAAACCATCGCACTATATAAGATGCAATAATAAATGTAAGAAAATGATACAAGTATCTATCTAAACAGACAAGTAAGAATATTTTTCCTTTCAGAAAGAAGATAAGAACAAGAGGCTCACCACGGTGGTGTCGGTGATGAGATCAGCGCGGGTGATCGACGGCGGTGAAGACGGGGACGGGGCGTGACGGACCGCTAAATCTAGACAAATCTCGAGGAAAATGGAGCTTGGAGGTCGAGCTTCGAGAGGAGAAAGTTTAAGTAGTGTGGCTCGGGCATTCCATCGAACACCTCATGTGCATAGGAGGTGAGCTAGAGCACCACAAACCCCTCCCCTCGCCGGCCAAAGAAAAACAGAGCACTGGAGTGCTCTGCTCGCGGGCGAGGGTATATATAGGCACCTCATTGGTCACGATTTGTGGCAAGAACCGGGACTAAAGGGGATCCTTTGGTCCCGGTTCAGGCCACCAACCGGGACCAATGGTGGTGGGCCAGGAGCGAGGCCCATTGGTCCCGGTTCGTCCCACCAACCGGGACCAAAAGGTCCAGACGAACCGGGACCAATGGCCCACGTGGCCCGGCCGGCCCCCTGGGCTCACGAACCGGGACCAATGCCCACATTAGTCCCGGTTCTACACTGAACCGGGACTAATGGGCTGAGCCGGCCTGGACCATAGCCCTGTTTTCTACTAGTGATTGGCCTGTTTGACGAAAGTTTGAACACACGGCCTTCACAAACTGGAGCAACTTACCAGAATGCTCGTGGTTCCGAGAGGGAAGAATGCATGTTTGATGACGAACAGGAAATAGATTCCTATTACGGCCTTCAAATTTTTTCTATGTTTATTAGCATGCACTAATACAACTGTCATGTGAAAATTTGGAAAATTTCAAGGGTCATTTGATATTTTAAAGACATTTAAGTGATTTTCTAGCCATTTAATGACGGTAATTCACATTTGAACTACATCTACATGCAACGCCTAACCATAACGGTTTGAAAAGTCATATTTGTGTACTTGTGCGCGAGTTAATTCCTTGTGTAGTAAATTAGAAGGAATTTTTAAACATATTGGTCTCACGACATGGACACATGCATGGAGTGCCATGGCATTTTAATTCCAAAAAATTAAAAAATGATCAGAAACACACGAAACCTTGCTTGATGTAATGTCATGCCACCAAGATGACATGATAAAAAATTAGCACGTTTGACGAAAGTTTGGATACACACCCGTCACAAACCAAAGCAACTCACTAGAAGACTCGTGTTTCCGAGAGGAAACAATGCATGTTTGATGACGAACGGGAGATAGCTTCCCCTTACGGCCTTCAAATTTTTTCTACATTTAATGTGCACTAATACAACTATCATGTGAAAATTTGGAAATTTCAGGGGTCATTTACCTTTTAAAGACATTATGTGATTTTCTAGCCATTTAATTACCGTAATTTAAAATTAAACTACATCTACATGCAACAGCTAACCATAACGGTTTGAAAAATCATATTTGTGTATTTGTGTGCATATTAATTCCATGTGCAGCAAATTAGAAGGAATTTTCAAACATATTGGTCTCATGGCATGGACACATGCATGGAGTGCCATGACATTTAAATTCCAAAAAATAAAAAATGACCAAAAAAACATGAAACCTTGGTTGATATAATGTCATTCCACCAAGATGACGTGGTAAAAAATAGGCTTGTTTGACGAAAGTTTGGACACACCCCCTCACAAACCGGAGCAACTCACTAGAAGGCTCGTGGTTCCGAGAGGGAACAATGCATGTTTGATGATGAACGGGAGATAGCTTCCCCTTACGGCCTTCAATTTTTTCTACATTTAACGTGCACTAATACAACTATCATGTGAAAATTTGGAAACATCTAGGGGTCATTTGACCTTTTAAAGACATTTAAGTGATTTTCCAGCCATTTAATGACCTTAATTCAAATTTGAACTACATCTACATGCAACAGCTAACCATAACGGTTTGCAAAATCATATATGTCACTACTAGGGAAAAGCCTATACACAGAATCTTACCAGCAGCGCGCTTTAAAATCAGGCACTGCTGCTAAGTAGCAGCAGCGCGGGTTTTTAAACCTCGCTACTACTAAGTTGATAGCAGTAGCGCTGGTTTTTAACCCTCGCTACTACTAAGCGGTCTCTACCGTGCCCCCGGGACATGCCATAGTAGTAGAGCGGGTTTTTAACCCTCGCTACTACTAAGTTGATAGCAGTAGCGCTGGTTTTTACCCCTCGCTACTACTAAGCGGTCTCTACCGTGCCCCTGGGCCATGCCATAGTAGTAGCGAGGGTTATAAACCCGCGCTACTACTAAGTTTTTACCCCTCGCTACTACTAAGAGGTCTCAACCGTGCCCCTCTGGGACATGCCATAGTAGTAGCGGGGGGTAAAATCCCTCGCTACTACTAAAGGTCCCATTTTGAAACTCTACCCCCCCCCCCCCGTGGATCGCCTTTTCGGTTTTGTAAAAAGCAAAAGAAAATGATAAAAACTTCAAAAATCAAAATCCTTCGAGATGTAGTTATGTTAGTACATCTACTAGTTAGGAAAATTTAAAAACTTAAATTTGGACATGTTTTGCAAAAAGTGTAGGGAAAATGTAAAACAGCTATAACTTCTGCATACGATGTTAGAAAAAAACGTATAATATATCAAAATGTTTCAAAAATTAAAATCCTTCGAGATGTAGTTATGTTCTTACATCTACTAGTTAGGAAAATTTAAAAACTTAAATTTGGACATGTTTTGCAAAAAGTGTAGGGAAAATGTAAAACAGCTATAACTTTTGCATACGATGTCAGAAAAAAACGTATAATATATCAAAATGTTCAGCACGAAAATCCGCATACCATGGAGACCGCCTACGGCATGTTTGCAAATTTTTAGAATCCTCAAATTCTAAAAGGAAAAAAAGGTATGCTCAAATTTTAGTTTTTTTTAAATTTTAGTCAAATCTGGTCAAACTACTTATTCAAGACGTATTAGTGTTACTAAATAATTATTCAAGAATATTAGTGTTACTAAATAATTATTTCAGTTTTTGGGAATTTTGGTCAAATCTGGTCAAACTGTGGTCAAAATTTGGTCAAAATGTGGTCAAACTCCTTATTCAAGAAATATTAGTGTTACTAAATAATTATTGTGGTTTAGAACAATAGTTTTAAACTCAAACAGCGAAATGTGTGACTTCATGCTCAAGCTAAAATCCCGAGGGTTAATAGGATTGACATCTTACTATTGTCAGGAAAACAACAACTGCAGACTTGGAATCGAGGGAGAATAAAACCCAGAAGTTAAGCGTGCTCAGGCTGGAGTAGTGAGAGGATAGGTGACCGTCCGGGAAGTTAGATGATTTGGAATGATGAGGGGTGATTAGAGATTAAATTGAGCAGCGATGACGGTGATTAGAGATTAGAGGTTAAAATAATTCAGAAATTAGAAAATTCGGGCAAAAATTTCGAAAAAAAAATTCCGCGGGTTAATAGTAGCGCGGGTAGGACAAAAGATGCCAGGCAAGTTCTTTTCCATAAGCACGTATGACTATTTACGGAATACATGCCTACATTATATTTATGAAGTGGAGCTAGTTCTGTGTCGCCCTAGGTTATGACTGTTATATTATGAATATCATCCAATGAATCCACCGATCCAATGCCTACGAAATTTTCACATATTGCTCTTACTAAGTTACTATTGTTATTGCTACTGTTACAACTGCTATAAAATGGTTACTATTGCTACTGTTACCACTGCTATCAAAACTATCATACTACTATGCTACTAATCACTTTGCTGCAGATATTAAATCTCCAGGTGTGGTTGAATTGACAACTCAACTGCTAATACTTACAAATATTCTTTGGCTCCCCTTGTGTCGAATCAATAAATTTGGGTTGAATACCCTACCCTCGAAAACTGTTGTGATCCCTATACTTGTGGGTTATCGGTGGACAGAAAGGGGGCAATAACAATTTTTGGATAAATTGTGAAAGCCAGGACTTGAAGCTCAATTTTGTAGGATCTGATACCATGTTAAGTTTCGTGCACTAGTCAACGCAAACAAAAGTCCAAACTGATGGAAAGGGCTATGCTATCCACATATACAGTTCAACAACAACTCGGGTCATGTGCATTTGGAATCCTTTTTATTATGGTATGGCAAGGATAATCAAGGGGCTTGGACGACATCTTCCTACATTGGGAAAAACTAAAGAGTCTGCGACTCTCTGGGCTTGAAGACAAGTTGCCAAAATCAAGAAACCGTTGCAAGCTAAAGATGCTGGATCTTGAGATTGGCACTTTGAAGAAATATGTCATTGACTTCCTTCGACAACAACCTACCAAAACAATGCATTCGTCGTCTTCAAGTCAAATAGCTTCAACTCCATTTTCATGTCAAGATGTGTGGGGAGCAGGTGGTCACCTTCTTAAAGGTGAAGATAGTCGAGATTGCTTGCAGCAGGAGTGAGTTACATGTATCCTTGAATCAAAATCGATGAAGAATCTTAAGCTTCTCCAGATTCTTTACTCCAGTGGATCATATCAGCTTGGCGGCCTGAATAATCTATCTGCACTCAAGAAAATCTTTCTCAAGAGTACCAATGATGAAGCATCCATGAAACAATTTGCAAACCATCTTGCCAATCATCCAAAGAGCCCTACCATGAAGCAAGAGTAACTACCGCCATCATCTTGAACCCTCATTGTATCTGACTATCTGTTTGTCTGCTTCTCCTATTTGTTAAATCTCCTTTTGTTTGTATTCCTAGAGAGTCTTGGCGTTGGTGTTGCTATTAATCTTGATTTCCGGCCTGTTGACTCTGCTTATTCTAGATTTGTAACACTTTAGTATGCTCTAGTGTGTACTAAATCAAACGTCAACACAAGTGGAGGTGCCCATCTCAATACAATATGATTTGAAATGTATCACTCATACAAGGGAAATATGGTTTTTTAACCCGTAATCAGGAATTTATGTATTTTGTGAGGAGCTGGATGCATCCCTACAGATCTTCCAGGTTAGTTTTCAAACTCTTTTCAAATAATCATGGCAAGGATGATGAACCAGCCTTCACTTTTGCACTATGTCGTGTCTCTTTTGTATTGTATCTCGAAACTTTCAAATCTTAATTAATATACAGATGAAGTGCAACACCTTAACTATATTTTATCTTTGTTCTTATAATCACCTTACTCAGAAATCTAATAAACTAGATGATACCCCAAGCATTTTTGTGGATGGTTGCAATACATCTTATATTTACTAATTGGAGGCACCTTTCAAGCCATCTAATTAACCCACATCACCAATATTAATTCTAGCGTTGAATTAGAGAATTTACGGCCAAGATAAAAGGAAAGTTGCGTCAAAAAGATGGTCAAGTACAAATGGATCTGTCACGTCTATAGGTAGTGGAAAAAAAGAGAAGTCTCCACCAATTAAAACTCCATCGTCTAGTAAAAAAGGATCTGTCACATCCACCAGTAATGAAAAAAAAGCCTCCACCCATGAGAACTCCACGATGTCCACGCTTAGTGGAAAAATAGAAACCTCCACAACCATGTTTTTGATCATGTACGCCCTCTCCAACCAGATTACGGATAGAAAAAAAATATGTGGACTAAAAAAACATCACTGAAGTCTCCTTCACTTAAAACAAATCTCAACTGTTGATGAACCACAATGGAGTCCGAGACCAGGTGCCGCACCGAGGATGAGGTTCCCTCGCCAGTCATCAGGAACAAGGTTTCGTATTGCAGTTATACTTTCCCTTATTCAGAATTCAATTTATCATAAATCTCATTTTTTTTTCTAGATGCTAGCTCATAAAATAAATCTCAACCTTCTATAATCCAGTACATTGTTTTTTGCGGTTGAGTACATTTTTTTCAAGGTAGATTGAAAGCAGAAGTTTGTTGACATGGTTTCGATCGAGATTGACAACCAGACAATATGGATGGCGCCACACCTTCTTGAATCGCCCCTAACCTGGGGAAATCAAGGACGAATCCTGCATGTATTATTTGCTTTCCCATCTAAAAATGAGATACCGTGCGTTCCTATTTGCGAGCAGTCATGGCTCTGGAGCTGATACTGTTCTCCCCTCTCATCTGCAGACCTTCTTGCTGAGGCTACGTCAACCGGAGTCCGTGCGTTTATCGCGCTGTACTCGGCCAGGCAACGACAAACATGCATGTGGAGGTAGCAGTGTACGTAAAGAAAACGCAAAAAATCATAGAACGGTAACCAGCAACCGACCGAGAGAGCTAACAGATCCGCAAGCTTAATGTTAATTTTATGATCCTTCCAGCGGCTACTACCATCAGCGTGGGGTTCACAAGATTCACAAGGATGCCCTATTTGTAGCTATTGCTTGGCTGTGGTTCATCTAACAATGTATCTGCACTTACCTCCACCTCCTCTTCCGATCTCACATCAAACGGAAGCTTCCTCGGCGGCAATGGCAGAGGCAGCACGCGCGCATGCTCCTGTACTATGGCAAGGTGGCTGCATCATCTCGGCCTACAGGTATCCCTAAATCCTAAGTATCATTAAGTTAGCAGCATATAGATGCAAGCGAATTAGTAATGATATAGGCCACCATGTATCTGTCATGCATATGCAGGCTGCCTACGTACATACGTGGGTTTCCATCAGTTTAAGGCTTTAAGCCGAAGACTCATCTTACAAAATAAAGCACAAGTCTAAAAGGCTCAGACAGTAACTGGCTCACGATGTCCTACATATATCAATGATCGTTGTCGGTGTCGGGCATCTACAACACCAGTTTCAGAACTAGCGTTTCTACTGAAAGATGTTTGGTGGTAGGAACAGACAGAAACGCAAGTTGGTGATGGACTAATGGTCATTTAGATGGTCAGTTTGTTTGTATGATATCTCTCACATGAGTTATCTCAATCACATAATTCACCACATGATTGCCATTGATGCCTGACATATATGCATGCATGTTCTTAACTTCTTATTCATCATATTCATGCACGTAGCAGTTTATGCTCTTATGTGTGGCCTATCATATTGATCATATTCCCATTGATGGCCTAGCAATGATTTGTTACTAATGATAGAATCCCTTCTCAGTATATCATGCTATTGTATGAAAATACCTTCAAATCTCAAGTTCGCAAATATAGTATAACATTGGACAAAATATTCAAGACACCTATCTATGTAGATTATCTAATGGTCCAATCATAGGCATATGTATACAACATTACCCATGTCTTAGATTTCATATACATATTAATGCTGGAACTAAAATAAAGTACATAGATTCAATTTAATGAAGGGCACAAAATCTGATGTATGTATTTGATTTACACCACACGTAGTTGTGATTTTCTACACTTTAATGTTTATACATTTACATTTAGCTTATAATCTATATTTTGCTATTTTTCCATAATTATGTCTTGGCTTTCGTTAACCTTGGTCACATTTCTAGAAAAGGATCAGTTGGCCAAAACTCAGCTATGTCAAAATTAGATATGACTGAAATATGCTCTAAGTATGCATGCATCTGTACATGTCCAATAAAAAGACAAAATAAATACATCAAAGAAAGAGAAATGCATCACTATACAGTTAAATCGGATGGCAATATTCTAATCAGCGTGAGGGATCTAACAAATAAAACAATTTCCATGGGAATGTATCATCATGAAACAGTTTGTGAATGCATATGATTCTTTATTATCCTTCCGTGGTGTAATAAAACTTTTTTAGTACCAACATTTCAAACATTGTATTATCACATTTTCTCAAATATAAAATACAACTTTGTGGTCTTCAAACTGCTAGCCCGTGCAGGTGCACGGGTTGACGACTAGTTTCAATAATGGATTGTGTGGAATATAAATATTTAGATTAATAACATGTGAACCAAAACTAAAAATGCATACATCTTATTATATTTGATTATATTTAGTTATAAAATATTTATGAACTATTTAGATTAATAACATGTGAGCCAAAACTAAAAATGCATACGAATTATTGTATTTGATTGTATATAGTTGTAAAATAATTATTAAAAATGAGTAGAATAATTGAATGAAAAATATTTTTGTATGAATGGTTGTATGTGGTGGTGGGTCTTTTTCCCATGCATGGTTGCATGCTGAGGCGTCCCTTAACGCGTCCATTATTGTATGATGATGTGGCACACTTATATGTTGAGATAAATAAGTTAGTGGAGATCAATCTGTTAGGTATACTAGCAAACATGTCTGTGCGTTGCAACAGGGAAAAAACGACATGCACCTAGCCTAATGAGCATGACTCAAGACCTTCTGCCCGTGCTCGCTACCATCGATCTCGCTCAGACAACCGCCTTACCCGGCACCCCTACCTAGGACTACATCTTTTTTTTTTGCAGGTGAACCTAGGACTACATCGCTGGCACCACCGCCCGCGCTTGCTGCCGATTGCCTTGCCCGAACAACCACCTTAGCCTGCACCCCTACGGCCCTACCTGGCACTGCATCACTGGCACCACACCGCCCATGCCGAAACCTTGGACACTACTAGCCGATCAACTAAAGCAAAGCAACAATGAAGCGGATTATTTTGCTCTAAGTACTAATCCCCCATAAGCACCCTCTACAAACTTCTATGTACAAAGGAACATAAACAATTCATGCAACTATTATAGGCTCCATCATTTTTAGATAGTTAGTTTAGTCTAAGGTGTTCATCTGAAAATGTTTATGTATGGTTGTAATACAAAAAATGTGGAACTATCATGGGAGGGGCATAAAGATGACAATTAGCCTTTTGAGACTTTTTAAACAACGAGTTAATTTATGTAGATAAAAATATCAGAAACACATTGGGCTGATTACGTACGCTTAGTCCCATAATTTTGGCGCATACATCCTATAAATTTAACAGATACATCCTTTTGAATAATGTTTCATTATGCATGTTTGATGTCGCAAAATTTCATAATTCTGAAATCCTGTTCGTTTTTTTGTATTTTTGTAAAATTGGGTGTAGTACACCTGAGAGTAGAAAATCCACTCTCCTGTCCTACCAGAAAAATTATAGTATTTCTTTTTTGGAACTGTCAACAGGGGGAAAGGCTCCCCCACGAGTAGTAATGAAGGCACCCGTGCTATAAAATGATGGAAGAAATCATATGCTGCCATGACCTGTTCCTCTTACCTGAAAAGTACAGACATTTGCAGACACCATATGTCATTCTTGCTCATCTACAGAATAGCATGGAAAATATAGAATAAAAAATAAAAAAGTAAATCTAATTGGATACCGATGGGTAACAATGATCAAAGCTTCAAATAAACACATCGCAACCCTCCAGAAGAGGATAACTAATCAACAAACCCAGATTGTATGAGGAATTGAGGAGTGTCAGTATGTAGCTGAAAGGAAGAATAGCAGATACGGGAATTAACTTATAGCTGCTGTTCGCTCAAATTCCTCTATTAGTTCCACCTCCTCGTTTGGTGTTTGCATTGGCTCAGTATTAGGCATGGCCCCGCCTGAGTAGAGTAACCGCCGCTGCCGCTGCTTTGGCGTGCTCGTGCAGCACCATGACTGTGCTTTGTCGCCTCCACCACTCGTCGGTGAACAACGCTTGAGGGCGTCGCCATAGCTGCTAGTCGTCGGTGAACAACGCTTGAGGGCGTCGCCATAGCTGCTAGCGCACCTACCGCCGTTGGCCGCACCTGAATGTGTTGCTAGTTGAAAACATCCATGCACCATGGAAGGCCGCGCCGGGAGTTGGGGCACCGCTGCACCGGGTCCGAGGATCGCCGTGTGCTCCACTTCGTGGGCCGCCTCTGCCTTGGGACAATCCTGATGCCCGGGCTTTCATTGTGCAGCGAGACATCGCAAGTTGAAGGTCGTGGTCGGACGTACGCCGCCGTTCGGCCTCAAGTTCCACACCCTGGTCATTCAATTTATTGAGCATACTACCGAGCGCTACTTTTTCTTCGCGGCGGCTATACTCCCGAATTCCGTTCAGTCTAGTCCAGCAATACGCACACGCACTGAAACGTGATTTGGATATGATTGTTTGCTAGACATCAGGTATGTTGCATGGTGACGGAGATTCAACGGTAGCACCACACACGAAGGAGATGATGCAGCCGTGTTGCTGGATAAATAGTGGGGAGAGGTCCCACACTTGCCGGCTTGCCGGTTGCCGCCGGGGAGGATAGAGCTTCGGGCCGCTGGTGTCGTGCGACGATGACAAAGCTGTGCGCTGCCATGGATGGAGCTTCTTGGTGATCTTCAGGTGTGTTATTTTGCTTGCCCTAACCGCTAGGGCTTCAAGACGTGGGTCGGCCGGCGGCCACATTGTTGTTGTGCGTACCGGTGACGCTTATTTGCTGGCCTACCCAAAGCATCAGGTCCTTTTCCTTTTTTGTTGAAAACATGCATGTCGTGTGGCATTAGGACTTGGGGTTAATCGATCATATTTTTTTCGGTAACTGAACCATCCAATATGTGCGTACGAGAACAGATTGATCGATGGACTGCGATTGTTTTTTCTGAGATAGATCCATCCATGGATACGTGCACCTTTTGCAGGAACGAAACATATCGATCAATCTTTTATATATGTACTAGCACAAATGCCCGTGCATTGCGACGAGGCATACATATTTTATTGCACAATACCAATTTTGGGTGACATATATCTTTTGGATACATATTTTGTTGTTCAATATCAGTTGTGTAAATCACATATCTTTTTGAATATCACGTACATCAGGCGTTAATATTGACCTCTTTTACTATTGAATTACTCCATCCTCCACCCTACATATGTCTCTGTGTTCTGCGTCATCTTAGAACAACTCTCTTTCTCTACCGCCCGATCTTTTGATGACTCTCTAAAGAGGTTCATGTTAGCTAGGGTTGCTCGTCTTGATTGGATATTGAACGATGGACGTTGCCTCATGTTGTAAGAAATGTTTAAATTTGTATTGTTCCAGTTTTCTTTTTGTCTGAGGGTGGTTGTAAATGTGTCTACCGGGTAGCAACCTCGAAAAGCCGTGTACTATAGGAGGACCAAGGCACATCTACAATATCTTTATGAGATAGCTTAAGCCACTATTGAATAAAAAATAAAATTTGACAATCATTTTAATGGGAATATTTACAACAATGCACCGACCCTTTAGAAATGCAGATATTCCCTCATACCTGATGTAGAGTATGCAAAGTTCATACGTTAAAAAAATGGGTTTCTACATAAATTCTCAAATATATAACTTAAACATTCAATGTAATGACGTGCATGAAAAAAATACAATTAATAGAGCGGAAAAAAAACTAAGGGAAAATTAGATGACAAAGAGATAGATTCCCCAACTATGATGTTAGGCATGGAATATATTATTGTTTATCAGATAAAAGAACATTTCATATGATAATACAAAATCACAATAATTAGCCAAATATGTAAGCATTTTGATGTTGTACAGATTTTTAATAATTAATAGTCAATGTTCAGCAGTAAACTTGTGTGCCTATAATTCCATGCTTGTTAATTTTATAAGTTTTAGGACAGAATTAAACTGTGTAGTACCGAGGCCCACATCGGTATACTTCTCCAATTTTCTTAATTTAAATTGCACAGATCCTCACCGCCATAGAATTGTTTATTTATCATTGCTTTTGAGCTATCCTATCCTCTTGTCCAGTCGGAAGTAATCTCAACTTACAACACACCGCCCCCAGCCTGGGCTATTTTTGCTTGTGTGTATGTGTGCAGGCCACATGTCTTCCTCGTCCTTGTAGATAAATTCGAATTCACATCTGACCCTCTGATTGCTGCTTGCCGATTCTGCTACAACTCACTGTGTATATAAATTGATGAAGTTTGATGTAAAAGCGATGTGGTACTAATTAATTTAGAAATGCATATGTTTTTCTAAGACAATTGTAAGCCAGTTCAGTTAGCTTTGTCCTTCCGCTGGAGTAACTATTTTCTGCTGTGGACCAGGCCCAGCATCGGTCTGTAAGTATATTATAGGTGGCTAATTCTATTATGTAGCACAACAAAGAGCTAGCTCAATTGGTCATAGTCGTTGTAATTGCATGGGAGTTCGACTACCACAGCCACCTTTTTTTTCTATTTTCTGTACATACATATATACGCCCAAACAATGGACGAAAATTGGATGCACATGACGGACGAAAAAAATAGCCAACCTACAAAAGGACCTGATGACGAAAAAAAGTGGAGAAACAATCCTCCCTTTAATATTAGGGTAGATATGTATAGGAGAGAATCTCGGCCGTCAATCTTTATGGTTAATGTAAAACCGACGGATCTAAAAGGATGATGTATGAAGAACTATGAAAGCTTCCGTCCTTTATTATTAGGTAAAGATAAAGATAGGGATATAGGATATGTTAACACAATTTCCATTTTATGTCGTGTTGTGTGTTTTAAACACGCAACAGATTGATTGTTCATTCCAAAAGGAGTTTAAGCAATGCATATTTCTCGGAATTAACATTTGAATTACATTAAGAATGAATTTGTTCTGGTCTTGTTGATTGCTGGCTATCCATTTCACTACTAGAATCTGCGAATAGCCCTAGGGCTGAAGTGCTTCCCTAGAGCTAAATCAGACAACCTAGGGACATGAAGGTTCCCTAAGGTACACACTGAAAACCCAAGGGGCCGCATTGTTTCCTTAGGGTCTGATGGCGCACCCAAGGGGTACTCCAAGCGTGGGACCATGATGCAGCCATGCTGGCGAGTTTCCCTAGAGGTTATCTTATTAACCTCGGGGACAGGTCTATACCTACGATGAAGAAATAAAACTCTAGGGACTCAACATATGATGCAAATGGTGATTTTGCGTTCCAACTAACGCCATAGAGTATCCCTAGGGTTTGTAATATTAACCGTACGGATTTTTGCACACACTTAATATGTATTTTTTTTACCTAAGAGTTATATTCTAAATATAATTACGACAAATATAGAATATAAAGAAAATTTAAACCTACAAGGCAAAAATACATGTGACAATAACATAAACTTGTGCAAAAATAAAAATATAGGTTGAATGATAATTTTTTTCATGAAATATATGTTTATCCATCACTTTTTATGCACACACTTGATGAAAAAATATACATCTATTAGTGAAATAGGCGAAAATAAGTACATAATTTTCTTTGTGGGTCAGATATACACAATGGAAAATAATAGCCAAGTAAATCTTTTTGACCAGATGCTAGTTGAGTAGTGCCTCCCCCCCCCCCCCCCCCCAAAAAAAGAAATCAATAGTGCCTAAATTGGCTATACACGCGCTAGATGCCATATTTTGTAAAGAGTGGTACTAATGTGTATACTCTTTGATGTTGCCATGTATAATGATGGTGGTTGAAATATATATTTTATGTGATTGTTTTCTAATTTTTGAAGTGATTATATACAATTATTTTTTATAGTTTAATTCTACGAAACAATATTAATTTGCCCCAATAATGCAATATTTTGAGGTAATGATTCCCTAGGGTTTGTAAACCCAGGGGGTCTAAACTGGACTAACAGCAGTTGCTATTACATGCTATTTTACCAAGGAGTGAAACTACCCAAAAGATATCAACTTTACAGGTCAGCATGCGGGCCACCCATCGCTTTTGTCCCTAGGGTACAGAACCCAAGTGAAAGAGGAGTATACCTAGGGTATTCTTTCTTCACACTAGGGAAACTGAGATTCCCCCACCACTCGTGCCCTAGGGTGATTTCCCTAGGGGATACACTAGGGAAACCCCTTTCCTTAGCGTTTCTTCCCATTTTCTTAGGGTATCCGGCCCTAGGGCTATTTGCAAAATCTAGTAGTGAATTTGTTTTTGTCTTTCAGTGCTGGTACAGAATTTATGTCTTGTTATATTAGTAGAAAGTTAAAATCTAAAGAAAGAGGCAAGATTCCATTTTTCTCACTATATTCTTGTGATTTCTTCTTTTTAAGTAGTTAACCTAACCCATGGATAGCTTATCAGAAAAGTCATGTCTATTGGAGATCTTTACAGCAATCACACTATTTTTCCAACATCCTATTCTACTCATGGTGAAATTTCCTACTGACATATGATGTTGATGTCAACATATCATATACTCCCAAGGATCAGTTGTGATGTTGAATTCAACATATAATATACTCCCAATAACCAGTTGTACTGAATCACCGACACTTATTTTTGAATGGATGGACTACATATCATATGTGTCATCTCTCTATTCATGTTTGAGTAGTTTCGCTTGTCCTTGTGGCGTTGGTGATCAAGTGTGAGATTAGTGTAAATTGTTTATGCTTTAATAGATGCAGTACTTCATGCCAGCGGAGGAGCTAGCACTACAGCATTGGGGTCAAATGACCATAGTGGATTTATGTAAATCATGTAGTAAATTGATGATAATCAAATTTAATTTAGTGTTGAACACATATGATATATGAAGATGACCACATTGAGAAATTTAGCTAGCTTCGCCCTCCTTTCACTGGTACGCGTGGGTGCTATACTAACGGTTTTTAACCCCTTTGCGCGACGGCATTTGGAACCGTCGCTAAGTCAGTGTGGGCGATAGGAGGGTCCTTCCCACATGACCCAGAAACCGTCGAGGATAGGCCCTCCTGGCACACAGGCTGGGGCAAAATGAGCTCATGTGCGATCGGGTGAGGCATCGAAACCCAATCATTTCCATTCGTATGTACATCCCACACGGTGAATCCCAGAGAAATATTTCCGTTTGTATGTATAACACACACAGTCAATTCAAGGAATACGTTTCCGTTCTTATGTACATCCCATACAGTCAATCCAGGGAAAACGTTTTCATTCGTATGTACATCCCACACAGTTTTATGTATAGGCTCGTGTGTGAAAGATGTAACTATCACACACACTCTGCCTTGGTTAACCGTTTGCTTTTATCAACTACACCACACATTATTTGATCAAGAAAACCGTGTGCATTGGGCTATCCATCACAGGCGCTTTTACTGCTAGAAACATTTGCAAAGTTCCATGACCCATTTAGCAGTTTTATTAGTTTACAATTAATAATTCCAATATTACACAAATTCACATTTTATATCGAACAACTATTTGCCAATTTTATATAAGGCACATAAATATATTTTAACATCATAGTACGATTGCTACCTGAAAACAACATAGTACAGCATATAGCTAGTTCAACGTCATAAGAACAATATTAGAACAATATATACATTCCCCTAATAGAGATCATACAGGCACGTCTTATCCACCTCTGCTTTCAGTTCAGTAAGAACCTGTTTTGCACTGTCCAACTGGGAAAGTGCCTCCTCCTTCGCCAACACCTTCTTATCAAGTCTGGTTTAAAAAAATCTAAGCTCATTCTCCATCTTCCTCTTTTTATCCCGCATCTTCAAATATTCTTCAGCGTTGACAACACTTTCTCTAAGCCTATCTCTGTTCTCTTCCTCATACATGCTCCAGAGCTTTGCTAGGCACATCTTCAAAGATTGTGGCCACTCTTGATCAACCCACTCCAACTAAGGACACTTCCATTCATCCTATAATATTTAAAACTATATCAATAACAATTATAGGGGAATGGGTTATCGCAACATAGAAAATCACCAATATTTATTTTAAAAAAATTGAAGAAACAGGTTAATTATGACATATCTTCTCAAAAAGATCAGTGTACAAATGAATTAATTGCTACTGAGACAACAACCAAATTCTGAAACATCAGAAGCTATAATTAACTACAACAATGCTACAAGTTCTTACTCATGTACTATAAATAACAAATTGAACATTTTATGAGGAAGGTAAATATAACTACAACAACATAGCGACAGTGTTTGGATGACATCAAATCGATACTAACAGGTGTGTACATGCACAAATTTAGTAACAGAGAACTAATATCACTAAGGTTGTCCACGATGTATGCCAAAACCAGTCTAAAGATAACTGTTGCTACATCTCGCACCGGTGCCCTGCACTGGTGAGCCGATGCAGCGGAAAAAAATCAGGGACCCGGACTCCGAAGCACCTAGTTGCTCTGATGCCCAGTTCCTTCGTGCCATAAAGGTTTAGTATTTTACTACTTGGCTGCTCGGATGTGTGGACCAAAGTTGGTTGCACAAACTGCTGAAGCGGTGCAAAATAATTTTCTAATGACACCATTGATGAGATGGCAACATTTTTAGATACTAGGTACAAACTGTGACACTGTCTTATGATGCGTTTGGTTGAAGGTGTGGTATGAATGGGTTAGGAGTGTAACAGTGTCTGAATCACATCTAACAAATGATTTGTAACAACGAAAGAGGGTCTCACCTTCTCTGCACATGTCAGAAACCTCCTCCCACTATCCACATATTCAAACGCAACTAGCTTCACGCATGGAGATTGATGGTGACAACGAGCAGACAGATATTCAGCCACCCCGCTCCATTCGTTGCAACGGATGGTCCTAGGGAGCTACAAGAGGAAGAAATGACTCAAATTGACCGCCAGATTAAAATCCTTCATTCCAAGTCATTGCCCGTGAGAGAGAAGAGAGGCATACCCAGGTGGTGAAGGAGTCGTCGGAGGAGGAGGAACCACTGGAAAGGTCATTGAAGAAGACCACGGCGACCCCGGCGGTAGGATGCAAGACGGCGAGAGCGAGGAAGCAAGCGAGGAAGCGGCTATAGCTTAGGAAGGAAGGAAGGAGGAAATAGGGTAGATGTGACTTCTGGTCGGGGAGAAAAGGGGGTGGGGAAGGGGGGCGGGGGTAGATATTTTGGCGACAGGCCAAAATTGTGGAAATGTGGAGGGAAACATTGCGCGCGGTGCCGCCAGACACCATTCACTTTGAACGATTGTGTGCATTGAAAACGATTCTTCTGCTTTTACGCCCATGGGATGAGTTTGATAATTCAAATTTTGGTGGAAATTTCCCTGGGTACTTCATTGCATAATTTAACATCGCTTGCTAATTTGGGCACACAAAAGAGCGTACAGCACATAGACCACACTTACTGAATCGAGCAATTTTAGTAATTAAACAGAGCTAGTTGACCTAAACATTGCTCTAACAAAAGACCAGCATTAAAATAAAGCCTAAGTAGGCATAATTTTAACAAATCCACCGTTGCGCCGGCCTATGCATCGCCGGTGTGATATGAGACGTCGATGACTTGTCCTGGCGAAATGCCACTGTTGGTGGACTCCGCGTCCCCCCTGCTAAAGTCGACCGCGTCCTCGTCCTCGTCCAGGGCACCATCCTCAAGGTTGTAGTACTCGCATTAGTGGCTGCGCCAGAGCTCGCGCTGGTACTCCACCGCTGATTCCTCGACGGACAGACTCTTCTCGACCTCGACCTCGGCCACGCGCAACTCCTTCTCTCGGCGCTCCTCGATCTCCGCCACCTCCTGGATCTCGAGCTCCCGCTCGATGATCTTCGCGTGTGTGTCCTCGGTCTTGGCGTGGATGGCCTTGACTCGGGCTAGGGCGACATCGACAGCACGGATGGCAGCTCGAGCGCTCTCGGTGTTTGCAACCGCCGTCGCAGCAGCACCTACAGCCGTCTCGGCTGCTGCTGCTGCCCTGCGGGCTGCCGCAGACACCCTCTCGGCGGATGCAGCCATGCTCAATGTGGATGCAATGACACTCTCGGCGTAGGCGGCCGCGCTCGGAGACGACGCGACCATCGTACGGGCCTTCACGAAGCGTTTCCAGGACGTCATCTTTGCAAGAAGGGCGTGCGAGAATGGGGATCGAGATTCGTGGATTTGGGGGTTGCCGGCACTAGAGCAGACGAGCCAGCGAAGCTTAAGGAGGAAGACTTAAATAGACCCAGACATTTTCATCGCAAACGGTTCCTACAAAAATATTGTGTGTGATGTTGTGAATATTTTTCATTAGATGTGAAAGACGAATTTGGAGGAAAGTGGCACGGATGGTGTTTTCAAATGCATGAGAAATTTGTAGTACTAATACAATTGTCATGTAAAATTTTGGAAAATGTGACCTTTTAAGACATTTAAGTGATTTTCATGTACATGCAATAGCTAACCATAACAGTTTGAAAAGTCATATTTTGTGTACTTGTGTGAGATTTAATTCCATCTGCAGTAAATTGGAAGGAATTTTCAAACATATTGGTCTAACGGCTAAGAAACAATTAAGCATCGAGTGCCATGGCATTTAAATTCCAAAAAATTAAAAAAAGATCAGAAACACACGAAACCTTGCTTGATGTAAAGTCATGCCACCAAGATGATGCGGTAAAAAATTGGCATGTTTGAGGAAAGTTTGGACACACACCCCTCACAAACCAAAGCAACACACTAGAAGCCTCGTGTTTCCAAGAGGAACCAATGCATGTTTGATGACGAACGAGAGATAGCTTCTCCTTACGGCCTTCAAATTTTTTCTACATTTAACATGCACTAATACAACTAACATATGAAAATTTGGAAAATTTCAGGGGTCATTTGACCTTTTAAAGACATTTAAATGATTTTCCAGCCATTTAATGACCGTAATTCAAATTTGAACTGCATCTACATACAACGGCTAACCATAACGGTTTGAAAAATCATATTTCTGTAATTGTGTGTGAGTTAATTTCATGTGTAGTAAATTAGAATAAATTTCAAACATGTTGGTCTCACGACATGGACACGTGCATGGAGTGTCATGGCATTCTAATTCCAAAAAATTAAAAATGATCAGAAAACATGAAACCTTGCCTTATATAATGTCATGCCACCAAGATGATCTGGTAAAAACATTCACTGGTAGAAAAAGGGCCTATAGTCCCGGTTCGTAAGGGCCTTTAGTCCCGGTTCCGGAACCGGGACTAAAGTGTCGGTACTAATACCTCTCCCCTTTAGTCCCGGTTCAATCCAGAACCGGGACTAAAGGCCCTCCACGTGGGCATTGCGCAGAGCCCAGTCAGGAGACCCTTTGGTCCCGGTTGGTGGCACCAACCGGGACCAATAGGCATCCACGCGTCAGCACTTCTGTGGCTGGGATTTTTGTTTTTTTTTTGAAAGGGGGGGGGGGTTGGGGGTTTTGCGGGGTTAATTTAGGTGTTTCATATATTGTGTTAGCTAGTTATAATTAATAGAGAGAAGTGTCTTCTCTTATGTCCGTGCTTGGTCGACGCTACGTACTATACATACGTATATAGAGAGGACTAGACACGCTAGCTAGCTAGTAAGCAAACGAAGGAAACAGAAGATCGTCATGAACATATATGCATATATACAGAGAGAAGTGATATCGACCACCTCTCCTTCTCCGAGAGATTGGTCGAACAACAAGTTCTCGTATATCTATCTGACACTACCGGCTACATATATACAATAATTATCTCTTACAAATGTAATAGTACGGACTCAGGGTCCACATAGAATTCTCCGTCTTCAGGGATCACGTGGTCAAGAAAGAATGCCGCCAATTCCTCTTGAATTGCTCGCATGCGAGCTGGTGCTAGGAGTTCATCCCGCTTCCGAAACATCTAATTTGAAGAAGGGGGTCAATACATATATATATATAAATGAATGAAACTCAACACAAATGATGGTAATAAAATAAAATTGTGAATGTTGTTATTTACGTACTTCATATTGTTCGTTAGAGTACCCGCCCCGCTCACAGGTCGTGTGGCGGATGGACTCGCAGATGTAGTATCCACAGAAATCATTCCCTTGTTCCTGCCACAACCACTTTACAAGAAATAGAGGTCAATCAAACTGATAAGCAAGAATGCTAAATGGTATTGATGAAACTAGCGCTTGAATCACTAGGAGATGCACGGAACATGCTACTATAGTACTTACTTTCGGGTGTCTAAATTCCAGCTCCTTCGGCAGTCCCGGAACTGTTTTGGTGAATTTTCTCCAAACCCTGCTGGACAAAGAAAACAATTACTTGATATCAGGAAATGAACAAAGTTGCTGATATGGTGGATAATGATCGATTTAACTTACTTCTTGAGGATTTCAGTCATGTCCGCATACTCCTTGGATCTTTTCGTTTAGAGTCCAAGACGGTTACTACTCCCTGCTCAAGCTTAATCTCTAGGAGAATATAGTGGTAACTGCACACACATGCATAACTCATCAATTACATTACTATAACCTTGACTAATATATAAGGGAAACCGAATACGCACAAGACAGTAACACTCACCTGAAGTTGTAAGGAAAGAGTATTATATCTTTGTTTTGATTTATTACGAACGATCGTAGCAAGCTGGCCTCGGTAGCTGCGGCATGAAGTTTAACCTGAGTTGCATCTATGAGATATGTGTTAATGAACCCAATATCACCGACTTGTCTTTTCTTCAATTCGACGATCTTCAATCTGCATAATATAGTGAGGATGATTATAAATACATGCAATGAAAGAGCTAAGCTATATAGAGAAACTTAATGACAGAAGTAATACTACTTATAGACAGTAGCAAGCGACCGTTGTTTTATCGAGGGCCAATTGATTGAAGAACTGATAGAACTCCTCAAATGGAACAGGCAACAGATCAATTCCAACGAGTTCATGCTCCGGTTTAACTCTCGCATACAAAGTACTCCTCCCCCCAGAGTCTCTGCAGATTTTCAAGTACCAATCATGCAATCTTCGCATCATCGTTGATAGAGATCTTTCATCTTTGACGAGAGGCTTCCCGTACTCGTATCTTTGTATCTGCACGTCCATGGGTTCATAATGTACTTCGTCGGGCAGGTAATCTGCAAGATTGCTATAACCGGGCACCATCCTCGGATCATTATCGACGTTGTGGCTAGGCACCTTGAGCGGGGGGCACGATTGCTTCGCTTGTTCACCGAGCTGGGCAATTTGTTTCCCAGCTCGTCGTTCTTTCAGCCTTTGATCACTGACAGTACTTCCCGACCGCTCCGCTTCGGCAAATTCCTTTCCAATAATGCGGTCATAGTTTCCTTTCAGCGAATCAGACTTCGGTGGTTTTGTCAGGGCAGCCAGAGTGCGCTTCACTTTCACCCGATCTACCTTCTCCTCCGGAGGTGGATGTTTCTTTGCTTTCACCCCTTCAAAGAATTTCTTCACTTCTTCTCGCGCGATCTCGGCGTTCTCCTCCTGGGTCCTCTCGTATGGTAACTTCTCTGGAGTCTTCAGAGAAGGACCGAATCTGTATGTCCTCCCGCCTCTGGTTGTACTGCTAGACGCCGATCGAGCAGACGTAGCGGTTGTCTTCTTTACTTGCTTAAGAGGCGGAGGAGAAGGACTATGACGCGCCGGAGCAGCTGGAGCGGCGGCAGGTCTCTTCCACCCTTGCTGACGAGGCGGAGAAGGAGGAGGCTGGCTGCTCGGGCGCGTCGGCACAGGCGGAGAAGGAGGCGGAGTGCCGCCGCGCGCCGGAGAAGGAGCTGGCCGAGGGCCCTGATCGTCACTCGCCGGAGGAGGAGGCGGTGGAGGCGGAGTGCCCTGACTCGCCGGAGGAGGAGGAGGAGGCGGTGGCGTCCAGTTCAGAAGGTTGATGAGCTCCTTCCGCCATAGGCATGGAGTCTTCAGAGCAGACCCCAGCCGAGTCTCCCCTTCACCGGTAGGGTGGTCAAGCTGGAGGTCCTCAAATCCCTCCGTTATCTCATCCACCATCACCCTAGCATATCCTTCTGGAATCGCCCGGCAGTGAAAAGTTGCGCCGGGTTCAGTAGGAAAAACAGAGCCAACAGCCGCCTTGACCTTCAAATTCATCCATTGCGTCATAAGGTGGCAATTTTGAGACTCTGTTATAGCATCCACGGGATAGCTGGTAGGAGCCGTCAAGGCATGCTCCGGCTGAAGAAGCTCGGTGGAAGCCACGCTGCTTCTGCGCTGAGATGGCGGGGTAGCTTCGGGGGAGGCTTCGGCAGTACGTTTGCTGCGATTTGCTTCTCGTTCCTCTATCGCGTCTACCCTTGCTTGCAGCGCCTGCATTTGGGTCTGCTGCACTTTTTTCCTCCTCTCATGGGATTTGTAACCGCCTGCGTCCAGAAACCCAACCTTCCACGGAATGGAGCCTGGCGTGCCTCGTGTCCGTCCAGGGTGCTCAGGATTCCCGAGGGCCATTGTGAGCTCGTCGTTCTCTCTGTCTGGAAAGAACGTCCCTTCCTGCGCTGCTTCGATATACTGCTTAAGCTTACTGACTGGTATGTCCATTTGATCGTTCGTCCAAATGCACTTCCCTGTCACAGGGTCCAGTGTTCCGCCAGCCCCGAAGAACCAAGTCCGGCAACGGTCTGGCCAGTTAATTGTCTCTGGTTCGATCCCTTTATGAACCAGATCATTCTCAGTCTTGGACCACTTACGCCGGGCTACGAGGTAGCCACCTGACCCCGTGCGATGGTGAAGCTTCTTCTTCGCAGCATTTTGCTTGTTTGTCGCCGACATCTTGTTACTCTTTTCCGATGTCTTGTGGGCCACAAATGCGGGCCAGTGATCTCTGATATTCTCATATCTGCCCTTAAATTCTGGTGTCTCATTATTTTCGACAAACTTATTCAGCTCTTTCTTCCACCTCCTGAATAGTTCTGCCATCCTCTTCAGAGCAAAATACTTGATTAATTTCTCTTTAACTGGGTTCTCTGGATTATCCTCAGGCGGTAGGGTGAAATTTGACTTCAGCTCAGTCCAAAGATCATTTTTCTGCATATCATTGACATAAGAGACCTCAGGGTCTTCTGTAGCCGGCTTAAACCATTGCTGGATGCCTATCGGGATCTTGTCCCTAACCAGAACCCCGCACTGAGCAACAAATGCGCTCTTTGTCCGGAGGGGTTCAATAGGTTGGCCGTCGGGCGCGATTGCTATGATCTCAAACTTTTCATCCGAGCTCAACTTTTTCTTCGGGCCTCGTCTCTTTACCGAAGTTGTGCTCGATCCGGAGGGCTAGAAAAAAGAACAAAGACTTAATTAATATGTGTACATACCAAAACAATGAATGCATTAATCAGCTAGTTAGCATAGGCTTAACTAATATATATACCTGGCCGGACTCGGTTCGGTCACCGGAGCCGTCCTCATGTTCTTCTTCTTGCACCGGCATTAGGTCACCGTAGCCAGCTTGTTCACCCTGCTCTCCTTCCAGACCATCGGTTTCGTTGAGAAACAACGAGATGGCATCACTTCCTTCTGCGATTATGTCCCTCAACAACGCTTCTTTTGTTGCTTCGTCTAGGGCGGTGTCCATAGTTTCTACAAATATTTACAACATGGCAATTATTATTCAAACATGATAGATGGATATATTAGTGCCAAACGTAGAACTAGCTACCTAATCATAGTAAGCTATCGGGAGGGGGTATATATCGACAACGACGACACTACATCTATGTCCCTCGACGACCCTCGTTCCCGATAAAAAAAAGAGGAAGAAGAAGAAAAATAAGAGGAGAAGAAAGAATAGAGGAGAAGATCTCCTCTATTCTTTCTTCTCCTCTTTTTTTCTTCTTCCTCTTCTTTTTTTATCCTCTTCTTCCTCTCATGTTCGATAGGATCGCCGAGGGGTCGGGAGGTTGCGTAGTGTCTCAGGATTCAACAAAACCATGTCTTCATCATTAGGCGAAAGTAACATGTGCATGATGGTACGAAGCTCTTCAAAGTTGTTCTAGAACGGACTCCCAGATAGGATAATCCGCCTTTTGGTACAAAGTTCAGCAAGAGCCTTCCGAATATCGCTATTTGGAAGGCCTTTGCTGAATTGGTACCAAAAGGCGGATTATTCTATCCGGGACTCCATTCCAAAACAACTTTGCAGAACTTCGTACCAACATGCCCTGGTTACTTCCGGCTAATGATGAAGGCATGGATTTCTTCAATACTTTGACACTAGGAAACCTCTCTCTACTTCCGGCTAATAAGAATAAGAAGAAGAAGAATAATAAGAAGAAGAAAAGAAGAAGAAAAGAAGAAAAAAAGAGGAGAAGAAGAAAGGAATAGTGGAGAAAAGAAAAAATAGAATATATTCTATTTTATCTTCTTCTCCACTATTCCTTTCTTCTTCTCCTCTTCTTTTTCTTCTTTTTTCTTCTTCTTATTTATTTCTCCTCTTCTTTTCGGTAGAGGAAACCCTAAATAGCTAGCGAGTTTCGTGGGTGTGAGATACATGTGGCCTTCGGTGTCGGACACTACATCCACGTCCCACAAGTGACGTGGGCGTCGAAGCCCGCGCCACTTGTGGGATGTGGGTGTAGTGTCCGACACCGACGGTACATGTATCTCACACCGACGATACTTTCTATTAGGGTTTCTCCTCTACCGCTCCTCGACCTCTCGACGACCCTCGTTCCCGATAAAATAAAGAGGAAGAAGAAGAAGAAAAAAGAAGAAAAGAAAGAATAGAGGATAAGACTTCCTCTTCTTCCTCTCCTCTTCTTCTCCCTCTTCTTCCCCTTCTTTTTTCTTCTTCTTATTTATTTCTCCTCTTCTTCCTCTCCTCTTCTTCTTTTTTCTATTTTCTCTTCTTCTCCACTATTCCTTTCTTCTTCTCCTCTTCTTTTTCTTCTTTTCTCTTCTTCTTATTTATTTCTCCTCTTCTTTTCCTCTCCTCTTCTTCTTTCTTTCCTCTTCTTATTTTCTTCTTTCCTATCCTTCTTTTTCTAAAATTGTAACTTTTGCATATATAAAACTTTTCTAAAATTGTAACTTTCTATATAAAACTTTCCTATCGGGAAGGGGAGAAGATCGAAGAAAAAAAAAGAAGAAAAAAAAGAGGAGAAGAAGAAAGGAATAGAGTAGAAGAAGAAAAAATAGAATTTTTTTCTATTTTTTCTTCTTCTCCTCTATTCCTTTCTTCTTCTCCTCTTCCTTTTCTTCCTCTCCTCTTCTTCTCCTTTTTCCTCTTCTTTTTTTCTCCTCTTCTTCCCGACCCTCGCCCCCTCGAACACTTGGCGACCCTCGACCCTCTACCCTAGCTAGTTCCCGACCCTCGCCCCCTCGATCCCTCGAACACTCGGCAACCCTCGACCCTCGACCCTCGGCGACCCCCTCCCCCCATGATGTCGAAGTTATCGGGGAGGGGGTATATCGACCCCCCTCATGTCGAAGTTATCTGGTACACACATATACATACATACACATATACACTACACACATGCATACATACACATACATACACATATCTGCATGCACACACATATACACTGCACACACATACACATACATACACATATATATACACTACACACATGCATACATATATCTCAAAAAAATTAACAGAGGCGGGCGGCGGCGCGGTAAACGGAGCGCGGCCAGGCGGCGGCGTCGAGGCAGAACACGACGGGCGGCGGCGGCGAACCAGCGGCGGCGCGGCAAGCGGAGCACGTACGGGTAGAGCACGGCGGGCAGCGGCGTCGGGGCGCGGTAAGAGCACTGCGGGCAACGGCGTCGAGGCGCGGCTGGCGGTGGTGGCAGGGCGCGGCGGGGGGAGAGGAGGAGAGGAGGGGAACGGCACGGCGGCTCACAGTGGGAGCGGGCCGGGAAGGCGTCAGGGTAGGGCTCGACGGCGGCGGCGAGGACGGCGAAGTGGAGCAGCCTGACGGTGTCAGGGCAGGGCTAGGTGGTGGCGGAGGCGACGATGAGGGGCAGGGCTCGGCGGCGGCGACGGCGACGAGGAGGACGAGCAGCCTGGCGGCGTCGGCGATGGGGAATGGAGCAGTTGGCGAAAATTTCGCAAGGGTTGTATATATAGCCAGAGCAATGGTCCCGGTTCGTGGCACGAACCGTGACCAATGCCCCCCTTTGGTCCCGGTTGGAGCCACGAACCGGGACCAAAGGCCAATTTTCAGTAGCCCAAAGGGCGGGAAGCGGCGGCCTTTGGTCCCGGTTGGTGGCACCAATCGAGACTAAAGGGGGGCATTGGTCACGGTTGGTGCCACGAACCGTGACCAATGCCCCCTTTAGTCCCGGTTGGTGCCTCCAACCGGGACCAATGCCCTTGTGCGCCCCGCGCCCAAAAGTTTAGTCCCACATCGCTAGCTGAATGGCGCCGGCACTGGTTTATAAGCGCTGCTCTGCCTCCCCACTCGAGCTCCTCTCTAATGCAGGCTTTCGGGCCTAAACCTGCTACTGCCTGTTGGCCTATTGGGCCTCTGCGGGCCTGAATCCTGGCCCATGTAGGGTTTCTAGTCGTATTCAGGCCGTGGAGGCCTAGTAGGTGGCATTTTTTTTTGGTTTTTTCTTTTTTATTTCTACATTTTTTTAGTTTTTTATTTTTTTTATTTCTACTTAAAACTAAATACTTATAGTTTTTTAGTGATTTCTTTTTGCTTTTAGGTCACAAAAATTATAAACTTTCTGTTAGTGCCATTAGTTTTAAATTTTAAATAGTTTAAATTTGAATTTTTAAAAATTTGTGTGAATCACTAGTTTATGAATAACTTTACTATAAAATTAGAATTTTTTTTATTTATTTTTTATTTATACTTACAACTAAATACTTACAGTTTTTTAGTGATTTCTTTTTGCTTTTAGGGCACAAAAATTATAAACTTTCTGTTAGTGCCATTAGTTTTAAATTTTAAATAGTTTAAATTTGAATTTTTAAAAATTTGTGTGAATCACTAGTTTATGAATAAATTTACTATAAAATTAGAATTTTTTCTTCTTTGCTATTTATTTTTTATTTATACTTACAATTAAATACTTATAGTTTGATTTTAGGTCACACAAATTATATTCTTTTTGCTATTGAAGAATATTATAGTTTTATTTTAGTTGATCATAACATAATATTTTAATTGATTGTTTTTATTTTCATAAAAGTTTTGTAGTTCATTCTGTTTGCTATTAATTCATTCTTTGAGCTAAATGACTCTGAAATTGGAAAGCATTTCAAAATGAACTCTGAAAAGGTTGAAAGTTGGCATGGTATCATCATTTCACCCACATAGCATGTTCCAAAAAGTAGAGAGGGTTACGACAAAAACTTGATGCACTTCGTGTACAAAATGGACAATCACTTTCGAAGTATCAAAGTTTCAAACCATAAGACATGAAAGCATTTCAAATGAACTCTGAAAAAGTTGAAAGTTGGCATGGTATCATAATTTCACCCACATAGCATTTGCTTATTGCGGGAGAAAGTCTTCACTTTTTCTTCGCTTGTGTCATTTGCTTATTGCGCCGTAACCATGGATAATCTTCATTGTTTATCAGGATGCTTGGGTCAGCCTTGACATTGAAGGGAGGAATTTCATGAAACTTTTCATAATCTTTAGACATGTCTGTCTTGCCGTCCACTCCCAGGATGTCCCTTTTTCCTGAAAGAACTATGTGGCGCTTTGGCTCATCGTATGATGTATTCGCTTCCTTATCTTTTCTTTTTCTCGGTTTGGTAGACATGTCCTTCACATAGATAACCTGTGCCACATCATTGGCTAGGACGAACGGTTTGTCAGTGTACCCAAGATTTTTCAGATCCACTGTTGTCATTCCGTACTGTGGGTCTACCTGTACCCCGCCGCCTAACAGATTGACCCATTTGCACTTAAACAAAGGGACCTTAAAATCAGGTCCGTAGTCAAGTTCCCATATGTCCACTATGTAACCATAATATGTGTCCTTTCCGCTCTCGGTTGCTGCATCAAAGCGGACACCACTGTTTGGTTGGTGCTCTTTTGATCTTGGGCGATCGTGTAAAATGTATTCCCATTTATCTTGTATCCTTTATAAGTCAATACAGTCAAAGATGGTCCCCTGGACAACAAGTACAACTCATCACAAACAGTGTTGTCACCTCTGAGACGTGTTTCCAACCAACTGCTGAAAGTCCTGATGTGTTCACATGTAATCCAGTCGTCGCACTGCTCCGGGTGTTTGGAGCGCAGACTGTTCTTGTGTTCATCGACATACGGGGTCACCAAGGTAGAGTTCTGTAGAACTGTGTAGTGTGCTTGAGACCAAGAATATTCATCCCTGCATATTATTGAGTCTCTTCCCAGAGTGCCTTTTCCAGTCAGTCTCCCCTCATACCGCGATTTAGGGAGACCTATCTTGTTAAGGCCAGGAATGAAGTCAACCCAAAACCCGATAACATCCTCTGTTTGATGGCCCATGGAGATGCTTCCTTCTGGCCTAGCGCGGTTACGGACATATTTCTTTAGGACTCCCATGAACCTCTCAAAAGGGAACATATTGTGTAGAAATACGGGCCCCAGGATGACAATCTCGTCGACTAGATGAACTAGGACGTGCGTCATGATATTGAAGAAGGATGGTGGGAACACCAGCTCGAAACTGACAAGACATTGCGCCACATCACTCCTTAGCCTTGGTACGATTTCTGGATCGATCACCTTCTGAGAGATTGCATTGAGGAATGCACATAGCTTCACAATGGCTAATCGAACGTTTTCCGGTAGAAGCCCCCTCAATGCAACCGGAAGCAGTTGTGTCATAATCACGTGGCAGTCATGAGACTTTAGGTTCTGAAACTTTTTCTCTGGCATATTTATTATTCCCTTTATATTCGACGAGAAGCCAGTCGTGACCTTCATACTGAGCAGGCATTCAAAGAAGATTTCTTCCTCTTCTTTCGTAAGAGCGTAGCTGGCAGGACCTTTATACTGCTTCGGAGGCATGCCGTCTTTTTCGTGCAAACATTGCAGGTCCTCTCGTGCCTCGGGTGTATCTTTTGTCTTCCCATACACGCCCAAGAAGCCTAGTAGGTTCACGCAAAGGTTCTTCGTCACGTGCATCACGTCGATTGAGGAGCGGACCTCTAGGTCTTTCTAGTAGGGTAGGTCCCAAAATATAGATTTCTTCTTCCACATGGGTGCGTGTCCCTCAGCGTCATTCGGAACAGCTAGTCCACCGGGACCCTTTCCAAAGATTACGTAGTGTAAATCATTGACCATAGCAAGCACGTGAACACCGGTGCGCATGGCGGGCTTCTTCCGGTGATCTGCCTCGCCTTTGAAATGCTTGCCTTTCTTTCGACATTGATGGTTGGTCGGAAGAAATCGACGATGGCCCAGGTACACATTCTTCCTGCATTTGTCCAGGTATATACTTTCAGTGTCATCTAAACAGTGCATGCATGCGTGGTATCCTTTGTTTGTCTGTCCTGAAAGGTTACTGAGAGCGGGCCAATCGTTGATGGTCACGAACAGCAACGCCTTAAGGTTAAATTCCTCCTGTCTGTGCTCATCCCACGTACGTACACCGTTTCCATTCCACAGCTGTAAAAGTTCTTCAACTAATGGCCTTAGGTACACATCAATTTCGTTGCCGGGTTGCTTAGGGCCTTGGATGAGAACTGGCATCATAATGAACTTCCGCTTCATGCACATCCAAGGAGGAAGGTTATACATACATAGAGTCACGGGCTAGGTGCTGTGATTGCTGCTCTGCTCCCCGAAAGGATTAATGCCATCCGTGCTTAAAGCAAACCATACATTCCTTGGGTCCTTTGCAAACTCATCCCAGTACTTTCTCTCGATTTTTCTCCACTGCGACCCGTCAGCGGGTGCTCTCAACTTCCCATCTTTCTTTCGGTTCTCACTATGCCATCGCATCAACTTGGCATGCTCTTCGTTTCTGAACAGACGTTTCAACCGTGGTATTATAGGAGCATACCACATCACCTTCGCAGGAACCCTCTTCCTGAGGGGCTCGCCGTCAACATCACCAGGGTCATCTCGTCTGATCTTATACCGCAACGCACCGCATACCGGGCATGCGTTCAGATCCTTGTATGCACCGCGGTAGAGGATGCAGTCATTAGGGCATGCATGTATCTTCTCCACCTCCAATCCTAGAGGGCATACGACCTTCTTTGCTGCGTATGTACTGTCGGGCAATTCGTTATCGTTTGGAAGCTTCTTCTTCAATATTTTCAGTAGCTTCTCAAATCCTTTGTCAGCCACAGCATTCTCTGCCTTCCACTGCAGCAATTCCAGTACGGTACCGAGCTTTGTGTTGCCATCTTCGCAATTGGGGTATAACCCTTTTTTGTGATCCTCTAACATGCGATCGAACTTCAGCTTCTCCTTTTGACTAATGCATTGCGTCCTTGCATCGACAATGACCCGGCGGAGATCATCATCATCGGGCACATCGTCTGGTTCCTCTTGATCTTCAGCAGCTTCACCCGTGGCAGCATCATTGGGCACATCGTCTGGTTCCTCTTGATCTTCACCAGCTCCCCCCGTTGCAGCATCACCGTATTCAGGGGGCACATAGTTGTCATCGTACTCTTCTTCTTCGCCGTCTTCCATCATAACCCCTATTTCTCCGTGCCTCGTCCAAACATTATAGTGTGGCATGAAACCCTTGTAAAGCAGGTGGGAGTGAAGGATTTTCCGGTTAGAGTAAGACCTCGTATTCCCACATTCAGTGCATGGACAACACATAAAACCATTCTGCTTGTTTGCCTCAGCCGCATAATGATTGATCCAACGGCATAATGATTGCCTCAGCCACATTCAGTGCATGGACAAATCATAATCGCAACCAAGGTAACAATTGATCCAACGGCATAATGATACCAAGCCTCGGTATGAATGGCATATTTTCTAATCTTTCTAATCTTCAAGCGCATTGCATCCATCTTGATCTTGTGATCATCGACGACATCCGCAACATGCAACTCCAATATCATCTTCTCCTCCTCAATTTTTTTTATTTTTTCCTTCAACAAATTGTTTTCTTCTTCAACTAAATTTAACCTCTCGACAATAGGGTTGGTTGGCATTTTCGATTCACATACATCCTAGATAAATAAAATCTATGTCATGTTGGTCGGCATAATTTTCATAAACAATAAATGAACCAATAGTTATGAAGATAATATACATACCAAATCCGAATCATAGACAGGACGAGGGCCGACGGGGGCGGATACCAAAACCATCGCACTATATAAGATGCAATAATAAATGTAAGAAAATGATACAAGTATCTATCTAAACAGACAAGTAAGAATATTTTTCCTTTCAGAAAGAAGATAAGAACAAGAGGCTCACCACGGTGGTGTCGGTGATGAGATCAGCGCGGGTGATCGACGGCGGTGAAGACGGGGACGGGGCGTGACGGACCGCTAAATCTAGACAAATCTCGAGGAAAATGGAGCTTGGAGGTCGAGCTTCGAGAGGAGAAAGTTTAAGTAGTGTGGCTCGGGCATTCCATCGAACACCTCATGTGCATAGGAGGTGAGCTAGAGCACCACAAACCCCTCCCCTCGCCGGCCAAAGAAAAACAGAGCACTGGAGTGCTCTGCTCGCGGGCGAGGGTATATATAGGCACCTCATTGGTCACGATTTGTGGCAAGAACCGGGACTAAAGGGGATCCTTTGGTCCCGGTTCAGGCCACCAACCGGGACCAATGGTGGTGGGCCAGGAGCGAGGCCCATTGGTCCCGGTTCGTCCCACCAACCGGGACCAAAAGGTCCAGACGAACCGGGACCAATGGCCCACGTGGCCCGGCCGGCCCCCTGGGCTCACGAACCGGGACCAATGCCCACATTAGTCCCGGTTCTACACTGAACCGGGACTAATGGGCTGAGCCGGCCTGGACCATAGCCCTGTTTTCTACTAGTGATTGGCCTGTTTGACGAAAGTTTGAACACACGGCCTTCACAAACTGGAGCAACTTACCAGAATGCTCGTGGTTCCGAGAGGGAAGAATGCATGTTTGATGACGAACAGGAAATAGATTCCTATTACGGCCTTCAAATTTTTTCTATGTTTATTAGCATGCACTAATACAACTGTCATGTGAAAATTTGGAAAATTTCAAGGGTCATTTGATATTTTAAAGACATTTAAGTGATTTTCTAGCCATTTAATGACGGTAATTCACATTTGAACTACATCTACATGCAACGCCTAACCATAACGGTTTGAAAAGTCATATTTGTGTACTTGTGCGCGAGTTAATTCCTTGTGTAGTAAATTAGAAGGAATTTTTAAACATATTGGTCTCACGACATGGACACATGCATGGAGTGCCATGGCATTTTAATTCCAAAAAATTAAAAAATGATCAGAAACACACGAAACCTTGCTTGATGTAATGTCATGCCACCAAGATGACATGATAAAAAATTAGCACGTTTGACGAAAGTTTGGATACACACCCGTCACAAACCAAAGCAACTCACTAGAAGGCTCGTGTTTCCGAGAGGAAACAATGCATGTTTGATGACGAACGGGAGATAGCTTCCCCTTACGGCCTTCAAATTTTTTCTACATTTAATGTGCACTAATACAACTATCATGTGAAAATTTGGAAATTTCAGGGGTCATTTACCTTTTAAAGACATTATGTGATTTTCTAGCCATTTAATTACCGTAATTTAAAATTAAACTACATCTACATGCAACAGCTAACCATAACGGTTTGAAAAATCATATTTGTGTATTTGTGTGCATATTAATTCCATGTGCAGCAAATTAGAAGGAATTTTCAAACATATTGGTCTCATGGCATGGACACATGCATGGAGTGCCATGACATTTAAATTCCAAAAAATAAAAAATGACCAAAAAAACATGAAACCTTGGTTGATATAATGTCATTCCACCAAGATGACGTGGTAAAAAATAGGCTTGTTTGACGAAAGTTTGGACACACCCCCTCACAAACCGGAGCAACTCACTAGAAGGCTCGTGGTTCCGAGAGGGAACAATGCATGTTTGATGATGAACGGGAGATAGCTTCCCCTTACGGCCTTCAATTTTTTCTACATTTAACGTGCACTAATACAACTATCATGTGAAAATTTGGAAACATCTAGGGGTCATTTGACCTTTTAAAGACATTTAAGTGATTTTCCAGCCATTTAATGACCTTAATTCAAATTTGAACTACATCTACATGCAACAGCTAACCATAACGGTTTGCAAAATCATATATGTCACTACTAGGGAAAAGCCTATACACAGAATCTTACCAGCAGCGCGCTTTAAAATCAGGCACTGCTGCTAAGTAGCAGCAGCGCGGGTTTTTAAACCTCGCTACTACTAAGTTGATAGCAGTAGCGCTGGTTTTTAACCCTCGCTACTACTAAGCGGTCTCTACCGTGCCCCCGGGACATGCCATAGTAGTAGAGCGGGTTTTTAACCCTCGCTACTACTAAGTTGATAGCAGTAGCGCTGGTTTTTACCCCTCGCTACTACTAAGCGGTCTCTACCGTGCCCCTGGGCCATGCCATAGTAGTAGCGAGGGTTATAAACCCGCGCTACTACTAAGTTTTTACCCCTCGCTACTACTAAGAGGTCTCAACCGTGCCCCTCTGGGACATGCCATAGTAGTAGCGGGGGGTAAAATCCCTCGCTACTACTAAAGGTCCCATTTTGAAACTCTACCCCCCCCCCCCCCGTGGATCGCCTTTTCGGTTTTGTAAAAAGCAAAAGAAAATGATAAAAACTTCAAAAATCAAAATCCTTCGAGATGTAGTTATGTTAGTACATCTACTAGTTAGGAAAATTTAAAAACTTAAATTTGGACATGTTTTGCAAAAAGTGTAGGGAAAATGTAAAACAGCTATAACTTCTGCATACGATGTTAGAAAAAAACGTATAATATATCAAAATGTTTCAAAAATTAAAATCCTTCGAGATGTAGTTATGTTCTTACATCTACTAGTTAGGAAAATTTAAAAACTTAAATTTGGACATGTTTTGCAAAAAGTGTAGGGAAAATGTAAAACAGCTATAACTTTTGCATACGATGTCAGAAAAAAACGTATAATATATCAAAATGTTCAGCACGAAAATCCGCATACCATGGAGACCGCCTACGGCATGTTTGCAAATTTTTAGAATCCTCAAATTCTAAAAGGAAAAAAAGGTATGCTCAAATTTTAGTTTTTTTTAAATTTTAGTCAAATCTGGTCAAACTACTTATTCAAGACGTATTAGTGTTACTAAATAATTATTCAAGAATATTAGTGTTACTAAATAATTATTTCAGTTTTTGGGAATTTTGGTCAAATCTGGTCAAACTGTGGTCAAAATTTGGTCAAAATGTGGTCAAACTCCTTATTCAAGAAATATTAGTGTTACTAAATAATTATTGTGGTTTAGAACAATAGTTTTAAACTCAAACAGTGAAATGTGTGACTTCATGCTCAAGCTAAAATCCCGAGGGTTAATAGGATTGACATCTTACTATTGTCAGGAAAACAACAACTGCAGACTTGGAATCGAGGGAGAATAAAACCCAGAAGTTAAGCGTGCTCAGGCTGGAGTAGTGAGAGGATAGGTGACCGTCCGGGAAGTTAGATGATTTGGAATGATGAGGGGTGATTAGAGATTAAATTGAGCAGCGATGACGGTGATTAGAGATTAGAGGTTAAAATAATTCAGAAATTAGAAAATTCGGGCAAAAATTTCGAAAAAAAAATTCCGCGGGTTAATAGTAGCGCGGGTTTTTGCCCATGCTACTACTAACGGACGTAGTAGTAGCGTGGGTGCGCCCGCGCTACTGCTATACGTTAGCTGTAGCGCCTTATTAGCAGCGCCGGCCCCCGCGCTGCTAATAGGCCCAAAACCCGCGCTGCTGCTAGGCTTTTCCCTAGTAGTGTGTGTACTTGTGTGCGAGTTAATTCCATGTGCAGTAAATTAGAATGAATTTTCAAACATACTGGTCTCGCAGCATGGACACATGCATGGAGTGCCATGGCACTTTAATTTCAAAAAATTAAAAAATGATCAGAAACACATGAAACCTTGCTTGATGTAATGCCATGCCACCAAGATGATGTGGTAAAAAAATTGGCCTGATTGATGAAAGTTTGGACACACACCCCTCACAAACTGGAGCAACTCACTAGAAGGCTCGTGGTTTCGAGAGGGAACAATGCATGTTTGATGACGAATGGGAGATAGCTTACTCTTATGGCCTTCAAAATTTTCTATGTTTAACGTGCACTACTACAACTGTCATGTGAAAATTTTGAAAATTCTAGGGGTCATTTGACCTTTTAAACATATTTAAGTGATTTTCTAGCCAATTAATGACCGTAATTGAAATTTGAACTACATCTACATGCAATGGCTAACCATAACGGTTTCAAAAATCATATTTTTGTGTACTTGTGTGCGAGTTAAAAAAGCATCAGACAATGTAAACATATGGTGTTCAAAAAAGAAAATGTAAAGATCTGACAAGACAACCGCCCCCACACGATTGGCAATCTATTTTGCGGCTCGAGGTTTGGTAGGTGAGTGACGCGGGTCATTAATCAGACACGGTTCTGTATTGGAAACCGTCAGCTATTAAGTTCACACACAGATTTTGCTGTGGGAATCGTGTGTAATTCAAGCGACTGGCGTGTGTAATGTTCCCGTCGATCTATGTTCTAGCCGCCAAAAAAATACTACCTTGCTCACGTCTTCCCGCCTGCATTCTCATCTACATTCTCCCCTCGCTCGCCCCCCCCCCTCTCTCTCTCTCTCTCTCTCTCTTTCTGCCAGGGCGCCGCCGGTTTGCCCATGCGCCGACGAGGAGTCGCCGCCCCCCGAGAATGCTCACTCGATTAGCAGCAACGAGGACCCCTACGCGCCGTTGGATGAGGTTGCGCCGGACCCCCCAACTTTAGATTGGTTTTGGGGCCAGTACAATCTTTGTTTGTGGAAGTCGCTGCCGCCGGCTGAGAACGTCAGGCAAGTGGCATTCAAGAAGGAGATGGCGGAGGAGGAAGCCAGGTACCAGGCGACCTGTGAAGCCCGTGATGCTGCCTGGAAAAAGGAGGGGACGGAGCTTTGGGGGCGGGCGCGTTGTCGTGTGGAGTAGGTGTACGAAGACGGGTACTTCGCGAGGAAGGTCAAAAGGCACTGGGCGCCTCATCGCTGCGTGGGGGTGGGCCGATAAGGTCCAGCATGCCACCGATGAGCAGCTCCGGTGGGCACCCAACAAAATGGCAAGATCGTTCGCGCTCATCCGCCAACAAGAGGCAGATCGACACGTCAAGCGCTGCGAGGCGGAGGAGGTGGAGTACTGCCTCCGCACTGGAAAGACGCCACGCACCAGGGAGCTGCTGCTGACGAGGGGCTGCCAGAATACGGACCCCAGGAGGGATTATTAGTTTTAGTATTGTTCGTTTTCAATTTTATGCATTGTACCTATTAGTTAAGTATCATCACGCATATGTGATGATTTTATACATATATATTGTGATGAACTAATGAACAATTTATATATATATATATATATTATGAATTCCATTTTGTATCTGTTTTTGTATACTATTTTGAATCTAGCTGTTACCATCCACATATACAGAATGGAAAGCGTATATACACACATTGAAACAGAACATATAAGAATGAAAAGCAGAGTACACACATCGAAACAGAGCAATAAACAGAGAAATACTATGATTGTTGTGAATACATGGTTATCCACGTCGAAACGACTTAACAAAATAAAACGCGTCCATGAGACCATGACCAACAATCCTTGCCTACGGTAGCTCTTGGCTCTGCCTGAACTCGTGCAGGCGTTCGTCCAAGCGGCCGACATGCTGGCAGTACATCTGGAGCACGATCTCGAGCTTCATTTGGCTATTTCATCGGACATCACCAGCTCGAGGATGCGACGGCCATGTTCCTCTACTGCGCCTAGGTGGACACCTGGGCCAAGGAGACGGTCGAGCCTACCGACCAGCGCGTTGGCATCGAGCGGGCTGCGGACAAGGCGAACGGCGCGACCCATGCGAATGGTGCGGCGGGCGTCCGGTGCAAGTACAACGCGGCTGGCCTCTGGTGCAAGTACGGTGCACAGGGCCTCTACCCACTTCTGGCGAGGAATTGGGGTACTGACGGGATGTGTACCGAGCTGCGACGCCCTGTCGATAGCAGGCAAGCGCCGATGGATCCGCTCTTGCTGTGCGGCGCGCCGCGCCTCTCGCTCTACGGCGCTCCAACGGTCTCGTCGTGCGGCGAGCCGCAGCCTATCGGCGCGGACGCGCCTAGCTTGCTTTGCGGCGCGCCATCGATCATGTTGTGCGGAGAGCTGCAGCCTCTTGGCGCTGACATGCGTATCTTGATCTGCGGCACTGAAGCGCCATGCGCCAAGGGTCTGTTAACCCTGGCGATGACGTGCATCACGGCGTCGTCCATCGCATTGCCGGGGAGCGCCTCGGCCTCGACGGGCCGTGGTGCCCACTCGTTTTCCTCGTCGACGAGGTTGATGGTAGAGGCGGCGCTTTGATGGGTTGGCATGCTTGGAAAAGGTGGATGTGCTACATGCTACACTTGTTGCCTCCGTACGTCGCGCGCCACCTAGGTTTATGCGCAATATCGCTGGATGGCGGGAAACCGGTGAGGAAATGGTGGGAAACTATGACGTGTTCATAAAATATCATCAATTAATGGAAATTTCGAATAGAAGAAATATCGAGCTAGCACAAGAAGTAGATGATGATCAGATGATCGTTTATCCTAGTTAATTATGCATGTAATAGTTTACTTTGATGTGTGGAAATGTCATGTGTGTACTAGCCACCTATGTAATTGGATGTTTGCCGTGTATTACACACATCTTGTTTATATGAAACGTTTTTGTTTTCTTGGCTCAACACAAACAATTTATCTGAATGAACTGTCTGCCCTCCATTGCACACACCTTGATTTGGTACAACCGTTTTTGCTGTGTTGCCTAATCGAAAACAGTTTATCCGAGTGAACCGTATGTCGTATATCGCACACACCTTGATCTGGCTAACCGTTTCTGTTGTGTTGCCTAATCACAAACAGTTCATCCGAGTGAACTGTAAGCTGTATATCGCACATGCCTTCGTCTGGCTGCCTGTTTATTTTGTTCTGCCACATCGCAAACAGTTAATTGAACTAAATTGTATGCCCTGCATTGCACAAGCAACTAAAATATAAACCGTGTTTGATCCATCTGTCATTGCAAATGTTTTGCACCTTTTTGATGGGTTTTTACACCGTCGTTTACGATTAATGCATCGCACACAATTTCGTCAAAGGGTCTCTGATCGTAGTGTCGCGTTAGCAGCAACCTAAGGTAGTGTTTGTGCTGATGCATGAGTGCACATGTGCAATAGACAAATGCAACATGGTTTGAAATATATATGTATGTTGATGATAGATGGATGCGATGCAAGAGTGACGGAAACCTAATCCCGTAATTTTGGATCTTGAAGTAGGGGTTGTAGAGGAATCAAAAGAACTTCAAGCCATGGTTGAGGTTTTAGCTTGATCCATCGCCAATAGAAGTCGGGTAAGCCATTAGGACTTAAATAGTCATTGAAGCATGGTAAGATAGGCTTACCTGAACATGAGCTTATCCTTCGGGTTGATTGTAGCAATTATTCATGTTTGATACATCCAGTTGCCTTTACCAGACCGTCAGGGAGAAATGGAGAACTCCAACTCTGGATCCTCTTTGTCTATGAATAGGAAGTTATAAGGGGAGACTTTGTTTTTGCCACTCTAGCTTTTTCCAATTTTGCGTATGCCACTCTAGAATTTCATCTCTCACTTTTGCCACTCTTAACTCTGGATAATATATCACAAATGTCATTATGTTAGGTCAATGGACGTTTTGACCAAATAGATTAGGGAAAAGACCAAATTGCCCTCAATTATTTTGATTTGCTTTTGCCACTCTTGTTTTTTTCAATATTGCTTTTGCCATTATAGTAACGTCATGACTAGCAGCATACCAAACAGGACATTTTGGTATGACATATTTGAAAATCCAACCATCACACATAATTGCACAATATTTAGAGATCATGACCAACAACACAGTAAACAGGAATTTTTGGCATGAACTATTTGAAAATCTAACCATCAAACATAGTTACACAATATTTAGAAGATAAGTATGCACATTAATAAGATCATGACCAGTAGCACAGTAAAGAGGAAATTTCATATCTTTGTTGCCTTCCCATGTTCTCCTCGGGTATCTCATACTTATATTGAGAATTTTGAGTTAAATCTTCCAGTCTGAGGTTGGGTGTGTCCTTTGCTGAAGGTGGGATTGGTTGAAGCACACTAAGAGCAAACTCATCCTCCTCACCGTTCTTGCAAAGTTGGACAAGTATCTTAATAATCTTTTCTTCCTTATTCTCATCATACATGCTCACCACATCTTCATCATTGCGAATTAGCACAAAATATTGGTTGCAAGTACTCCACTTTGATAACACAACACCCTCATCATTTCCCCATGGATATTTACTCTGCATGAGCCCCACAAGTTGATCATAACTAGTCTACCTCTCTACATGAATGTCACAGCTCCAAGAAGACACAGTGCACAGCTCGCCCTTGTAATTCTTGTAAGAACGTGCCCCATATTTCATAATTACCTTATAAGGTGGCATGTTTGACCTACATTGACACAAATATGACATCGATGAATGCAACCACATTGAAAAAACTTGAATGCTGCCACAACGCATGTGATTTACAAAAAAATGAGGAACATTATTGCTAATCTAGTGATTTGGTTATGTGAACATAAGTGATTTACTTAATTAATATATTGATCTACTGATTACTTAAATGCCGCTAGAACATAGGTGATTTACATACATGAAGAACACCATGCAATCATCGTTTACGAACCAGACTAGCAAACAAACTAGCACTAGCATCTCACAAACATGTGTATGGCTATTAGACACACCAGCCAATATGCCCCATGAATAGAGCACAAATGAACCAGCATGAGCATAAAAAGGAATTCTATTTATATTATAAAAAAGATGTTTATTTCTAGCAGACCAGATGCTACACATCAATGTGAGGAGTTGAAAACTTACCCATCAGGAAGAGCAACCAGCAGGTTCGAGGTCTTTGGTGCCGCCCCTGCCGCCATGACCGACGGCGCCGCTCCCTCCATCCTATGTGAGTTGTTTAAGGTAGAGAAAGGGGGTTTGCTGGTGCAGACAGCGTCAAGGAGGGTGGTCGGAGTAGAGGACGGGTCGTCGCTGGTGCGCATCGCGTCAAGGAGGAAGGTCAGAGTAGAGGACGGGTCATCGCTGGTGCGGACCACGTTGGGGGGTGAGGCTGGACTGGAAGAAACCAAGCTCCTTGTGGTGGACCACGTCGGCGAGGGAGGCCGGAGAAGGGCACCTCAGAGGGGAGAGCGGAGGTGCGCCATGCATCGGCGAGGTCGGAGCAGGGCGCCGCGGTAGGGGGGGGGGGGTGAGATGTGTGATCCATCAGCGAGGCCGGAGAAGGGGAACTGGTGGAGACATGCATGTAGGGGAGGCCGAAGGGGATGTCGATGCAGAGGCGGGCGACAGAGTGTGGCCTCGGCCGCCGGATACAAGGAACATGCCAGGAGTCTGAGCTCTCCATTTTTTTAGCTCTCCTCGGCTGCTTTTTTTAGTCTGTGTAGCCTGGTGTCTTCTCTCAGCGAAATACCCTGGTTTGACCGAAAATCCATTTCTGCACCCGAACTTATCTGCACCTGCCTTGACGAAAAAAATCAAAACAAATACTGAAAAAATTAAAAAAATCCAATTTTTTTGTGCGTAGACAATTTGATGCGTGAGGTCTGCTTCAAGTTTCACATCATTTGGACATCTGAGTAGCTCTCAGCAAAAAAGACAAATTACGGGTCTGTAAAAATGTTTACTGTTCATGTACTGTTTTGACCTGATTTGTCTTTTTTGCTGAAAGCTGCTCAAATGTCCAAATGACTTAAAATTTGGAGCGGCTCTCACGCAGCAAATTGTCTACCGCATAAAAAAATTGGAAATTTTTGAATTTTTTAAAACTTTTTATGAATATTTTTCTAACCAGATGCAGATGAGTATGGACACCGAAACGTCCTACTCCTAGTTTGACATGCTTTGCCTCAAATAGGGGCCGAAATGCACAAGCGACCAAACGAGCGGGCGGACCCACTCGCAGCTACCTCATGTGTTCATGGGCCGGTGAAAGGGTCAGGTGCCGGGCTGGGCCGTTGCGGTCTAATTGGACCGATTTCATATACCAAGCCCACCCATCCATACCTCACCCGGCCCACACCCTAGCCCCATTTCCTCGAGGTGCTGCTTCTTCCTCCCCCAATCCGACGACACTCGCGCTGGCGATGCTGCGGGGCGGCGGCAATGGAACGCCGCCGTACGCGTGCCTCCACCACCCAGTGCGCCGGCCCCGGCGCCGGCGTGGTGGAGCCACGCGCGTCGGTCGCACGCGGCCGTGAGCATCTCCGGTGCCACCGACTGCAGGTAGCCGTCGTCCGGCTTCTTCACCCCCAGGTGCCAGCCTCTTGCAGCGATCCCCACATGTTGCTAGTGATCGATGCTAATGGTTTATCCGTCCAGTCCCTACCAGGTGGTGGCTGGAATCACTGTGTTTTCGCGTCCCGCCATTGCCGCAGAAATCAGGACGACGAGACCATTAACCATGAATTGCAGAGATGATTGAGAAGCCGAAAGGGCAGTTGGATGGACAATAGATGCTTTACAGGCTGGCTCCCCTGTCCCCTGGCCGTACCATTTTCCTGGTCCATGCCTGAAATCAAGTGTGCACTTGCTGTTCCCCATACACTGTTATGAGTCCTGATATACTGCATGATCTGAATTCATGAAATTTTGACCGAAGGTGTAAATTGTTAGCATCAAGATCACAATTAGATAGGATGCTATCAAAACCCCCCATGTTTTGATGCTTAAGTGTGGACCATTTTGGACCTAAGCCGGCGCAGACGCAGCCACAGCGGAGCCACGCTTCTCGCCATTGCCGCAGAAAAACAAGATCGGAAGTAGATCTAGGAGGAGGCCATTAACCAATAATTGCAGTGATAACTGAGAAGCCGCAAGGGCAGTTGGATGGACAATAGATGCTCTACATACAGCTCCCCTGGCCTGTGCCATTTTCTGGGCCATGCCTGAAATCAAGTTAGCATTTGCTGTTTCCCATATACAGTTTAGGAATCCTTGTCATGCAGGATCTGAACTCATGGATTTTGACCCCATATACTATTTATCATTTGCTGTTTTCAACCGGATCTTAACTATGGGCTATTACGTGGGACGTTGCTGTGGTTTAACTGTCTTTCTAGTCATTTGCCATCGCCGCCAAAATAGGATGAGCTCATATGTGAACGTCACTAGCATAGGAGGTGAGGAAACCATTAGCTATTAATTGCAGAGATGATTATGAATCTGAAAGGACAGTTTGATGGACAAAATAGATGCTCTATAGACCCCCTGGCTCTACCATTTTCATTAGGTGTGGACCATATTGGCTGTCTCTTCTTGCTGTTCTCATGCATCTACTGACATGCAGATGTATACTGGCTGGTCCTGTCGAAATGGCAGTTGGATGGATAATATATGAGAGACCATTAATTGCAGAGATGATTGAGAAGCCGAAATTGCAGTTGGTGGACAATAGATGCTCTACATACAGGCTCACCTGGCTGCATGCATCATTATGATGCAGAGGCCGGGGCTAATCCTCCATTTCCAAAAAAAAAAAAATAGATGCTCTACATACATGCTCACCTGGCTGTACCATTTCATGGGCCATGCATAAGATCAAGCGAGCATTTGCTGTTCCCCTCCATATACTCTTTAGGAATCCTTATCAGGCAAGACCTGAACCCATGAAATTTTCACAACAGGGGTAGGTTGTTAAGATGCAGTTGGAGAGGATTTATCAAAATCTCCCATGTTTTGATGCTTGACTATGGACCATTTGGGACTCTCATCTACCATGGATACTGTGGCTGGACCTGTCTCTCTCGCCTACCGGCATTACTGTCCGGACCCCAGGCCAAGTGTCCAAGTCAAGTCTACTCCGTTTGGTCTAGATCTGAATTTCGAAGCCTTTAAAGGTGGATCGACAGTCTGATGGTCTTCCTGCGCTTCGATCTTCTACGTGGACAGTACATGTTTTCTGAGAAGCTAGCAGGTGCATCACTATGAATCGTCCCGGTTAGTACTCCAGCTCATTACTGCTACACTTTGTATGCCTCGTTCTGATTGAGTTCGAACTTGATGCGTTCAGATCCGAGAAGTATATGAAGTACAGTTTTTATATTTGGTATTGATCAAAACAAATGTACACACAAGTAGCTAGAGGATATCGCTTTGTATATTCTGAAACTTTGTATTGGGAGTCTCATGTACCGCCACAAGTGGCTGGTTGTGTTTTGGGTGATTTTCCCAAGCACTCGTAATTAATAAAGCTTAGCTTTTCCTCAAAAAAAAGTAGCGAGCTTCTTTTCGTACGGATCAGGACTACGGGTTAATACATGGTCACATTGATCCGCTGGATCAAGGTGTTTTCTCAGAATTAACAAGGTCCCTGCTGTAGATGACTACACTTCTTTTAGCAAATATCAAAGTTAACATGAAGACGAGGTGGTTTGAGTTGCTGACACGTACATAACTCACATCATAGTATCAGTCTAAAAGGGTATGTTGTTGTTGTTTATTCCATTCTAAAATGGTTGTTTGTATGATCAGAAATGTCTAACTCACATGATGAACCGGAGAAGCTACAAGATTCAAATGCAACACCGATGTGTAGTTTACGTGATGAACTGGAGAAGAAACTACAAGATTCAGATGCAACACCGATGTGTCTTCGTCTAGAATTTTTGAGAGCCATCACATGTGATTTTTCGACTGAATCGGAACTTGGTAGAGGTGGGTATGGAGTTGTTTACAAGGTATAGCCAATTACTGACTCCACTGTCAATTGTTAGCAACAGAAACTAAACAATGTCAGGTGGACATCTTTTGAAGAGAGGTTTAACTTACAATGCAGGGAGTTCTTCGGAGTGGTAAAATTATTGCGGTGAAGAAGCTTTTTGAATTAAATCTAAAAGAGGAGAATTTCCAGAATGAGGTCAGTTATCTTATGGGTATCAAGCACCGAAACATAGTACAATTTGTAGGTTACTGTGCAGAATCGCATTGGGAAGCGATAGAGAAACCAAGTGGGAGTAAGAAGCATATCTTTGCTGAAGTTCCAAAAAGGTTACTCTGCTTCGAGTATGTATCCAACAAAGGCCTCGACAAACATATTTATGGTATGTTAACCGAATACATTATACATTGTTATTTCTCTCTCCTTAGTAAGTTTACTTCCTCAGAAAACACCTCAAAACTATGTTCTCCAACCATGCATGCTTTCAAACAAAATAATTATGTTATGTATTAGCCTAAGGGCGACCGGTCACCCACTCTCAGTTATTCACACACAAAGTGAGCACTATTTTGGTACACCCACGTGGAGAGAAGAAAATGGCTTGAAGAAACAAGGCATCCTTTTTCATGGGAAAGTGGGAAACGATATAGGCATCTCTTTTTATAGCAGGGAAAGACTCCCAAATTATAAATTCTGAGTGGGTTTACAATTTCGTTATGTTTGTTTATCGGTCCATACAGAAAGATCTTTGGACCTCAAGTGGAATATGAGATATGAGATAATCAAGGGGATTTGCAATGGCTTGCGTTTCCTTCATGACGAATGCCGTATCATCCATCTGGACCTTAAGCCTGAAAATATATTGATGGACTCTAATATGACACCAAAAATTGCGGACTTTGGTCTGTCCAGGATCTTTGGCGAACAGCAATCACACATTGTCACTGATAATCATGCAGGAACGCGGTAAGCTATACCTCTTGCACCTTATTCTTTTTTCTTTTCCTCAGCTACTTGTTTACATTTCCACTGCTTGCACTTCAAAATTTCAGTGGATATATGGCACCAGAATACTTAATTCATGGCGTAATCACTAAGAAGGCAGATATTTTCAGCTTGGGTATTATCATCATAGAGATAATTACGGGTCAAAGGGAGTATCCTTATTTTGACCTCGATAGTTCCAAAAATGCTGCTACATCTTGTCAGCATTTCAAAGAGAAAGTAAGATAAACTATTCTAACCTTTGCATAATATTATCATTTAGCTCATTGTGCAAGCACATATAGGTGCTTAGAAGTTGGAGGAGCAAATTTGTATCCACATCGAAGTATATATCAATGAAAAAATATAGCCAACAAGTAGAACTATGCATCGCCATAGCCCTAACATGTGTGGACCCTGCTATGGAGAAAAGACCTACAGCAAAGGATATAGTCCAAGTGCTTAATGCAGCAGACCAGGTATGGTCAGCATTCTATATGATGTCCTAAATTAATTATTATGAAAGCCACTACAAGAATAATTTGCACTACAACAGCCCTCGTATTTTCACATCAAATTGCCTTTGGTCCTTTATCTTCCTTCTCTTCGTTTTTATAAAATGTGTCCAAGATTTATGAATATCAAATTTACAAAAACGTACACATGTGATCAATTTTATTTGTCGAAAAGTCTCACCAGCTGTTTCTATGCATAGATGGAAGCCTGCGGAGGGTTACCTATAGAAATGCAGTGCAAGGACAAGTCACTGATTCTAGACACTACTGTTAGCAAGGAGCACAGTATCATTGAAGATGTATTCAGCAATGAGACAGATGGTCAAATGTGTGGGGTGAAGCAATCACAGGAAGGTTTGTCACCAACAACGCCCTTGTGGGAGTCAAACATACGCACTCAGAATCACCAAGAGGTAGTAAACGAGTCCAGTAAGCCAGAACAAGCAAGTGACAAAACCAGTGAGGTGAGCTGACTAAAAATACTAACTTCCAAAGATATGTTTATTCGATAAGTGGTCAGCCCAAATGATCTTTATTTATAGTTGAGTGACAGATAGTATTTAGTTAAGATTCTGATTGGATTGATTCTTCTAAATTATATTAATGCCGCAATATAATTTACATTATACTATCCCTATTGTATGTAGATCAGACTGACTTACACTTCTATTTATTTTTTATTTTCAAGTATCAAATTAACAAGAAGAAACTTTACTCTGTGAGTCTTCATTTTGTTTGTTGACAAGTCTCATCAGTTATGTACGTATGTGTGCGTAGATTGAAGCCCACGAAAACTTGCCATCAGATATGCAGTACACGGAAAAGTTGCTGGTACTAAACACTAGTGCAAGCAAAGATCTCACAATCCTGAGTGTCACAGAAGATATGTGCAACAGCGAGATAGATGGCAAAGTGGTAGACAAGACTGCATCTGAGGGGTTTTCACCAACACCTTTATTAGAGTTGAGGACCGAAAGTCCGAATTATCAAGAGGAAATGAAAGCCGCTAGTGAGCCACAACTAGCTAGTGACACAACATCTGCGGTGAGCTCCCTAATTAATTTAAATACTAATTCTACTTGATTCTAGTCACCCTCAGACCTCCTTAGTTATTTACGTATCTAGCAACTTGTGGTGTTCATGGATGTATCCTGGTCTACTCATGTGTGTGTTTGTGTGTGCGCGCTCGGACGTTGCTCTTGGTAGACCTATGAGCACAACACCAAAGTCTTTCAGTACCAAACAAGTGGGTAGGCTAGAGCTAAAACACATAACATCTCGAAACCTAGGCATGGTTCTATCACATGGATAGCTAACTTCCACACACCCCTGCCCATTGCTAGTTCTTTAGTGATATTCCAGTCCTTCAGGTCTCTCTTTACAGACTCTTGGCATGTCAAGTTGGTCTACCCCGGCCTCTCTTGACATTATCAGCATGCTTTATCCTTTCGATATGCACTGATGCATGTGGAGGCATGCATTGTATATTCCAAACCATCTCAAACGATGTTGGAGAACCTTCTCATCACTTGGTGCTACACCAACTCTATCACGTATATCATCATCCTGGACCTGATCCATTCTTGTGCATGGCCACATCCATCTCAGCATGCACATCCATGCTACACCTAACTGTTGGACATGTCTCCTTTTATTCGACCAACATTTTTTCTGCCATGCAATATTGTAGGTCGAATCGCAGTCCTATCGAACCTGACTCTTTTAAATTTTGTGGAACTCTCTTGTCACATAAGTTGCCAGAAGGTTGCCGCCACTTCATACATCTGTCTGTGATTTGATGGCTCACATATGCATCGATATCACCGTCCTTTTGCAGCATTGACCCCACATATCAAAAGGTGTCCTTCTGAGGTACCACCTGCCCATCCAAGGCTAACCTCCTCCTCATGCCAAGTTGTATTGAAATCGCACCTCATGTACTCAGTTTTAGTTCTACTTAAAACCTTTTGATTCCAAAATCTTTCAACTCTAACTTGTTGTTAACCTCTATTCAACTATCATCGATTAGTATTACATGATTCACCAAGAGCATACACCATGGGACATCTCCTTGTATATCCTTTGTGACCTCATCCATTACCAACGCAAAATGGCAAGAGCTCAAAGCTAACCTTTGGTGCAGTCCTATTTCAATTGGAAAGTCATCAGTGTCGCAATCATGCACTTGTTTGAACACTTGTCACAACATTATCGTACATGTCCTTGATGAGGGTAATGTACTTTGGTGGGACTTTGTGTTTCTCCAAGGCCACCACATGATCTTCCGCGGTATCTTATCGTAGGGTGTATGTGCACACATTTCCATTGTTCTTGTAATCATAAGAAAACAAATCAACTTATAGTTTAAGGAAAATTAAGTTACTTTTGAGGAAGAGCAATTACCTCAAGAATTAAACATACATGAGTAGGAACTTCATCTGATGTTAACCACACAAGTTCGATCAAATTTAACATTTTAAATACAAAAAACTTTATATACTATAGCAGTTGTAGTGCATATAGATCAAACTGTCTTATGCACTTCTCTTTAATGAAAAGATCAAGATTCATGAAATATGAAATCAACAAGAATAATCTTAATTATGTTATTCTTAATTATGGTGTTGAAAGTCTCTACATTAATTTGTGTCTTTGTATATAGGTGGAAGCCCGTGAAGAGTTTCCATTATATACTGCGAGCAAGGATCTCGCTCCCCATAGTGTGACTGAAGAGAATGTCATGAACAAGACAGATGGTAAATTGGTGGATGAGGCGAAAACAGCATGCCATACTGTGACTGAAGACAATGTCATCAATAAGACAGATGGTAAATTGGTGGCTGAGGCGAATTCTGATGAGGATTTGTCGGACCTTCCATGTGGGCGAGCAGGGGTGGCTGCCCCGGGTCTCCGGCGGCGGATTAAGGTACATCCCCTGCCCAGCCACGAGCAGGCACAACAGGCTCAAGCATCACCGCCGCCCGCTGCTTCGGTGTTTTTGCGAGAATCGAGCATAGGCAATCAAAATGATCTAGGGGGAGCAAAGGATTCCAGTGTGTCACAATCAGCACATGACACAACCACTGAGACTGAGGTGAGATCACTAACTAAGCATGCCATCCTGCAAAGCTATATCTACTTGATTACGGGACAGTACAAATGAAACTTGTGTGTTCTGAATAATGTTGCAAGTAACAGTACCAATACGGCAGAAAATTAAGCAAGTAAAATGTCATAATGGGCTACTACATGTTCTCTTTTCTTGCAGGTAATCACAGGGTTCAGTGCCCTTCCTGACGTTTGCCCGCTTGAGCTCCACTTTCGCTTCGAACCCGACAAGTTGATCCCATGCTCACTTGAAATAACAAACAACACAGATGAAAATTTGTTACTTGTGCTCATGAAGAAGGGCAATGACCAGTCATGCTTCTTATGTCTGCCATTGTATGGAATTGTTGCCCCGAGGTCCACTTACACTCTCGTTGTGACAATGAATAAACACAAAAACCTACCAAAAGAAAGAACTATAGATTTAATCCTGCAGAGCAGTATAATTGGTTATGATTCATTATGTACTGATGCCAAATACATTTGCGAAGAACATTTTAAGGAAGCCGAAGAGACGGGGACTACGGTGCATAAGGTTTCATTGAAAGCTGTTTGTGCCCTACAAGCAGAGATGCCATTCGAGGTCAGTTTTTTCAAGCAAACAATTATTTTCTGCTCAGTGGGGATAAGTGCAGTATTGGTTACTAGGGATGTTCAACCTTGTTTTACCGAAATTGTGCATACCATATGATGTAATGCACTAGAATGGTTGTACTTTCTTCTGTTGTGAGTCAATGACTTGATGCCTCATCTATGCCATTAGTCGCTAGACTACCAAATCAAAACTTATCCGGATTTCGAATGCTACAGAATATGGTCTCTTACATTTTGGTGTACCTACTCAAACAGAATGTTTCAGCAGTATGGAACAAATATAACATGGATAGGTGAAGGATTGGCTATGGATATAACACAGATATAACAGGCTGGGAGTTTGGGGTTACCCGAATTTAATTCGGGATGGGTAATTCGGGTTATAAAAATGTCGGGTTTTAAAAAACAACACCCAAAAATTGTCCATAATTTTTTATACCCGACAATTCGGGTACCTGAAAAATCAGGTTCGGGTTCGGGTAATCCTCAATTACACGAAATACCAGACATAGAAAAGAGAAACCATAGTTCAGGGGCATCGTGAGGTGGCCAACGGGCGAGGTGAGCGCCTGCAGAGGCGGTCGAGCTCGCAGGCCAGAACTTGCAGAGGGCGGTGGCCTGGAGTTGGTGCGCATAGCGCTGTGGCTGTGCCGCAGCCGGGAGGCTAGCCAGGCAGAACAGGAGGCGGAGGAGGGCAGCTGCGGCAGTGCGAAGGAAGCGCCGGCGGGTGGCTTGCGGCTCGCTGGGCCGAGTGGTGGCCATGCGAGGTGGTGGTCATCAGCTAGCCCTGCGGCGCGCGTTTGAGAAGGGAATGAGGAAATCGGGTGCGACTCGTGTGTGGGGTTGGGGTAGGGGACACGGCACTAGACCAATGTTTTCGAGGAGGCTAGCGAGTAGCGAAGCGATTTTCGGCTGGACCTTCTCCATGCGTGAGGGAATTTTATTTGGCTGCCAATATATTTCGGGATATTTGGGTAATTCGGGTACCATGACATTTTACTCGAATTACCCAAATAAAATCCTGGTTTCCAAAACTATTACCCGATATAGTGCTCGGGTTTTTCAGGTTCGGGCTATACGGGTTTGGGTTTTTCGGGTTCGGGCTACGGGTATCGGGTTTTATGCCCACCGTGAGGCTGGGCATTAACTACCAAGCCGTGAGCCCGTGAATTTTTTTTGGTCTGGGAAGTTTGGAAATGAAATACTGATGACTTTTTGTGAATAAATCTTTTACAACAAAAAAGGACATGCCCTAAGTTTGTTGTACGAATCAATCCAAGAGTGACTCATACCATCTCAATTGTGCTATGCTAAGTGAAAGAAGTCATTAATTGCACTATAATAGAGAGGATTCAAGATGATCCACAAAGAGATCCCAGCTAAATCCGTTTATGGGGCCAATTGTGTTGTGCCATTGGGATGATGCTCCTACATTGACGAATTGAACTGTGCTGATGTTTCCTTTTGTTTCTCTTTTTCTTTCATCCATTGACGCTGCATTAGGCAATGCCCCCTTTAATAAAGGTATATCAGGTTTCGGATTTTTCTCTCTCTTCATTAGATCCATCTTGGAGGTCGTTTCTCTAGTGTTGACAAGAACTTCATTTTGTCAGATCATATCGGTGGAGAATACAGATTCGATCCATTCCATGGATGCAAATCAGACAGATCCATTGTGAGTGCATAGCATAATATGGGCATTTGACTATTTAAACCTCAATTTTCAAGTTAGTTCATTGGATGTGTTCTGATCTTCTTGTCATACAGAATTTTAACAGGTTCATTTGGGTATGTTCACATGCATAACTATGGCCTACAGGTATGTTACTGTATTATGTGAGCAGACATTTTTCTATGATAACAAAAGAACTATATTGCCTCCTGGCATCTCCATCGAAAAGATGCATGTGGCAGTAACAGTTAGTACATATGAACACACTGTTGATTAGCAAATAGCAAAATATGATTAAGTTTGGTGATGTTCGACAGAATAATATCTCTTTTCTCGTGGTAATTCAATTACCATGGATAAATGTATAGGGTCCTCACAAAAAGCCCGATTTGTATTGGCAAATGTACATTCTTTTGTTTACCTTGGACTAACAAATGATAATTTGTATTTTATTGACAGAAATCGGTAGGTTCGGTTGAAGCCTCAAGGTCGCAAATAGGTATCCTTCAGACTTATTCGTTAACACAAGTTTCTCCCACGGTACACTGATATGCTAATTAGATGATTGTTCTCACTGCAGTTTGTGTTAAATTCATTGCACGAAAGAGATGGTTTGTGGCTGGGTCAAGTGATGGTTTCGTCCATGTGTACAAATATGAGAATAAAATGGAAAACATCATGAGTTTTGAAGCTCACAGTCTTGGTGTTTGTTCACTAGCCGTTCATCCAACAAAGCCCTATGTGCTGTCAGGATCTCGTGCACAAATAAAGCTTTGGGACTGGGACCAGCACTGGAGCTTGAAGTGCATACAAACATCTGAAGAACACTGGGGCTATGTTTGTGGAGTCGCATTTAACCCAGAAGACACCAACAGTTTTGCTAGTTTCACTGATGGTTCGGAGGATCACGCAATACAGGTCTTTCTCCCTCTGTCTGTCTCTACGATGAAGTACGTTCTGTTTTCTAAGATGTCTAGTGTTCAGGTTTGGAGTCTTGATTCTCCCGAATGCAAGTTTACTCTTTCTGGGCATTCGCGTAATGTGAGGTGCCTGGATTTCTTCACACGGGATGGTCGGAAGTGTTTGGTTACTGGCTCTTTGGACAAGACTGCCAAGGTCTGCCATTTTGTTGAAAAATATATTAACACAACACACACATAAGATTTCTAATAATGCATGCCTTGTTTTCTATAATAAAGATATGGGACATGCAGAAGAATGCGTGCACTGGTACACTACCTCATAGGTCCGCAGTTCTTTCTGTCGTTTCCCATCCCAATCTTCCAATTCTAGTAACAGGTACAGAAGACGGCCATGTTTATTTGTGGTGCTCCATTAATTTCAGGTAATCACCAAAGTATGCCCTTACGAAACAAGCACATTCCCTACATCTCATGCAACTAATACTAGCATAGATTGTGTATTCCAAAATGATACTGTAGATGCCGGTTGGCAAGCTCTCACATACGAAATATGTTTCCCATGTGATTTGTTAACATTTATGGTAAACTAGTGAGTGCTTCATATTCCCCAGGCTCAAGAGGATACTGAACATTCATGGCCGTGAAAGGGTCGAAGGTCTCGCATGTTTGGCAGGGTCGCGAAGGTAACTAGTATTTTTTGTTCTTGTTATTATTTCTACTGCCTAAGGATCATCTTTACATACTGCTTGCTTAGGTATATCCATGTTTTTGTTCCCTATGATTCTGGACAAGTACTAAAGTGCATGCTCCTTTATCTGTTAGGGTCGCGGTTGCACATAATGACACCCTATCAGTGATGGAAATTGGCGATGAAGAACATGGTGGCGGCGAGGGCAAGAGTGAGGATTCTGTATCAGCAGCAGATTGGGAAATCCTGTTGGATACAAACGTCAAGAGCATGCATGCAAGAAAGAAAGAAAAAGCTAAAAAATGCTGACACCAGCATGATGTATTCTGAGGAGGGAGTCTCAGGTGCTACACAGCAAGCTCGGCTGAGATCCACGGTCATCCGAGGAGCCCCTGGACATGCGTGTAATTAAGGGACTTCTGACAGGCTTTTTGAAAATTTATCGGAGCACCTGAGATGACCGTTGGACCTCAGATCCAACGTTTCAGAAGCTCCTGGAGCACGGGAGAATGCTCCCTCCCATAGCACCTGATATTCTCAGGTATTCTGAGATCTGAAGATTTGGCTGGTTGACTGCTTGGAGCACAACTAGGCAACTCTCTCGCCAAGATTAACTCTTTCTACCCACGACGAAGCTGCAGGGAGTAGTTAGAGCTTGAGAGCAGAAAATGATCTGGCTAGGTGGTCTTGTTGCTTGAGAGTTGCTCACTGCTGCTCGACAGTCCAAGTTATCATGTGTTAATTATTAGTTTCATTTCTTTCTTTGGACTATCTTTATGAGGTATATTACTGTACTTTGCAGTGCATCACACAGTGGATGATCTCATTATTATATCAAAGTCCAGAGATGATAATTTTATCACTGTAATAGATCATTCTAAATGGACAGTATGGTTTTCTAACAAGGTCAGTCGTCAGTCCCTTTCAATTCGACAGTGCAACATATGCAGCTAGAGCAGAAGCTATTGGACTTTCGCAAGTTCGATCACTCGCCATTACTCGAATAATGGTTACTACTGTTCCATTTTGGAGTTTTAAAGTTCTTCGATCTCTCATCCTCCGTGTGGGCGCCGATGAACCAAGCACTGGTGTTTTGAGGTTCTACTGAGATCTTTGCAGATCACACACAACGACACCACACGTCCTCCAGATCTGATGCAAGGTCCAAAACAACTGGAAACACTTTGAAATTGATGCAAGAGTAGCAACTATTCCAGCGAATGTGATTCTAAACATAAAATGCTATTTGAGAGAATATTGTTCATCCCCACATTCAGTGAGGACAATCCGGGTTGCTGTCACCTACTTGTGGTATCCACAAGTGGACTGGACGGCTTAGACCAATCTCTGCATTCGGAAATTTGTATTCACAGAACCACAAAGTGATGATATCAATAGCCTGCGAAGATCACTGTTCCTCACTGTTCTCTCGTGGTTGCACGTCCAGGGACCGATCACAAGACAAATCGTCTACACACCTGCAAAGTTTGGTGCTCTTGGGTTTTTGAGTTTCGGTGTGGTGTGCTGCGACTTAAGCTCAAAGAAGGAACGATGCCCAATCTTCAGAGCCTCAAACTAGGTTTCTATCCCCACTGAGGAGAACTGTATGGTGGTTCACTTTTCGCATTGAACACCTGGCCTGGGAAACTTCATGGAGGTTTCACGAATAATCGGGGCAGCCGAGCAACGTGGCTTTTGATCATGCAGGATTTGGATCCGTGAAAACCGTTGGCAAGCAAGGCAGAACGTGACCTGAAAACTGCGGAGACTGCATTCAAGAAAGCCATGGGCAAGCACCAAGATTTTAGAAACAACCAGCCTCTCCTCATGGATTTCCAGTAAAGAAACCGACAACAGTTTTACAAAGCTCAAACAATCACCTACACAAAAAGCAAAGCACAGATAAAAGAGGTACAGGCCTACAGCTGCCCTCATCACCAAAGTACCGGTTTCACAGCAGAAACAAAGCTACTGATACAGCACTAGCAATCAGACCAACTCCAACGCACGGCCCCAAACGAACGTCCGTTTGTAGTAGCAATAGTCCACCGTGCGTGCGCCCAACGCAGCGAAATCATCCCAAACGCTGTCCGGTTTTGTCCGAGTCTGTCATTTCTTCAAACACTTCAAGGGCGCAGGTACAAAGAACACAACCGAAGCTCCTAGTGGCCGTTGTCCCGCGCGTGGAGCCGCTGGTCGTCCGACGCTCACCTGCGCACGCAGCTCGTCCGAAGCTCGCCTGCGCACAGAGCTCGTCCGAACCCGCCGCGTCCTGCCGCGCCTCGCCCGCCCGCGCGTGCGCTCGCACCCGCCTGCGCGCTCACCTGCCGTCGCAGGCGGCGCCCGAGAGCTTCGGCGCGAGGTCCTACTCCCGCTCCCGCGAGCTTCTGCCGTCGCGTCCGCGGTCACGCCTGCGCCCGCTTGCTCCTGGCGCCGCGCCCCGGCCGGCCGGCCTCACCTGCTCGCCGTCGCATACAGCTGTGCATGGGGTTGGTGGGAGAGAGAGAAAAAGGAAGAGAGAGAGAGTGGTGGGGGTGGGTGGGTGACAGGTGGGGTCACTCCAGACTGGCATGGACGGAGAAGGCGCGGGAAGCGTCCGGTTCTGTCCGCTTTGACCGCAAATCCAGCCCAATTCTGATCTAAAAATAGGGTCTAACGGACATAAAATGGACGAAAATATAAAATGAGGTTGCTCGTTGGGTCTGAAAATTTGTCCGTTTGCTACATAAGAACGCTGGCGGACCAATTGGGGATACGCACTGAAGTTGGCCTCACAGCATGTGATCCAACACCTATCAACATTTTTTTTCAAGAAGGGGATTACCGCAGCCGCTGCATCACAAGATGCACACAACCATAACACTGGAGCGAACAATCTCTTTTAATCGTGTAATCGTCAGAGATCCAGTAACTGATGGCACGCTCATTCCCTGGTGTGCGGTGTGCGTGTAATCAGAGTGACTAGAAGAGCACTGCTGGTTAGCTTCCTACGAGTATGTATGCATTCCGTCCTGACCTGATCTATCTCCATTGGAGCATTGAGGGCGGCCAACGGAACGGAGAACCGGACGCATAGTTTTAAATAGCCGGCTATAGCGAAGCTTTAGCCCGCTATAGCTCCTCTATAGCTGATTTGGAGGCCCGCCACTATTTTCCATAGCCCGTTATTTAAAACATTGACAGGACGTCATCGATGCACTTTCCGGGACGGCAGGAGTAGAGGAGCCATCACCTCACGATCATTGCTCCAAGCTGGCCCACCCAAAATTGCGCCTTGGCCGCCTCCGGCAACAACAGCCATCTCGCCTATCGTCGCCGGCGATTTGGGGTTCGTCCTAGATCTTCTTGGCCCACCGGCCCCGCAGTTGCACCTTTTTTTCGACAAGGGGTGCTATATTACTTAAAAGGCCTGCAGTTGCACCATTGGCTGTGAGGAGAGTTGCGATGGTCTCGTCCGTCCTTGTAGTTTCCTTATGTTGCTTTCATCTTCGAAATTGGCTTCTCTGGGTTCTTCATTCTAGAGGAAAATCTGTATCTCTGTACCAGGGATTGCTCCTTCGAAGATGACCGATTGCTCTCTAGCAGATGACCGTAGACATGGGAAAATTCATTTTTAAAATTTTCCATCTAGCTTTGTACTTCACAGCTAGCTGAAACCTGACAGCAAAAAAAAATCAATTTTTTTATCGTCGACAGCTTGCTACCAATTTGTCCAAAGGAGCAGGACAGGATACTCAAAAAACATTTGTGGTCCAAGTACCATTAGACCCCGAGCAATTCCTTAGCTGTCCCGGGTTTGAATATTCTTTTTAAACCGGGCATAACCCCTTTCCATTAACTGAATAAGGGAAATACAACTGTCTACACCAGAAATAAAGAGAAGGTTAAAGGGGAAGCGTGTTCAGTGCATCGTCGGGAAAGCCACTGCAGGTGCTCGTCATCGAAACTCCCACTGTAGGACAAATATCCGATGACACCAACATCTATTCTATCAACTGTTCATCGCTCCAGCAGGAGCAAAAGAGTATTACCCACTCAGGGGCAAACCAACCAAAAACAACGAAACAGGGTACCAAGAGATAACCGGCTGAAACCAGCTCGCTACCACGGCTTTGAATAGCAAGCTAGCTAGCAGATTGAAGGGCGTCACAGCCAACTCAAACATAAGTTGAACAATCGATGTCAACCCTGCAGATGCCACGTAAAACATAGAGATCTGCACGACGCATCCTCTTGCTTAATTTTAATCTGTAGAGTGTAGACCAGCCAGCTGATTGCCGGGCGCTGCACGCACCCCTGACCTTGTGTTTGTCATAAGATATTACTACTGTGATATATAGAGGTTGTGTGCATCACTTGACGCATACCCTTTGTATAATCCTCCTTTTCGAAAGAAAAATTACTATGAAATAGCGCTCACCGACAGGTGTACTGTGCACATCTGTCCTAACGAGGCAACAAGTTGGTCCACGACGAAACATTTATGGTCTCGATCCAGTGACGGTGTCAAGACTAATTAAATAGTCTATGATCGAGGTCTACAAAGTGCAGACTCACACGGCTCGACTACTTGTTGAAAAACTTGTTTCAATCAATTATACGCAGTTAATGCTTAGGAGTGGCAGAGCCTGACAAGGAATGAGGGGAGGGGTGGGGGTGGAGGGGGGGGCAACTTTCAAATTAAAAGGAAAACATGCATGAAGATGGACACAACTCACATGATACAACATGGCAGTCGTCGACTTGTCATCTTGGCAGTTCTGCGCATCAGCACGAGACAGTTCGTGCAGTTCAGACTTCCGCAAAAGAGATATTACTACTGTGATATATAGAGGTTGTGTGCATCACTTGACGCATACCCTTTGTATAATCCTCCTTTTCGAAAGAAAAATTACTATGAAATAGCGCTCACCGACAGGTGTACTGTGCACATCTGTCCTAACGAGGCAACAAGTTGGTCCACGACGAAACATTTACGGTCTCGATCCAGTGACGGTGTCAAGACTAATTAAATAGTCTATGATCGAGGTCTACAAAGTGCAGACTCACACGGCTCGACTACTTGTTGAAAAACTTGTTTCAATCAATTATACGTAGTTAATGCTTAGGAGTGGCAGAGCCTGACAAGGAATGAGGGGAGGGGTGGGGGTGGAGGGGGGGGCAACTTTCAAATTAAAAGGAAAACATGCATGAAGATGGACACAACTCACATGATACAACATGGCAGTCGTCGACTTGTCATCTTGGCAGTTCTGCGCATCAGCACGAGACAGTTCGTGTAGTTCAGACTTCCGCAAAAAAGAGGGTAAGTACACATTCCGATTTGTTTTCATTGATCGCAAATGGTGTAGAGTTTTCACACAGAGAGAAGCAATCTAGAGCAAAGCTTCAAAGTTCAGCAAGTTGCTCGTACAACAGCCACTAAAACCGCGGCGACTATGTCACGCATTGAGCGAGGCGATAGAATGTCTCGTTGAAGGGGTCTAAGGAAAGGGGATTCGAACCCAGCTCTCCTCGTTGACTGGAAGTGCGACTAACCACTGGTCTTGGCTCACGTTTGTGATGGACAAGTAGGGCAGTAGTTCTTAAGTCGAAACAAGCCGGGTTTTCCACTGTTTCTTCTCCTTTTTCCAGTATTTTTTTGTTTTCCCTCCGTTTTTCTCTCTTTTCATTGCCTTTTTCCTTTCTTTCTTTTTTCGTTGTTTTTCTTTGGTTTCGTTTCTTTTTTTTGTTTTCTTTTGTTTTTCCTTTTTCCTTTTTCCATTCTTTTTTGCATTTTTTTCTTTGGTTTATTTTCTTTCTTTTTTGGTTTTTTTGTGTTCTCTATTTCTTTTGGTTTCATTCTACATTTTTTCTATATGTCAACAACATTTTTCTAATACGTATTTAACATTCTTACAATACAAATTTAACATTTTTCAATACATGGTCAACATTTTTTCTATCTATATTTAGCATTTCCAAATGCTTGATTAGCATTTCTCAAATACTTGTTCAACATTTTTTCAAATAATTCATTAACATTTTTATATGATCATAAAAATTCATCATCTTCATTAATACATGGTCAACATTATTTGTATGCACATTTAACATTTTTTAAATGCTTCATTAACATTTTAAATTACTTGTTCAACATTTTTTCAAATGGTTGATTAAATTTTTTATATACATGATAAAAAAATTGATCATTTTTAATACATGGTCAAAAAAAAGTTCTAACATTTAACATTTTTCAAATGCTCGATTAATATTTTTTGAATACTTATTCAACATTGTTTCAAATGCTTGATTAACATTTTTTGAATAGATGATCAAGTTTTTATACATTTTTTGTATACGTGATAAATACTTTCTCTATGCACAAACATTTTTAAAATGCTTGGTCAATATTTTTAAAATATTAACTTTGTTTTTTGTAATATATATATTTAGAATATTTTAAAATGTAAAATAGTTAACAAAATAAAGCAAAAACAGAAAACTGAAAATCTAAAAAGGAGGCTGGAGCTTCCCGCGCAGCTTGGCCGGCCCATGTGAAGCTCCCCTTACGTGAGGCTGCCCACTGTCTTGCTTGCAGCGAGACATAGGGGCACCCCTCTAAAACCTTGTTTTTTTTGCGGGTACCCCTCTAAAACCAACATACATAATAACTCGGTTGGAGAAGAGAATTGCCAATTGATCGATGGGCTGGGCCAGAAATATCTGTAGTCAAATTCTTTTTCCAGTTTTGGAAGGGGATGTCACGACGCCAGTGATGCTTAGTAATTCCTCCTTCCAGGTTGACTAGCAAAATATAAGCCATATGACGCAAAAATAATCGTATTGGAAACTTCTTTTGAATATGAATACAAAACTACTATGCATACGACACTTCAGGCCATGATTCCAATGCGACACACTATGCAGTGGACACCCTTGCTTTCGTCAGATGCATTGATGGCTTCTATACAAAGGGGGAGGTATCACATACTACGAACATCGCCGCGTCGTCAGAAGGCCACACCGGATAGAGAGACATGCCGCCGCCACCGCCGCATGGAGCAGTCTCCACAGCCACGATGTAGCCGGCCGACCGTAGCCCGCGCCACCCACGGGTTAGATTTGGCCGCCGCTGCTGATCCCCGAGCATGCTCCGCCCCACGTTGCCCACTGCGCACCTGCCACACCACCGTCGTTGCCTTACTCTTGCGCGCCGCCGGCGCCGCACTCTGGCCCAACAGCTCGGCCCACGCCTGAGTCCACCACATGAGAACAATAGATCCCTGCCATCGCCGGCGCCAGCCGTGCTTCGCCTAGTCGTGTCGTCTGGCTGCGGTGAGGAAGGAGGACAGAGAAGGAGAGGCCCCAGCAACAACTGGGTTTTCCCTCCAGTCGCTCGCGGGAGCGACGGTAAGGACAGAGGGAGGTACGGGCTTGAAAGTTTTTGGATGCCATGAATTCACCGGTGTTCATGCAACACCGGCTCCTCCTTACAGTGATGTAAGGAGGTACGGGCTTGAAAGTTTTTGGATGCCATGAATTCACCGGTGTTCATGCAACACCGGCTCCTCCTTACAGTGATGTACTTTGTCCGTTTTAAAATAAGTGACTCAACTTTGTAAAGCTGGTACAAAGTTGAGTCACTTATTTTGAGACGGAGGGAGTAATTAATAATTTAACACTCTAAAGGACCTCACTTTTTAATTAAACAAAATCAAAACAGCCGAGCAAAAGTATCATGACATAGGCTTTTTTGTGAAAAGAAAGATGACTCCTGGCCTCTACATCAGGGCGATGTATACAGTTAATTTATTAATTATTCATCAAGTTCTTAAAAAGTGGCATGTTTTTTTTTCCTGCTAAATGATTGCTCTCTGCCTTCATTCAATGAAAATTTAGGTGGGGAAACTCTTTCGCCTGGTGATGTTTCAAACAAAATAAGGTAGTTACCAAAGGACCTATATGCTATAGTATTTGAGGCAGATCTGCTGACCAGCTGGAGCCAGTCAATCTTGCCACTTAGTGGCAATATGTTCCTCCTGTCAAGCAAATCTATTTGTCTCCATCCGTGAGATGAATCAGAAAGTGTTTTTTCTTTCGGCTAGATATCTGTGAGATAGTTGGTCACGATCGATCTTTTTCGCTACCATGTACGTCCTGCGTGTTCGTTGCTCCCCTGCTCATACGTGAACAAGACAACGAAGACTTTGCGAGCTGCGCGCAGCGTGCTTCGGCTATTTTCTGCCGCCGCCACCAGCTCCGGTGAGGTTAGAGTAAGCTGGTCATGTACGGTGCCGGTAGATTATCTCGCGTGGAGACAACAAGTAGTACAGATGAATGAACATGACTTCCATTTTATATGATTAATGAAATAATTGACAGGCTTGCAACTTCTCTCCTGAAAAATACAGGGAGAGTTTTATTATCTGCGATCCATCTGGTCATCTTAATTTCCTGCTCACATAAGTACAACTTGCTGCAATAATGCAATCGTTAGTTTATTTCCTTCATTTTGATTCGTGTGACCACACCAGGATAATTGGTTCTTGCATCCGATCGGGACAGCTTATTTAGTTCTTTAAGCAACTTCAACGGGAAGATCTAAACGGACGCCGCTTTTGTCCGTATTTTGTCCATCTAGGTCACTCGTCCGCGCGTCCGTGTCTGTTTTTTCGTTTGAGTCACCCCGTGCGCCCAACGGGAGGCAGACGCATTGTGCATGTCCGCGTCGGCATTCAGTCGAACACATGGCGAGCGAGCTCCCGTGTCGCCCCGCCCCGCTCCGGTGTTGCAGCTCTCGCCCCGCCCGCGTTCTGCAGTGTCCCCGTCGCCTGCTCGCCGCGCCCGCCGTAGCTCGGCCCGGCCCCGGGACCGCTGCAGCTCGCCGCAGCCGCCTCGCTAGCTCGCTCCGCCCGCCACAGCTCGCGCCCTGCCCACCATAACTCGTGGCCGCCGTGCTAGCTCGCGCCCTGCCCACCATAACTCGTGGCCGCCGTGCTAGCTCGCCCCCGCCCCGGGACCGCCGCAGCTCGCGCCCCGCCGACCACAGCTCGTGGTCGCGGCGCTAGCTCGCTCCGCCCACCGCCGCAGCTCGCTGCGCTCCACGAACCCGCCCGCCTCGCGCTGCAGCACACTGTGCGTCGCGCGCTGCCGTCCCCTCCGCGCTGCAGCTCACCGCTGCTCTGCACCTGCCCGACGCCCCGGCCCGCGCGCTCCTGCTGCTCCGCGCTGCAGCTCACCGCTGCTCTGCACCTGCCCGACGCCCCGGCCCGCGCGCTCCTGCTGCTGCGCGAGCTCCCGAGCCATGGCGAGCTCCTCCTGCTGCGTGGCGGAGCGCCGCCGTGTCGGGCGCGCGAGCTCCCAAGCCATGGCGAGCTCCTCCTGCTGCGGGGTGGGGCGAGGCCGGGCTGGGCACACGCGAGCTTCTGTTGCTGCGTGCGGGGTGAGGCCGGAACAAGCACGTGAGCGACAGAGGCGGCCGCTCTGCATGGCGGGACGAGGCCATGGCGAGCTCCTGTGGCTGCGTGGCAGGACGAGGCCGGGTCGGACGTGAGCGGCGACGTGGCCGAGGCATGCGCGCGAGCTTCCGAGCCATGGCGGAAGTGCAGAATGGCATGCCGCGAGCCCACGCCCACAATGCATCAGCTAGCTAGCGTGGGGCGCCATGCACAGGCCGGCATCCATGCAACTAAGCTAGCTAGCTCGCGTGGATGCTTGTACTGCCCCCGGCAGGGCAAGCGCGGTAGCACGGCGGCGTCCGAGCAGGGCGAGCGCGACGGCGTGGCAGCACCTGTGCCATGGCTGGGCGAGAGAGAGAGAGAGGAGAGAGAAAAAGTATTCCGTGAGTGGTGGCAGGTGGGCCACGCGGTGCCGACAGCGGACGGAGGCAGACGAGAGGGACACAGCAAACGCCCACTTTGTGTCCGTTTTGGATCCAAATGTGTCTTAAATTTAGGACGAAAATGTGTTTACACGGACATAAAATGGACACAAAAAAAATTGATCGCTGTGTTGAGCCGTCGTTTTTGTCATGGGTCTCTCATTGGAATTGCTGTTATATATGCTCTCTCTAGTACATCACGGAGTTGATGGCAACTGCAAGTTGGCAAAGACAATGATGGCATTTTCAATATTTTTCCTGAGAGACGGCAGATCGACACAGCTATATTATCCTACACCACAGGGACACGGACTACGCAGCTGGCCCTTCACCACCTGGTTGTCAGTGCCGTTTCCTGCGCTAATAGTTAACCATATGCTTATACCTGCTTGTGGGTATATATTTTCTTTCATCTATATATCATGACGCAAGTGGTAGGCACCAAAATTATTTCCTGCCCCCTCCGTCCCTCTCTCTCTCTCTGTCCGTGTGTGGTATGTGCAAACCCATAGCTCTCCTCAAGGCAGTTTAATCTTCTTCATCCTCTCTCTCTCTGTCTCTCTGTCTCTGCGATATGTGCAAAGCCACAGCCCTCGTCAAGGCAGTTTAATCTTCTTCGTCCTCTCTCTCTCTCTCTGATATGTGTAAACCCACAGCCCTCGTCAAGGCAGTTTAATCTTCTTCGTCCTCTCTCTCTCTCTGTTTGTGTGTGATATTTGCAAGCCCACAGCCCTCCTCACGGCAGTTTAAGCTTCTTCTTCTTCCTCTCTCTCTCTGTGTGTGATATGTGCACACCCACAACACTCCTCAGGGCAGTTTAACTTCTTCCTCTCTTTCTCTCTCTCTCTCACACACACACACACACACACACACACAGACGCACACAAGGTTAGCTCCTAATTTTAAGAAGCTGCGCAGGCAGGCGCGGACGGTGTCTTCTCTTCCCAACTTGCTTACGGTCAGTCTTCCTAGATCTCAAGGTTCCTGATTAGTTTATGCAAGATCTGGCTGTTTTCAGATGTTAATTCGTAAAATATCCCATACTTATTTTAGGATCCTGTTTTAAAACAACTGTCGTGTTTTGCTAATGAGAAGAAGTAGCAAATCCAATAATAGGCTGCTCCTTCGCATCTCCCTTACTTTCTTAGATCATCAGAAATGGCAACTGAAGAGAAAACCGAAGGAAGCAGCTCCAGCCCCGAATTATCAAAGAAATTTCCATTCATGTTTCTGGAAAAAATTACGAATTGTTTCTCCCAAATATTCTGTAAAGATCCATTTGGAACAGTTTATAAGGTTCGATCTTTTTCCCTCATATTTTTTTTGTCTTTCTCAAAAGTTTGATGATCAAATAGATGCTAATATGTAGAACTTAAATGATCAAACAGGGAACTCTGCCAGATTCTAACAAAAAGATTGCTGTGAAGAAACTTGAGCAAAGCGAAGAAATTCCACGTGACGATTTTGAGAATCAGGTTCAGAGTATTGTGGGGCTTAAACATGAAAACATTGTAGAGTTGGTTGGGTTCTGCAATGAAACACACCAGAACAGTACAGAAAGGTTACTCTGCTATGGATTTGCTCCCGATGAGAACCTTCAACAGCATCTTTTTGGTACCTAACACACCTTGGAAATTCTCTTCTTAATTAATTCCCTTGATGTTTGCATGACTTGGAATTTAGGAGTTTGGACGTGTTTACATTCTTTATCTTCTAATTTCTTTAGCTTTTACCCTGATATATACAGGGACTGAAGAGACGGAGGATTCTTCTTCGACTGAACCTAGTAACAACTGGAACACATGCTTCAAAATAATCAAGGGGATTTGCCAGGGTTTACTTTTTCTACACAAGCAGTTAGATAATAATCCCATTACCCATATGGATCTTAACCTGAAAAATATATGGTTGGATAAAACAATGGTGCCCAAAATTGCCAATGTTGAACTCTCCAGAATCTTTAGCCATGAACAGATCACAAAGGAATCATGGTAAGCTAATCACAAATTTTGACATTATTAGTTTGTTCCTTTATTGTTGTAAATGACGGTTTCACCTCTTTGTAATTCATTCTAACTCTCGGTGCCAATAATATTCAGTGGATACATGGCTCCAGAATATATAAACGACACTCGCAATGCCATGTCATTTCAAACAGACATATATAGTTTAGGTGTAATGATAATACAAATCACCACAGGGGAGAAGAGTCGTGGCAAAATGGAGGACCGTGCCTCAAGGAGTTACATTGATAAAGTAAGAAAATAAATTACTTTATGTTTAATTTTGAGGATGAAACTTAGTAGGCTATGTTTATTGTTTGTATATTATCACTAGTTAATAATCATAATTTTAATTCTGCATACAGATACGTAGAAAGTGGACAGCAGAACACATAGCATCCAAGTACTCATCGTTGGATTCAGAATGCCTCCATCAAGTACATGCATGCATAAAAACTGGGCTAGAATGTGTGCAGATTGATCAGAAAAATAGGCCTTCCATAGAGGAAATTGTTGACAGGCTCAACACAATCTGAAAGGCAGATGAGCTATGGAAGCAGAGTGACACATGTTTTGAGATGATCTAATTTCACAAAGATGCGGAGAAGACGCTTGGTAGTCTTTTTGAAGGCCATGTTTGACAAATCCATTGTTGAATATACTCTTGTGTATATTCAATCTGTACCGGTATATTCCCTAAAAACACAAACATGTCATGTTCAATTATGTTTGTATCATTTTACTTCAAACTTGTGCATACTTACATTTGAACTACCATTTGGGTTTGTTTCCGTATTTACCCTTTGAATGGAAAAATCATGTCAATTGTGAGTGCACAATTGAACATGTAGTCCAGTCCATAGGTAGCACAGTTGAACTACCACTAGGTTCACTCATTCCAGTTCGTATGTAGTCTATATTGAAATATCTAAAACAAATTATAATTATGAATGGAGGGAGTACGGTTTAAATATTTTCCATGTTTTTTATGTAGCTAATATAAGTGATTGACGCTAGGAACACACATCCACACAAACACACACAAAGAATCAATTGCAACCACGGAAGAAAAGAAGTCTACGCACAGCCGCCGCCACCACCCAAACCCTAAGTCGCCGCCTCTACCTCCCTGTCCTCCCAGCCTTCTCAGCTGCTAGAGACTAGTGGCCAGACTAAGCCCTGATACAAGTTGATGTAGGTGGCGGCCAGGAGAGCTCTAGCACTCTGCTATGCTATAGTAGCCTTCCGCGAGTTGCATTCTATGGGTGGCGGCTTGAGGTAGACGGTATGATTGTACAATGACATAAACAGTGTATTTGATTGTGTCGATGGTCTCTAGTGGCGAGGTGTCGGTGGTCGCGATCTCATCTGCTTGTACATGGGAACCTTATGCATCCCAATGAGGTGGTCCATGCTTTCACACTCGGGTGATGCTGTCTCCTGCACTTCTAGGCCATTGCCCCGACGGGCTGGAGGGTCCAGGACCTTCAAGCCTGATGGCTATGGCGAGTATGTTAGCGGGTCGATTCTACTACCCCATGCAAGCACGCGAAAGCAAGACGATGGTGCAGGACTACAAAGCGCCCCAAATTGGGATTTTTGGTCGTGCCGATGACTTTCAACCTCGTCAATCTTCGTCGCATGTGTGACGGCGACCTTCACCAATTGGAGCATTTGGTGGCGAACGACTGTTGCCACGGCTTAATTGGTTGCTTGTGCAAGCATGGTCTTTAGTTGTGTGGCATCTCACCGTGTTACATGTGTAGTTATTGAGATAACATAAGGTGGTGGAGACAACAACAAATGACTTTGATTTGATGGTGCTTCTCGAATACCAGGTCTCGGCTCGAGGGTGAAAATCCTAGGTTTGGTAATGAAAGTGTTTTTGCATCATTACCTTGTTGAAAGCACTGCTCAGATTTGCACAAACCTGATCTTAGGGATGAGAATGCACGATTTGACATTCGGTGGTTGAATCTAGCGACGATAATGCTTGAGTGGCATTCCCTTGCAAGAGACGTTGCCGTTGGAGAACCATTCTCGTTGTGCTCGTAATGTCAAGGGATCGTTGATCATTGTTTTGATCACTCCAATTTTTTTCCTCTGGCTAGGCATAGTTTCAGTCTTGTATGATGTTACTATACTTGTCGACATGATTCAGGTGTTGGCGTTATTTGTGTGCATCCGAGCAGTTTTAACATGTAGTTTCTTACCTCCTCTTTTCACATGAGAGATAAGAGTATAAAATAGATCTGAGTCGTTGATCTCATTTAGTTAGTGGCCCGATTAACTCTTAACTTTTTTATCTCACATGTAAAAAGAGAAGGTAAGAGGGACCATTTTAAAATTTATCGTGTGCATCCTAGTCATGAAGAAGCTGTACGTATGCTCATTTTTTTAGTTGCGTATGTACGCTTGTTATGTTTGTATCCTATTGATGCTTTATTTTATGTCAATGGTAAAATCAAGTGACTGATGACTGAAGGATAGAAACAACTACACTTGATTTTCTTAAGGCCGAGAAATCTTGAAACAGATTTTGCCAAGGGGAGGGATAATATCATGGGCATAATTAATTACGTTGTAGGGATGTACTAGTTCTACAAGTTTGGATATTCGGAACAACGGAACACTTGAGCTGAGCTCCACGATGTATACGTACTCCTAACGGATATGTACATATATGATAGTTTGGCCATGTGTCTCGATCTATATATATACTCCCTCCATTTCTTAATATAAGTCTTTTTAGAGATTCAAATATAAACTACATATGAAGCAAAATAAGTGAATCTACACTCTAAACTACGTCTATATACATCTGTATATAGTCTATGTTGAAATCTCAAGAAAGACTTATATTTAAAAACGGATGAAGTATACGATAGTTTGGCCATGTGTCTCGATCGGAGACATAGTCATACAGATCTCCATCAATCATAGACTTAATTGTCTGTTGATTCCATCAAGAACGTCAAGCGTTGAACAACAAATGCCTCGTTCGTTGCAATGAATATGTATCTGCATGATAAATCCACACTGCAGTAGCGGTGGTTCTATTGTAGCTGCTGGGATAGCGGAAAAGCGATGGAGACAACACATGTGAGATTTGGATGGTGCTGCGTGCACCCGCTCTCGAGCTTCGGGGCGAAAGCCCCGTGTGGTTATTCCTGGCAATGATGATGTTTTTTACGACGTTACCTTGTTGAAAGCATTGCTCGGATATATTCGAACTGATTCTTTAGAGTGAAAACTTTGATACCGGCCTTTGTGGTTGGATCTGATGACGGCGTCGCTTGAGTGTCGCTTCCTTCCTGAAGGTGTTGCTGTTGAAGATCCTCGTAATCCATGTGTTGCCAATGGTTGCTGCGGATATGGCCTCAGTTGTAGTTTGTTGGTCGTTCATCTGATCGCTTTGGGGCTTATTTGTTGTTTCCTTTTCTCTTTTTCCACACCTGCACATAGCTTTTGGTCTTATGACTTTGCTAGTTGTTGGTGTGTTTTCACGTGTGTGTTGAATTGGTTGTGTGCATCTTAGTTATGCAGAGGCCGGGTGTGTCCAGTGTGATGTATCCTCTTGATGCTTTATTTGAGCCAATAAAATTCACCCTTTATGGAAAAAAAATCCACACTGCAGTACTCATTTGACTCATTAATTTTCAATGACGCATCTAAACAGTCACGACATTAATTTATACTATAGATGCAATAATTCAAGATTCGTTACATGTGTAGCAGCAGTATACTGATAGTTGATGCTTTGCTACTGGGCCAGTCAATTTGACTGGGCAACCCTGACGCATGCATGCTTATGAGTTTGAGAACTATTGATCCTTGAGTGAGCTTAGACCATACCGTGTATAGACCAGAGAGTATAGTTACTTCCTCCCTTCTGATTTGTAGGGCTTATCTAAAAATATTATTTTATAAGTCTCAGTTTCATTGCTTCTCATCATATGTTCAGATTTCAAGGTGCATTAAATCACTAGATGTAAGATTAAAAGAAAACTTATCAATGAACCACTGGATATACTCCCTTTGTGCAGGCCCTCGCGGAGATCATGAACCTCTGGAACGTTCTTCATCACGTTGTGATTCAGCAAAATCTGGACAGCTTCAGGTGGCGGTTGGCCTCGAAGGGAAAGTTCTCCGCGAAGACGGCCTACGCCGCCCTCTTTGCCGGCAGAGAGTTCTTTCCGGGCATGGTGGAGCTTTGGTCCTCTTGGGCGCCTTTGGAAGTCAAGATTTTTGTCTGGCTGGCTCTACATAATCGTCTCTGGACCGTCAATCGCCTTGCCAAGAGAAATATGCAGCACCCACCCCAATGCGTGATGTGCTGCCAGGCGCAGGAGACAGCGAACCATCTTCTGCTGGGCTGCCCCTTCGCTCGGCAGGTCTGGTTTTCGGTGTTGCTCCCTGGCAGATTGCAACATTTCACGTCGTGCACAGATGGTGAACTAAGTGCATGGTGGCCGCGGCTAAGCTCATCACTGTCAAGTGAGCAAAGAAAGGAAATCAACTCGCTGGTCTGTTGCAAGCTAAGGTTGCTCTAGTTGGAAAGGAATAGCCGTGTGTGTGATAGCATCGGGACGGTGGAATCTGCTGTAGTCGGTAGAATTCGCTCCGAATTTGAGATGTGGAAGCTAGCTAGGGTTTGTGGAACAGTAGAAGATGATGTGAGATATGATTAGTTTCTGTTTGTAAGGTGGATGCTCGCCTACGGGCGCGGCTTTGTAAAGGATCTTGTATTGTCCTTTTCCCCTCCCCACCTTAATACGGAAGACACACCTCTTGTGTGTTCATGAAAAGAAAACTCATGAATGAATGTAAAAGTTTTTATCATGCATGTATGCATCATAATTAATTCATTTGGTAAACACAATTCTCTTAGAAAAACAAGCACATTAATTGAGCACTTTTGTAAACTAAAAAAAATTATTCCACCACCCACCAACTACCTTCATTGGTGAGATTTTTTAATTAAGCTCTATAAACTGTAAGGAAGAGAGTATACGAGATCATTGAGTTGATTCATACACTCTCGAGAACCGAGTGCCAAGGAATTCATTGAGCCTTTCTACCGTGCATGCAAATTCCCCAAGCACCGTTAGGAGTAGCACTATCTGAACGAGCCATCTGGCCTTCAGTTCAACCTCATAGTCGTCTACTATGCGGATCGTGGTACTACCTACCATCATAATATATACTCCCTCCATTCCATACTGTAGTGCGCCCGCGCTTCCTAAGATCTAAATTTGACTATAAGTTTAACCAACTAGACCGACTACAGCGGGAGCAAAAATTATATCATTGAATTCATATAAAAAATATAAATTCAATAGTATAATTTTTTTCTCCCGCCGCAATCGGTCTCGTTGGTTAAATTTACGGTCAAAGTTGAATCTCAAAAAACGCAGGCGCACTACATTGTGGAATGGAGGGAGTATGTCAAAACATACCGCCAACTTAAGAAAGAAGAAAAAAAAACACCTATGTATACGTTCACAGAGCATGTGCATGCTTATGCAACATGTGTGTGCTCCTCCTAATGGATGAATCGCGATGTATAATTACTCGTAAAGGATGATAGCTGAGCTACGAAAGTCGTCGGTGAGATTCGTCTCGATCAGATCTCGATCCATCACAGACTTAATTAATCGTCTGTTGATCCCACCGAGACAGTGAAGTGTGGAATAGCTAATGCCTCGTTCGTAGCAATGAATATGTATCTGCATGTCACATCTGCACTAGTATCAAGCTTGTTTGATTCATTAATTTTCAATGACAACCCTGAACAGTCATGATATTGATTTGTACTATGGATGCAATAATGCAAGGTTCCAACATGTACTAATAGTTGTTTCATTGGTCGAATCAATTGGGCAACTATCCATGCTTATCAGTTCGAGATCTATCGATCCTTGAGTTATTTATAGACTAGAGTGTATAGTTACACAAGATCATTGGGCTAAGGCTAGTCATAGTGGGGAGTAACTTAGACTAGTACTAATATGCATATGTTACTAGTCTATGTTACTACCTCTATAGTGCATAGTATTATAGATTAGTATCATAGGTGGTCTCATTTATTGCCATGCATGACACATAGTAGCATCACATTTATTATGTTACGGTATCTACCTATGTTACTATAACCATCTCTTTCTTCTTTAATTCCCTGCCACATAAGCATGTTTGCGAGTCTCAAGTGCATGATACTACTTATGTCACCCCCACTATAGCCAGCCTAATGCATACATACTCGAGAACCGAGTGCCATGGAATTCGCCGAGCTTTTCTACCATGCATGCAAATGTCCTCAAGCACCATTGATAGTAGCACGAACGGTACGAACTATCTGAACTTCGGTTCAAATCTCATAGTCGTCGATGCTGTGGATCGACGTACTACCTGCCATGACAACACGTTAACGTCTACGTATGCGCCAACTCAATAAAGGAAACACAAACACCTACACAAGCGTTCTCACAGAGCGTATGCGTGCTTATCCAACATCTATTAATTCACACCAGCCAGACAATCGTTTCCCCTCTCCATATGCATGACATGTCACCGGTAAGGCGGCATGCAGGTTCCATCTAGTGCCTTCCATGCCCTTCCCTTGTACCGAAAATTAAGAAGCTCATAACGTGACGACCATATACGGAGAGCCAGTATGTCAGAAACCTCGCAATGTTATGATATTACTTAAAAAAAGTTACGATATTATGAGACATTCAGGACTAGCTTGGCATGGAGGGAAACCCTCATTGGTGTCTCCGTCATGCCACTTGCTGCGTGTGCACAGTTTTTTCCAGTCTGTTTTAGGCCGCCATACTTTAGTCCAAAGATTAAATTACCGAAAAAGGGCTTCCCCTGCTTTATATTATAAAGCAACGAACATCGGTACAAGCAACGGAAACCACACAACACCAGACCACACCACCACACAACACACCCAAGGCCTGATACAGCAGGTACAGGAGCAACCACATCCCCAACACTCCACGCATACAGCAAATGAGCAATGAGGGCAGAGCTTGGAGGCAAAGATTAAATTTGTCTGCATCCGCCTTGTATGATGTACTCCCTCCCTAAAGAAATACTATTTCTTTACAGAAGGAGTATCAGTGAGAGGAATTTCGTTTTTTTAGCAATGCATCCGCTCTTATTTACCCGGAAGAAGACTTGACCTCAAAATCTAGTCCTAAGTCTTTGTAAACAAATGTCCAATGTTAGCTTAGTTGGCTCATAGATGATCGATCGGTCTAAGTGATCCCCTTTAAGAGAATGCTCAGTCGATGTGGGAGTCCAGCACTGCTACTGCTGCTAGCATATCAGGCACAAGAAAACAGCCACCCATTGAACTGAGACAGAGAGAAAGACATGGCAGACCTGGTTGTTGGGTTGGCCAAGTCAGTGGTGGAGGGGGCGTTGACCAAGGCCCAGGTGGCCATCGAAGAAGAGGCCAAGCTTCGGCAGAGCGCGCAGCGCAACCTGGTGTTCATCACCGGCGAGTTCGAAATGATGCACTCGTTCCTCAAGGTGGCCGACGAGGAGCGCCTAGAGAACAAGGTGGTGATAACGTGGGTGAGGCAGATCCGCGAGCTGGCGTACGATGTGGAAGACTGCATCGAGCTCGTCATCCACCTCGACATGAAGAACAGGTGGTGGTGGCGCGTCGTCCCGTCCTGGTGCATGGCGCTGCCGTTGCCGCTGGACGAGGCGGCCGGCGAGATCGAGCAGCTCAAGGCGAGGGTGGAGGATGTGAGCACTAGGAACACACGCTACAGCCTCATCAGCGACACGGGATCCAAGCCCGTCATCCTGCAGCAGGAGCCGATGGCATCAAGCGCCGCCATCGTCGCTGCAACCACGGCTGACATGCTCGCCGAGGCAAGAGGTGCCACCAAGAGGCAGCAAGGATTCAGCGACCTCACCCGGCTCATCTCCAAGAAGAAGCAGGACCACGACAATGGCCTTCAAGTCATCTCGGTTTGGGGTGCAGCTGGCGACCACGGGACGACATCCATCATCAGGAAGACCTACAACCACACAGAGATATGCCAAGAATTCACCTTCCGCTCCTGGGTGAAAATCATGCATCCTTTCAATCCGCACCAATTCATGCGCAACATGATGGCTCAGTTCCATGCAACCTCTTGCATGGAGCAAAGAGGAACCATAGGCAGGGATGTCTTTGAGAAGATGGAGGCCACTCAACAAGATCTCTTAAGTGAGTTTGAGCAGCTATTCAACGAGAAGAGGTACCTCATCGTCTTGGAAGGCCTGTCACACATGGTAGATTGGGATGCTATCCGGGCATTCCTTCCTGACACCATGAATGGCAGCTGGATCATCGTGTCGACGCAGCAATCCGAGATAGCAACCTTGTGCATCGGACACTCATACCAGGTGGTGGAGCTTCGAAAGTTCTCGGATGAGCACTCCATTTGTGCCCTCTACAAGGTAATTAAGCTTAAAATGCCATCAATTACTTCCAGTAAATCTTTTTTTTAATAATTTTCAGGGGTTGTTTGGATACCTGGATTTTAGTAAATCAGTTTTGCCTAAACACGATTACAATTGTAATTCTAAAACTTTATTTGGTTAGTGTAACAAATTATAAGGATAAGTAAATCTTAGTTCTCCGAAAACCGGAAAACCGTGTTTATGCGAAAAATATTCAGACCTTTTTCTATAAACAACTTATAATGCATCTCTTGCAACCGTTCTCATCCAACAAGGATTTTGCGGATACTTATTCCTGACAGAATTACTATTAAAAGAAGTTTTCTAAAATTATAATAAAACACATTTGGTTAAAATTATGTGTTAATTTTGGTTATCGAACCAGCCACATCCTTTAATGCACAGCTTGATCATTGATGTGTGTGTGAAAAATTATTAACAATACGTACAAAATTTCAAGAGAATATGTTATTTTCATTTTCAGGTGACAAACCTACTTATGCCGTAATAAATATATTCTCTAATAGATGATATTCTGGGAAGCATCCCGTCCAACTTCTCTGCTATTATTAATATCTATCTACTATATAATGATGCGCTACAAATTCGCACAAAAAACAAAACACCGGGTCCTCAATTTTGGTGGACCATCTCTTTATTAATAGATCACAATGATGTACATAACAATACCTAAATAGACAGGCCTGTTACATCTACTACATCCGTCCTGGTTTATTGGTCCCCATTGTATTTCGTGCCAAGTTTTGATCATAAATTTAACTAACAAAGTGTTCATGCATGTCACCAAAAATTATATAATTGAAAACTATGTTCAAATACAATCCAACGATATAATTTTTGTTGACATGCACTAATATTTTGTCAGTTAAATCATTGGTCAAAATTTAGCACAAATTACAAAGGGGACCAATAAACCAGGACGGAGCATATCAATGTACATAAACAAACATAAATAGATCACACTTATTAGGTATACATCAATGTACCTAAGCATATCATAAACAATAGAGATAATAATCATACCTCAACTGCGCCAGTTCTACATATTCATGTCTAAAAAAACAAATATGTTAGCTATTCGTAATTATAACTAAACAAGTCATAACTAGTAGATCTTTGTATATGAAAAAAATTCTTTTTAGGCCCACATGTTAATCTTTAGTTGAACTATAAAGGACACAAACATGTTATGCATATTTAAAGACATTAGTTCTCACCAGACAGACCAATACTATAGTCTAATAGAATGGATATATACATGACCGGAATCTACAAAAAAACTAATGGATGTTCCTCTTACCATGTTATGTTATAGACAATTAGTACTATCATTACAGAATTTCTTAGGAAAACTAGTAGTATCACATATAACAAATCTTGTCTTAAATTCTTAAGTGATGTGAGACCATGTTTTATTTGAGGGAACTTATAAGTGTGCTTTTAATTCCCTCTTTTAGAAGTCATCGGTTATCCCACGTGACAACCGTAAATTAACATGACATCACCTCATTCACAAGCCCTTTATGACCTACAAATTTTTGACATCATTCCCTTGCCTTAAGCTAGCTAAGAAAATAGTCCCAAGTTTTCTATGTATATATGACTTGCCTCTCTTTAAAGTATTTGACTGTTAATCTATCTTCCAACCCGCAGGCCTCTCAAGGCGATGGGGCTAAAGACAAGAACCCAATGGTAAGCTAGCCAGGAAATTTCCCCCACTTTTCTATATATGTGTCCTTTCCTGGCTCTAATATCATTATATACATGCATATAGGGTTCTGATGGCGGTGAAGATAAAGGCAAAGAACCAATGGCTTCTCTCGAGAAAATAATTAGAGAGAAGAAAATAATGTCACTTAGAGAGGAAGCAGATGAATGGAAGCAGAAGAATGATGCCCTTGTTGGACGTGAGGCACGAATGACTGAACTTGTTAAATGTCTAGCTCAGGCACGTGTCAATTCTCTCCCAGTGATGTCCGTGTGGGGTATAGCTCAAGTTGGGAAATCAGCACTTGTCAAAAACTTGTTCTATGACACAGTACTTCAGCTTCAGGGTGGAAACTATGAGGATTATTATTGGGTGGATGTATCCCATCCATTTAATATTAGAGACTTGTATCTTAACTTGCTTTCAGATTTTCATTCGGAGAAAGATCCAACTGAAGAGTGTCACCGTCTTCTGAAAAAAGGTTGGTGCCTCATAGTTATCGACGATCTCCGGTCCACAAAGGACTGGGACATGATACAAGCTGCCTTGGTATCCAAACATTTAAAGAGTGTTGTCATTGTTATAACAACCGATCCAACCATTGCTGAATATTGCACAAATAAAGAAGAACTTGTGTTTAATGTCAAGGCTCTAGAAGCTGATGCGGCCTTTGATCTCTTCAAAAAGCAGGTATGTTTTTTTTTTCTTGGGCAATCATCTAACGAGCTAATTTTCTTCAATCACCTGGGGAGACCAAGAAACTGCATATGTCAGTCTTATTAAATGTCGGTCATAGTTTGCTTTTAATTTGTGGAGGAATCAAGCCTCCAGAGAACATTTTCAGCATCATATGTTCACAAAATCATTGCTCTTTTGTAAGGTTTTACAGAATTATAGTTCTAGTGTTCAACTCATTTGTGTGTTGGAGATCATGAAAATAACATGTGTCATGTATATGATATTCCATATTATTTTTCGGTTCTCTAGCAAATGAATAATCCTTGTATTAGTTAGGTGATGATGTTTTTCCTCGTTTCCCTGCTTTATTTATTTATAACTGGCAATTCAGCATTTATAATTCGGGCATTCGTACATGAATATTGAATAACTTTTGCATTTACTCTATTGATCAAAACTATGTGTACTCAACAATCATTAATTTGGAATAGAAGCGTGTGTTTTTGTAGAGCGCTCACATTTTATGTACTCCTTATCAGATGTAATTGATGTTTACTCCTAATGCTAGCTCATTTACTCTAGCTAATCAAATCCTTTTAACAATATATGCAGGTACTTAAGAAGAGTTCAACATACCCTTTGAAGGATCAGGAGGCGGATGTAAAAGACCTTATTTCAAAGTGTGGCGGTCTTCCCAAAGTAATATCTGCTATAGCTGGATTACTGGCCACGAAGACAAACAGAAGGATGGAAATTATTAATTCTTTGAATCAAAAATTTATGCACCGTCTGGAGACCGACCTGGAGTATGATAATCTGCAAGATTTATTTGGCTGGATGCACTCTTACTTCCGTACTTGTCCTGATGCACTCAAGCCATGTATCTTCTACCTGTCGATTTTTCCTCAAGATCAAACCATCCGGCGAAGACGACTGGTAAGGCGGTGGATTGCAGAGGGTTACTCCAGGGACAGTGACAATGAATCTGCGGAGGAGAATGGGGAGAAACACTTCTCTAAGCTCCTTGAATTGAGCATAATCCAGCAGATATCATCCGTCGACAGCTGTGCATTCAGTGTGGACGAAGTTAGGATGGTTATGTGCCAGGTGAATGGTTTCATTCGAGAGTACGTCGTGTCACGGCGAATGGAAGAGAATCTTGTGTTCGAATTGAGTGGAAAATGTGCACTAACAACCCAACGCAACGGGCGTCACCTTGTCATATTGGAAAAGTGGAAAAGAGATGAAATTGTGTTTGCAAGCATGGACTTCTCTCGGCTACGGTCACTAACAGTGTTTGGAGTGTGGGAGTCATTCTTCATCTCTGAAAGTATGAAGATGCTTCGTGTGCTTGATCTAGAGAATGCAGAGGCTTTAAATGATGGTGATCTTGACAAGATATTTGAATGGTTGCGTCGGCTCAAGTTCCTCTCATTGCGAGGGCACACTGAGATCAACCATCTACCAGGTTCATTACATCATCTGAGGCAGCTCCAGACACTCGATGTGAGGGGCACCTCAATAACCACCCTGCCAAAGAAGATCACCAAGTTACACAAACTGCAGTATATTCGTGCCGGCAACCGCACCATGGGCATTGAACGAGCCGTTTCATCCAGCAGCTGCAGCTGGTTGCCTGAGTTCTGCAGATGTCATCATCCTACAATCAGTGTTGAGGTGCCTACAAAGATTGGGGAACTGACTGCGTTGCACACCCTTGGTGTTGTCAACATCACTGCTTCAGGTGCAAAGAATACTGTGAAAGAGCTCAAGAAGCTCACCCAGTTGCGCAAGCTCGGGGTGTTTGGCATCAACGGGAAGAACAGCAGCAATTTTTTCTCTGCAATCGAAGATCATGCCCATCTGGAGTCCTTGTCAGTTTCACTCAACAAGGACACCACGCGAGATTGTTGCTTCATCAGTAAGGACAACAACAGTCAAAGATGCTTGGATGACATGATCTCCCTGCCTTGTACAAACCTTCGGAGCCTTAAACTGTATGGGCTTGAAGATAAGTTGCCGAAATGGGAGGGGGAGCAGCCTGTAAAGTTTGGAAAGCTCACAAAGCTGGAGCTGGAGATGTCGTCTTTCCCAGAAGATGTCATAAGGTTTGTTGGCGGGCTTCCAGAACTATGTATTCTTCGTGTTAAGCAGCATCAAGATCGTCCCCTCAACTTCTGTGTCATGGTGAATGGATTCGAGGATGACTCCTACAAAAAGGTCAAGATTCTCGAGATTTCCTGCTCCAACAGTTTACCTGTGAGTGTGACTTTTGGATCATGGACAATGAAAAAACTTGAGCTGCTCAAGGTTGACTGCTACGGTGGGTCACCGCCTTATGAGTTCAGTGGCCTGGGAAACCTAGAAGAACTCAAGGAAGTCGTGCTAGTTAACGGCTCCAGAGCCCAAGCACTGAAGCAAGAACTCGATCACCAGCTTGCCGAGGAGCACCCGAAAGAAAAGAAGCCTGTCGTGAAGCTGGAGCAACCACCACCTTCGTCCTGAAGGGTCATCAATCATAGCAGTTTGGTTTGTTCCCCTTTGTGTTTTTACCATACTAGCTCAAGATCCAGTACGTCTAGATTCATTTGTGTAATACACTTTTCTTCTACATTGGCATCATTGTGATATGTGTTTAATTAGTTGAGTGAAGGGCTCTGTTTATTTCCCTTTTTTTCCATTTTTGAACTACTTGCCATTGTAATTTCATCTTGCCGGTTCCATACTTGCTCATATAATAGTGTAATACTCTACTAGCTATTTGTACAAGTTTCTGCTTAATTGTATTGGTTATGATTAGTGACTGTTACGGAGGGAGCATAGTGATACCATAAAGAGTTCGTTGGTGTTAACGCTACAAAAATCTATAAATTAGATCCATCTTCCTGTCCTTTCGAAAGGATATCTATATGCAATTTTGATGTATATATATCGATCTTTGTGTTCCTATCATTTTGCTCAGTTCCTGAAATGGCTCTGCATGCACTGACAACGTTGATTGAGTTAATATAGCTAACTACCACTAGCTAGCTGCAGATTCGTTTGGTTAGGTGAACTAACCAAATCAGCTGAGTTTCTTAATGATGACCTTGGTTGAACCTCCCAAGCTAGTCTCGTCATACTTATCTAGGTCTGGCAAGTCTCCATCTATATCTATATCTATCTACACTTCTATATCTATACTTCTATATCTATATCTATATCTATATCTATATCTATATCTATATCTATATCTATATCTTCTATCTATATCTATCTATCTATATCTATATCTATATCTATCTATCTATCTATCTATCTATATCTATCTATACTTATACTTATACTTACTTATACTAATTATAGACTCCCTGAAAATTACCACGTTAATTAGAAAATAGGAGCCGTTAATCTGGTGGGACCGAATTATTACGGTGTAGATTAACCGACGCAATTTTTTTTGCAGCGAACTCACATAGTCGTTTCACGGTTGGACTCTATTTACATGAAAATGGAATCAGATTGATTGGTTTCACCTGAATGTTCCTATGGAGTCCGAAGGGCCACGGCCGAATTATCAATCTCCTCTCCACTTCATGTAAAAACACATTTTTTTATCCACCCGACCTATCTGTTCAATCTGTCTCCAGGTCCTCCTCAATTTCTATCTCTAGGCTCTAGGAGCTGCCGCCATGGCTGGCTTTCCTCCTTCAACTTTTTTGTTCTCTCATGATCTAAGGGACTTTTCTTTGTTAGAGTTGAAGTGGACGATCTATTAGGAATAAGGATACTGTATAAGTGCATCTACAGGTCAACTGAGCCAGCTTTCCTCCTACGCCTCTTTTCTCTCCCACAATCTAATGAGATTTTTGTTTTGGTTTTTGGTCGATTTGAAGTGCACGTTCGATCAGGAGGCTGTATCCCGGATGTTCAGGGCAATAGAGCCAGCGTTCTTGCTCTTTTCTCGCCTACAATCTAATGGAATTTTTAAAGAGTTCAAGTGCATGTGCTAGATCAGAAGGATGTGTACGTGCATGTTCAGGACCTTCTCGGATTAATCGATCAAGCTTTCTACGTGTGCATCTCATCGTGGAACTACATAGCGTGTCAGGAAGGAATCAATCCAACTTGCGCAATTGTGACGTTACTGCCACTCTGCCAGTGATGTGCAACCAGTGCTACTCGGCGTATATTACCTTCACCGGTGCAGGAACCTACGAGGCTGTCGGCGACCATGTTCCTTTAATCTAGATTGAGGTCACCGCTCCATCTTGGCTGACCCATGCGACTTGATTTAGTTGTCACTGTTGTTCTCTCCTGCATCCCACCACCTAGGGTTCGCCCTTAGGTCCGTCCATATGATGCTACAGAACCATGGTAAGCTGCTGCACTAATAGAAAAAGGGGCTTTCGTTCGGGCCTGGCCAGCCCATTAGTCCCGGTTCTGCCACGAACCGGGACCAATGGAGGCATTTGTCCCGGTTCATGAGCCCAGGGGGCCGGCCGGGGCCTCGTGGGCATTGGTCCCAGTTCGTCTGGGCCCATTTGTCCCGATTCTTGGCACGAACCGCGACAGAAGGATGGCCTTTCGTTTCGGTTCCATCCACGAACCGGGACAAATGAGTTGCCTATATATACCCCATCGCCGGCGAGCAGAGCACTTCACAGTGCTCTGTTTTTTGCTGGCCGGCGAGGGGGAGGGCACTGGGTGCTCTAGCTCACCTCCTATGCACATGAGGTGTTCGATGAAATGCCCGAGCCACACTACTTAAGCTTTCTCCTCTCGAAGCTCGACCTCTGAGCTCCATTTTTCCCGAGATTTATCTAGGTTTATATTAGCGGTCCGTCACGCCCCGTCCCCGTCTTCACCGCCGTCGATCGCCCGTGCCAATCTCGTCGCCGGGACCATCGTGGTGAGCCTCTTGTTCTTATCTTCTTTCTGAAAAAATTCTTACTTTACATAGATACTTGTCTAATTTTCTTACTTTTGACACACATAATTATATATAATGCACGCAGATGAACCGGCAATGGATGTACGGTGACAGGCACACCTCCGAGTACATTAAGGGCGTGCATAAATTTCTCGAAGTGGCCGAGGCAAACAAGCAGAATGGTTTTATGTGCTGTCTATGCCCTAGCTGTGGGAATACGAGGTCTTACTCTGACTCGAAAACCCTTCACACCCACCTGCTTTATAAGGGTTTCATGCCACACTATAATGTTTGGACCAAACACGGAGAAATAGGGGTTATGATGGAAGACAACGAAGAAGAAGAGGACGATGACAACTATGTGCCCCCTGAATACGGTGATGCTGCAACGGGGGAAGCTGCTGAACATCAAGAGGAAGCTAAAGATCAAGAGGAACCAGACGATGTGCCCGATGATGATCTCCGCTGAGTCATTGTTGATGCAAGGGAAAAGTGCGAAAGTGAAAAGGAGAAGCTGAAGTTCGATCGCATGTTAGAGGATCACAAAAAAGGGTTGTACCCCAATTGCGAAGATGGCAACACAAAGCTCGGTACCGTACTGTAATTGCTACAGTGGAAGGCAGAGAATGCTGTGCCTGACAGAGGATTTGAGAAGCTACTGAAAATATTGAAGAAGAAGCTTTCAAAAGATAACGAATTGCCCGACAGTACGTACGCAACAAAGAAGGTCGTATGCCCTCTAGGATTGGAGGTTGAGAAGATATATGCATGCCCTAATGACTGCATGCTCTCCCGCGGTGCGTAGAAGGATTGGAACGCATGCCCGGTGTGCGGTGCATTGCGGTATAAGACCAGACGAGATGACCCTAGTGATGTTGAGGGCGAGCCCTGCATGAAGAGGGTTCCTGCGAATGTGATGTGGTATGCTCCTATAATACCATGGTTGAAACGACTGTTCAGAAACAAAGAGCATGCCAAGTTGATGCGATGGCACAGAGAGGAGCGTAAGAAAGACGGGAAGTTGAGAGCACCCGCTGACGGGTCGCAGTGGAGAAAAATCAAGAGAAAGTACTGGGCTGAGTTTGCAGGTGACCCAAGGAACGTATGGTTTTCTTTAAGCGCGGATGGCATTAATCCTTTTGGGGAGCATGCAGAGCAGCAATCACAGCACCTGGCCCATGACTCTATGTATGTATAATCTTCCTCCTTGGATGTGCATGAAGCGGAAGTTCATTATGATGCCAGTTCTCATCCAAGGCCCTAAGCAACCCGGCAACGAAATTGATGTGTACCTAAGGCAACCATCAATTTCGAAAGAAAGGCAAGCATTTCAAAGGCGAGGCAGATCACCGAAAGAAGCCCCCCCATGCGTACCGGTGATCACATACTTGCTATGGTCTCTGATTTAAACGTAATATTTGGAAAGGGTCCCGGCGGAGTAGCTGTTCCGAATGACGCTGAGGGACGCGCACCCATGTGGAAGAAGAAATCTATATTTTGGGAGCTACCTTACTGGAAAGAGCTAAAGGTACGCTCTTCAATCGACGTGATGCACGTGACGAAGAACATTTGCATGAACTTGTTAGGCTTCTTGGGCGTGTATGGGAAGAGAAAAGATACACCTGAGGCACGGGAGGACCTGCAACGTTTGCACAAAAAAGACGGCATGCCTCCAAAGCAGTATGAAGGTCCTGCCAGCTACGCTCTTACCAAATAAGAGAAGGAAATCTTTTTTGAATGTCTGCTCAGTATGAAGGTCCCGACTGGCTTCTCGTCGAATATAAAGGGAATAATAAATATTCCAGAGAAAAAGTTCCAGAACCTAAAGTCTCATGACTGCCACGTGATTATGACGCAACTGCTTCCGGTTGCATTGAGGGGGCTTCTACCGGAAAACGTCCGATTAGCCATTGTGAAGCTATGTGCATTCCTCAATGCAATCTCTCACAAGATGATCGATCCAGAAATCACACCAAGGCTAAGGAGTGATGTGGCGCCATGTCTTGTCAGTTTCGAGCTGGTGTTCCCACCATCCTTCTTCAATATCATGACGCACGTCCTAGTTCATCTAGTCGACGAGATTGTCATTCTGGGGCCCGTATTCTACACAATATGTCCCCCTTTGAGAGGTTCATGGGAGTCCTAAAGAAATATGTTCGTAACCGTGCTAGGACAGAAGGAAGCATCTCCATGGGCCATCAAACAAAGGATGTCATTGGGTTTTGTGTTGACTTCATTTCTGGCCTTAAGAATATAGGTCTCCCTAAATCGCGGTATGATGGGAGATCGATTGGAAAAGGCATGCTAGGAGCGGACTCAATAATATGCAGGGACGGGCATTCTTGGTCTCAAGCACACTACACAGTTTTACAGAACTCTACCTTGATGATCCCGTATGTCGATGAACACAAGAACAGCCTGCGCTCCAAGAACCCGGAGCAGTGTGACGACTGGATTACATGTGAACACATCAGGACTTTCGGCAGTTGGTTGGAAACACGTCTCAGAGGTGACAATTTTTTTGTGATGAGCTGTACTCGTTGTCCAGGGGACCATCTTCGACTGTATTGACTTACAAAGGATACGAGATAAATGGGAATACATTTTACACGATCGCCCAAGATTAAAAGAGCACCAGCCAAAACAGCGGTGTCCGCTTTGATGCAGCAACCGAGAGGGGAAATGACACATATTATGGTTACATAGTGGAAATATGGGAACTTGACTACGGACATGATTTTAAGGTCCCTTTTGTAAGTGCATCTAGTGCCACCCCTAGTTGGTTTTGGAGTATTGACGACAAACCTAGTTGAGGGACTAATGTGTTTGTGAGAATTGCAGGATAACACAGGTAGAAGTCCCTCATTGATTCAGTTTTCCTACCAAAGATGACCCCTAAAAATGTATGAAGACATTGATGTCAAAGGTGGTATATGAAGATATTCACATTGAAGACTATGACAAGAGAAGACACCGCATGAAGCCTATGGAGCTCGAAGACTTAGATCTTTCGTAGTTCTTTTTCTTCTGCGTTGAGTCATAGGAACCACCGTACTGTTAAGTGGGGTCCAAGAGAACCAGTCAGAATGACTGAAGTGATGCTTAAACAAAAACCTATGTCTTCGAGTGAAAACTATGAGAGCAAATCTTGTCCAGAGTCGGACAAGTCAGCTTTGCTTGTAGCCCAAGTAAAGTTGCCGTGTGAGTTTGAAATCTGACCATTGGAACATGTGTCAGTTCCTTAGTGACCCAGGGTCATTTCGGACAAATCAGGTCGGGTTGCCTAGTGGCTATAAATAGCCCACCCCCTACAACCATAAACGGTTGGCTGCTCAGATTCAGAGCACGGCTTTTGTCGTTTGAGAGCAACCCACCTCGAAGCCTTTAAGAGAGAATTCCTTGCGAGGATAAAGCCCTAACCACCCAGAGCCAAAGAGAATTAGGCATCACTTAAGTCTTCTTGTCTGAGTGATCTGAAGACTTATTACACTTGAGGACTGTGCATCCTCCAGCCGGTTAGGCGTCGCGTTCTGAGCATCCAAGAGACATTGTGGATTGCCGTTGAACGAAGTCTGTGAAGGTTTGTGAGTCTACCTTGAAGACTTACCAGAGTGAATGGGCGAGGTCTATGTGACCTTAGCTCAAGGAGAATACGGTGAGGACTGGGTGTCCTGAGCTGCGTGTTCAGGACTGGGTGTCCGGGACTGTGTGTCCTTTGGTTTAAATACCTAGCTGCCCTAACCAGACGTACAGTTGCCACAGCAACTGGAACTGGTCCAACAAATCTTTGTCTTCAACGAGTCACTGGTTTCATCCTTCCCTTCTCTTTACTTACTGTTACTCTGTGTGAAGTCATTGTATGTTTGCTCTATCTTTTGTCTTCATTGAGTGACTGTGTGATCCGTTTGGCTTCTTAATATCTTCCTGCCTGATCCTTACTACCTAGCTACTATTAGTCCTTGTCCTTTCACTTCATTGAATACATGACTATGGTTTATCTAGTGTAGTCTAACTTCCACTGCATGGTAATAGGTTTATTTCTATCGTTTGTCTTCGAAACTTCCATGTTTTGAAGACTTCCATAAAAATCGCCTATTCACCCCCCTCTAGTCGATATAACGCACTTTCAATTGGTATCAGAGCAAGGTGCTCCCTTGTTCTGTGTGATTCGGTTTAACCACCTGGAGTTTTAGCTATGTCGACTGCAGGGATAATTAAAGTCTCCGTTGCGTGCCCCGTCTTCGATGGAACTGAATATCCCTACTGGAAGAATAAGATGCGCATGCATCTTGAAGCCATTGACGTCGACCTATGGTATGTCTTCAAGAACGGCGTTCCCAAGGCTGGAGAAGGTGTCACTCCTGCTGATGTCAAGAAGTTTGTTCAACTGGACTCTACTGTCAAGAACATTATCTGTGGTTATCTGACCAAAGGACAGTATGGCCGTGTGAGTGCTTTGGAAACATCTAAGCTAGTCTGGGACTGGCTCTCCAAGGTCAACGAAGGCGTCTCAACCCAGAGAGATCAGAGAATCAGCGTTTTTCGCAACCTCTTCAACCGCTTCAAGTGAAATGACAATGAGAATGTCCAGCTCATATTTGACCGACTCACTGACATCACAAATGAGCTTCAAGCCCTCGGCGCCACTGAGATCACCAAGCATGAAGTCATCAAGACACTACTGAGATCACTTGACAGTTCGTTTGACACCCTAGCCCTGATGATTCAAGAACGACCTGATTTCAAGACACTCGATCCGTCCGACATACTTGAGAGGCTCAACACACATGAGTTTCAGCTTTCTGAGAAAAGAGATATCTACGGTCCAAACTATGGGCGAACTCGTGCCCTGAAGGCAAAAGCTGTCTCCTCATCTGAAGAAGAATCTGACAGCAGTTCTAACGATCCTGAAGACATTGGAAAGGAACTTGCTATGCTTGTAAAGAAGTTCCAAAGATTCACCAAGAAGAAAGGCTTTAGAAAGTCTTCACGATCAAGCTCAAGGAATGATGAAGCTTCTGCTCATGACTACAAGAAGAAAACATGTCACAAGTGCAAGAAAACTGGCCACTTCATCTCTGAGTGTCCGCAGTGGGACAATGAGAACAGAAAGAAGAAGAAGAGCAAGGAATATGACTCTGATGACAAGAAGAAGAAGAAATACTCAAAGTCTTCTTCCAAGTCTTCCTCAAAGTCTTCATCACACAAGAAGAGCTCATCTGGCAAGGCACGTGCGTTTGTTGGCAAGGAAATGGATTCAGAGGAGGAGTCCGCGTCTGAGGAGGCGGAGGTGGAGTCTGAGGAGGAGTCTGATTCTGGTGTTGCAAGTCTGGCTACATCATACGTTGCCAAGTCCATCTTCAACACTGAAGACAATGACTTCACCACCGACGCCGATGCAAATGACAAGGACGACTCTGCTCCTACCTACTGCTTCATGGCACGCGGTGCCAAGGTAAACACACGCACTACTCACTATCAAACATCTAGTGATGATGATTCTGATTGTGATTCAAGACCCAGCTACAAAACACTTGCTAAAATTGCAACTGAACAATAGAAAGCCATGGAACATATTCAAAAACTGTTAGAAAAAAGCGATGATCTGTTGGGCGCTGAAATGACTCGATCTGAATCCTTAATTGAAGACATAAAAAATCTTCACGTTAAGTATGAGGAACTTGAAAGTCGTCATGAAATGCTCTCAACAACGCATGAAAAGCTTTCCTATGATTATCTTCAAAGGAAGCAAGATCTTGAGAAATTGAGAGCGGCTCATGAAGATCTTCAAAAGGAAAACGAGTCACTTCGCGCCGAACAGATCAGTTCCGCTCAGGAAGGATTTGAACCACCATGTCTTAAATGCATTGAGCGTGATAATGCTGCTTCTGTTGCTGAATGTTCTACTGCTGCTACTGTTGCAATATCTTCAACTGTTGATGTGGTAACTAACCCCTCTACTGAGGATACTACTGCGATTGCTGATGAGAATGCTAGGTTGAAGACATTGCTTGAAACAGGGATGTACAAAAGTCTTAAAGGGCATCAGACACTATGTGATGTCCTCAAAAGGCAGATTCTGAACTGAAACCCGAGGAAAGAGGGTGTTGGGTTCATAAGGAAAATGAATGCTGATGGCTCTTACTGGAAACCCTAGCAGTATCCCAAAACCACATGGGTTGCTGCAAAGGAACCTTCAGCAGATCCATCCAGTCTATCTGGCTTCACTTGTGCTAACCCCGTTGTCATTGATGAATCCTTTGATGCAAACTATAAACTATTTAAGAATCAGAATGGTGAAGTGTTTGCCAGGTACATTGGTACTAACTGCAGGAATGGACCGCCTATGAAGAAGATCTGGGTGCCCAAAAGGTGTTTGGAAAATCTTCCTGTGAATGTCATCATGACACCACAGATGAAGAAGACAAACCCCAGACCACAGGCTTCATATGGCCCAAAGGCTTCATACAGACAGAGGACTCACCTGAGTCGCACTAATGCAAATGTTTTGCAGGGAAACCATACTCAGGCCTATGAATATGAGCGCGGTTCATCGAACCGCCATGTTCATAAGACCAAAAACTATTCTGCTTATTCTTATGAGTACTATTGTCCACCTGCAAGACTTTTTGCTAGGGCTTCAAAGCCAAAATTCTCAGATGCTGCACTTAGACTCATTGCTTCGAAGCCACCCCTGAAGATGTGGGTGGCTGAGAAGGCTTAACTCTCTTTTGCAGGGAAAGGTCTCCAGCAGAAAATCAAAATCTTCTGACGCTATTGCTGGGGACCTTAAACATCTTGTAGGGCGCAAGATCAAATGCCCGAATGGTCTTACTGTGTACTTCATTCCTAAATCGCTTGCTACTCTCCCTATCAGTCCTAATCTGGATCTAAGCTTTCATAACCCACTGGTTCGTCAAATGTTTTTGCTTCACAACTCTCTTCGTGAAGCCTATCCCCCTAACTGCACTGTAGGGTACGACACCAGTGTCTACAGAATGGATTATTGATAGTGGGTGTACAAATCACATGACTGGCAAAAGAAGCCTTCTGATGGACTCAACCTTACGTCCTTCCGACAAGAGCCACATCACATTTTCTAACACTAGTAAAAGTTAGGTATTGGGTCTAGGTAGAGTTGCAATCTCAAAGGATCAACACATGGATAAAGTCATGCTTGTTGAATCCCTTGGCTTCAACTTAATGTCTGTCTCAATGCTATGCGATTTGAACATGATCGTAATATTTGGAAAATATCGTTGACTTGTTCTAATGGAATCTGACAAGTCTCTAGTGTTTGAAGGGTATCGGAAAGACGATCTGTACGTGGTAGATTTCTCAACAGGACCACAGCTTGCCGTATGTCTTCTAGCAAAAGCTTCAGAATGCTGGCTCTGGCATCGGAGGCTTGGGCATGCTGGCATGAGGAACCTCCACACCCTTGCAAAGAAGAACATGTCATAGGCATCGAGGGCGTCAAGTTCAAGAAAGATCACTTATGCGGTGCCTGTGAAGCAGGAAAGATGATGAGGGCCAAGCATCCCTCGAAGACAATCATGACTACTACTCAACCCTTCGAGCTGCTTCACATGGATCTTTTTGGTCCCACTCATTACTCAACTCTTACTACTACTGCTTGCCTCTATGGCTTCGTCATTGTTGATGATTATTCTAGATACACTTGGGTGCATATAATCCTTTACAAGATTGAAGTGCAGGATGTCTTCAGACGCTTCGCCAATCGAGCAATGAACAACTATGGCGCCAAGATAAAGCACATCAGAAGTGACAATGGCACTGAATTCAAGAACACTGGCCTTGATACATATCTTGATACCTTGGGCATCACACATGAATTCTCAGCCCCGTACACGCCACAGCAGAATGGCGTCGTCGAACGCAAGAACAGAACACTCATTGAGATGGCCAGAACAATGCTAGATGAATACAAGCCTCTAAGAAAATTCTGGCCTGAAGCCATTGATACTGCATGCCATACAATAAATCGTGTTTATCTTCACAAGCTTCTGAACAAGACATCGTATGAGCTCCTCACTGGCAAGAAGCCAAATGTCAGTTACTTCAGAGTATTTGGCGCAAGGTGCTGGATCAAGGACCCACATCACACTTCAAAGTTTGCCCCAAAAGCACATGAGGGTTTTATGCTTGGATATGGAAAGGATTCGCACTCCTACAGAGTCTTCAACCTCTTTTATTATAAAGTGGTTGAAACAGTGGATGTGCGGTTCGATGAGACTAACGGTTCACAAAGAGAGCACCTGCCAAATGTGCTAGATGAAGTTCCATCCAGTGAATCAATCAAGCTAATGGGAACTGGAGAAATCATACCTTCTGAAGCTCATTCTGAAGAGGAACTCATCATCTTCGCACCAGATCAACCTGAAGACAATGCTCAACCTGAAGACAATCCCTCCAACAACGACAATGATCAACAAGAGCAAAGTCTTCGCCCTGTACATCCTCGTGTTGCCAATGAAGTGCAGATTGAGAGAATAATTGACAACATCAATGCACCTGGTCCGCTCACTCGATCAAGGGCAACCCAGCTGGCAAATTTCTGTGGGCACTTCGCATTCGTCTCAATAACAGAATCCAAGAAAGTGGAAGAAGCCTTCATGGAACCTGAATGGATTCAAGCTATGCAAGAAGAGCTTCAACAGTTTGAGCTGAATAATGTATGGGAACTGGTTAAGCATCCTGATCCTCGGAAGCACAACATAATAGGCACAAAATGGATATACCGCAACAAGCAAGATGAGCATGGTGAAGTTGTCAGAAACAAAGCTCGTCTAGTTGCTCAAGGATATACTCAAGTGGAAGGCATTGACTTCGATGAAACATTTGCTCCTGTGGCTAGACTTGAAGCCATACGCATACTGCTGGCCTATGAAAATCATCACAACATACTTCTTTATCAAATGGATGTGAAGAGCGCCTTTCTCAATGGAAAGATTGAAGAAGAAGTGTATGTTGCACAACCACCTGGCTTTGAAGATCCAAAACATCCTGGTATGGTATACAAGCTCAACAAGGCACTGTATGGCCTCAAACAAGCCCCTCGGGCCTGAAGTACAGTGAAGAGTTTGGATATATGATGCAAGAGCAATATCAGATGTCCATGATGGGAGAGCTGAAGTTTTTCCTTGGTCTTCAAATACGACAGCAACGCAACGACATCTTCATATCTCAAGAGAAGTATCTCAAAGATTGCCTTAAGAAGTTCGGTATGCAAGACTGCAAAGGGTTCACGACGCCAATGCCAGCCAAGCATCATCTGGGTCCTGACGACAATGGTAAAGAGTTCGATCAAAAGGTATACCGCTCCATGATTGGTTCTTTGCTTTATCTATGTGCATCTAGGCCAGATATTATGCTTAGTGTTTGCATGTGTGCTCAATTTCAAGCGGCACCAAAGGAGTCGCATCACTTAGCTGTGAAGTGAATTCTTCGATATTTGGCTCACACCCCAACTCTAGGATTATGGTATCCAAAGGGCTCAGAGTTTGATCTGGTTGGATTCTTGGATGCTGATTATGCTGGTGACAAGGTGGATCGCAAGTCTACATCAGGCACATGTCATTTTCTGGGACGATCACTTGTATGTTGGTCTTCAAAGAAGCAGAACTATGTATCTCTCTCCACTGCTGAATCTGAATACATTGCTGCTGGATCTTGCTGCGCTCAGCTTCTGTGGATGAAGCAAACCCTCAAGGACTATGGCATTCATCTGAAGCAAGTGCCACTCTACTGTGACAACGAAAGCGCCATCAAGATTGCCAACAACCCTGTTCAGCACTCGAAGACAAAGCACATTGAAATTCGTCGTCACTTTCTCAGAGATCATGTTGTGAAGGAAGATATTGATATCATACACGTCAACACTGAAGAGCAATTGGCAGATATCTTCACCAAGCCCTTGGATGAGAAGAGATTTTGCAAGTTACAGTGTGAGCTAAATATCCTGGAATCCTCAAATGTCCTGTGATCAGGCACACATCCTAACCCTTATGCATATTGATGACTTAGATGTGCAACACACGAAGTAAAGTATATCTTCAATCAATGAATACATACATTCTAAGTGTGAATACATTAATGTGGAATTTGACTTCGGAGCGCCACGATAATTGTGCGCCGTGTCTGGGTCTAATAGTTCCTATACGGTGGGTAACGCCACCACCAAATGTTCTATTTGAAGTGTTTCACTCATGGCGTTACCTTGCTATGTCTTCACATTTGGTTTGGTTTCAATCTCAACATGTTTTCATGATTATCTTCACTATGTTGATTATATATATACTAGTGTTCTGTCCTCTACAACATTCACTTATAGCTATGTCTTCTTGTTGAATCTTTTGATCTAAGTGAATGTGATCGGACCCTAACCTCTCTGTGCTCTCTATCTCAAACTCTATCTCTCCAAATCATATGCATTCTATTGAAACTGTCAAATGTCTTCTCTGTGTCCTTGTCAGCAGAAGATACAGAGACAAACATTAAGTCCGTTTTCAATGCTCATTCCTCCACATGAAACCCGGAGAAGTAGGAACGACCACCCGACAATCCAAGCGTGCGTGGGACATGGAACAAACCCCAATATACTGCATGATGGCCACGTGTTACTCAGATGTGAATCGTCAGGGGCACCTGTGTAATAACGCAGTGCTGCCCCTGTACCTATAAATACACCCTTCACAGCGGTCATTATCTCTTCTTCCACTCTCGCACGAACCCTAGCACCACCGCTAGCCCTCGACGACGCCGGCGACGAAGCGCTTCACTGCCGCAACCTCTCTGACGTCGTCTTCACGCCGACCGCGGACATCGTCCTCTCCGCCGTCGCCGTAGGTGTCCTCCGTCGCCAAGTTAGGGCACGGAAGATCGAACTGCTCGGCCTCCTCTTCCACTCCATCTAGCAGTTCCCAGTGCGGTAAATAAAACTTCTTTTTACGGCCCCTTTGATCCTATGGCTTTGTCACTTTCTACCACAAGCAGTTTCTATTCACACAAGTTGGATCTCTTTCATACTGCATCTCATAACATGCCTAGTATATTCACTTGTGCTTCACCAAGTAGTTAGGTTCCTCACTTGTACTGATCTCTGGATTCGTACAAATCTGGAACCAACTCCTTATCTATGAGTGAATGTCTTCGCACAATGAGGTCAATGTCTTCTAAACTGATTTATCTTCAAAATTTTTTGAGAATGCATATGACCTCTTCCCCTTCCTTCGCACCTTAATGCTATCACAGGTACATGTCCGTGGGAGAATCTCTTGGTTCTCATAGTCTGCATTCATTTGCAGAATTCTTACAGTTTCACATAAATTCTCCCGAAGCCAGTTCCTGTCTGTCCAGCAAGCAAAAGCCTTTGAAGCCTCTGAACGCATTGAAGCCTTTTAGATTAAGGTTCATGGCTTCAGAAAAATCAGCAAGGAAGGGTGCAGACAGCGTCGTGGGGGGACATCAAGAGATTTACCTGATGACCTCTCACAACTTTACAAGACAGATCCTGAAGAGGATTATAATCAGCGCAACACCCGAATCCAGTGGATTCGAAGATATTGGGCAGAACAATGGTTCAAATACCGGTTTGTGACCCAGGAATATGCTGAGAAATGTGCCATCAAGAGACCGTGGGGAGACATTCTATACAAGAATCTCCAACCCAGGACTAGAGAAGAAGCTATTGAACAAGGTTTCTATCCCTGCATGGTCCGTGGGACACAGCCTGCTGATGCACACCCCTCGTCACTACTATGGTGTCGTGACGACATTCTGTTCAAGCGCAACTTCCAGTTTGCGTAGAACTCAGCGAAGCAGAACAAGAAGTCTTTTGGATTAGACTTTAACCTTGGTCCTTCTGCTCCAAGGGCTGACGGCACACGCGATGCAGAACCCAATGTCGTCGGTCCTTTCTACAACCTTGCAGGACTCATCACCCATATCTTGGTTCAAGGGACAGCCGTGAATGAGCCTGCAGCTGACGCTGAATCAAATGAAGCGCCTGCAGCACCAACGCTAAAGAAGTTGAAGAAGCCCAAAGCTTCAAAGCCTGCCCCTTCACCAAAAATCTCAAGGGCGAAGCCACTGGCAACTGCACCTCCTGAAGACAGTGTGCATCTCCAAGCCCCAGAAGGCCAAGATGCCTCTGCCATACACCGGCCAAGAGCTAACAGCTGCTGCCATTCTGCGCAATGATGACATTGATCTGTCAAGTGATGAAGATCTTGTAGATGACGCTCTTGAGCAACTCATCAAGAGCAAAGAAGAAGCCGAAATCTTCAATGATCTGCCTCTCTTTGATGTAACCATCATCCACAACTTCATTGACAAGTGGTTTGACACGCCAAACATCAGCTTTGATGATCTGCAGCTACCCATTGGCCTCAGTGTCGCCTTCCAAGGCGCCATTGCTTCAGAGCTAGCCATCGCCCAGCGCGTTGTTGAACTGAAGCAGAAAATTGACTATGAAAAGGCTCAGTTCAAGAAGCATATGGCCAAGCTCAGTGTGCAAGAAGTGAAGAACTTCAAGATCATGATGCACGAGCTCAAGGAAGCCTTTTTGAAGAAACGTGCAGAAGCTCAGGGTTCGCGTGAGCGCATGAAGGCTCTGGCTGACAGATGTGTGCAAGCCTACAATGAGGCTGAGAAGTGCAAGGCCCTTGGGTGTCCTGGCATTGACCCCAGGATGGCCGCAAAGAAGAAGAAGAAGCCTGCTACGGCTGAACCCGACGCACCAAGGCAGGAAGCAGTTCCGATTGTCTTCCCAACTAGACTGACTGGCTCGAAGCCAAAAAGCCGGTCAACCGCTTCAGAGCTCAAGAAGACAAGGACTGCTGAGGCTGAAGCCAGGAAGATGAAACATCTTGAAGCCTCTCCTACTGCCCCCTCCAAGAAGAAACGAAAGACCAAGAAGGAACGGGCTGCTCCCACAGAGCCCTTGATTGTTGAACCCATTTCCATGGTTCACCTCGACGCCCATCCACAAGAACGTCAACTGACTATCCATGAGCCGGCTTTCACAGAGGCTCATGAAGCTGAAGACATTGGTCACCATGACCATGTTGAAGATGATGCAGTCCTTCCTCAGCTAGAGCACCAACAGATATCATCGCCCGTGCTAACGCACAACGAACGCATAAGCATTGGTCGTCCCCTGACGCCAATTGCACAGGATGCTTCATGGGCTGATCGCCCACAAGAGGAAGAAGACTCTGAGGCCCAGCCAACACCAACTCCACAGGCGTCGCCCGCGTTGCGTAGGATTCGCAAAGGTCCAAGGCCTCAAGTCTCTGCGTCTGAAGCTAAAACTGCTGAAGACATTCCGGCTGCATCAGCCGATGAAGAAGAAGTACCACAAGCTGCTACTCCCCTGTCCCACCAAGAAGCGGTTCTCGAGGAGAACGTGATTGTGCCCGACCCTCCATCTCGTCAAGTGGAGGTTGAAAATCTTGAGGCTGCCACCACCAACACCACTGAAGCCACTGACGCCGTCATGGCTGAAGCTAATGTGGAGCCCTCACCCCCAACAGCACCAGAAGTCAGCGAAGCCACTGATCCTGCTGCTTCTGCTCCTGCGTCTGCTGCTGGTCCCCAATTCGACTATCATGTTGAGCACAGGCCTCAGGTCCAGAAGCCAATCCCAAGATTGCCCAGGTTCCTAGGTGCTGCATCAGCACCTGGCTCCTTCAACATCAATGGCTTCAAAGCAGACAACACATTCTTCAATAGCTCCAGGAACCCCTACTCCAGGGAAAGAATATCATCTGATCGGTTCTGGAGCTATCAGCAACGAAGCTATTACTCATGCATCCTTTACAACCAAGGTCGCATCTTCCCACACAAGCGCCTTGACATTGAAGCTATAGCTGGTCTGCCCTGTCTGGAAGAAGCTTTGGATTGCTTCAAGGAAGTTGGGCTGCTGCCATTCTTCACTGACCAAGAGCATTGGAATGAAGAGTTGCTGCTCCAGTTCTATGCCACACTTCACATCCGCGGGTATAACAGAGATCCAAAGACTTGGGTCCTGGAGTGGATGATAGGAAACGTTCATCACGAAGCCAAAGCCTTTGACATCATTGAGCTCACTGGTTTGCCCACTCCTGGCGATCTCTACGAGCATAGTGAAGCTGTTGAGAGCATCTTTCAGAAGACTGAACCTAATATGAGTCAGATGCTCAGTATGATGAAGCCATTGCCCCAAGATGCTGCTTATCCCACGGAGTTCTTCGTTGAAGACCTTGAGTATCTGCCAAGAACCATTTATCACATCATAGGCGAACTCTCTGGACAATCAAAGGACATTCTCCCCATGCCAAGCTGGAAGGTGCAATGAAGACTTTGATCTTCTATATTCTTCATGGCAAATGCTTCAATACACAGGATCTCTTCATTCGCCAACTTGCTGCATCTGGCTCTGATCTGTTTGGATTGAAGTTCTACGCCCCTTGGGTGATGCGGCTGATCAAACTTCACTCTGCTATCTCATATCAGCCGTCTGCCCGCAATCATCGGATCTTCTTGCCTGATGTGGATATGTCTATTGAAGCCATATATCCTGAGCCTGCCAAGGAACCTCTAAGTCTTCAGAATGCAGAGAATCAAAGTTTCTCTTAGAACGTTGAAGGCGTTGAAGCAGTAACATGTGTGTATCCTTTGGCTGGCACTACCCGTGCACCGCATCCTGCTCTTACTGAAGCCACTGATAGCACCATTGCTCAACGACCCAAGAAGCGCACTCGTGTCCTCAATGACCGAGAACTTCTGGTGGCCCTTCATCAGAAACAGGATAGGCATCATGACTGGCTAAAGCGTCAAATGCAAAGCCTCTTGGTGGATGTTAATCGCATTCGCAATCTTGCCACCAAGAACGCCTTTGTTGCTCATGAAACATCTCGACGCACATGGAAAGGGCTGACGCTACTGTGTTCTGAAGATGATCTACAAGAGCATGGCTTCACTGAGCGCTTCAAGTTTGACTCCATCACTTGAAGACTCTGAGTTCTCTTCCTCTGCTGCAACCGTGAATGCCAGAGTGATCGAGGATGAAGATGATG